>NW_023270374.1:8202882-8324927 GCF_011800145.1 Mirounga leonina | reverse complement strand
TATATATATATATATATATATATATATATATATATATATATATGTGAAAAAGTTTGAAATATTGCAAGAATTACCAAATGTGACACACAGATACAAAATGAGCAAAAGCTATTGGAAAAATGGCACTGATAGACTTCTTCCATGCAGGGTTGCCACATACCTTCAATTTATCAAAAAAAAAAAAAAAAGCACAATGACTGTGAAGCTCAACAAAGCAAAGTGCAATAAAACAAGGTACATCTGTATAATAAAAAAGGGGGGATACAAACAGAGGGGGAGCCCTAGAATCTTTGAGATCAGATTCTCCTTTATTCACCTCCTCTTTAAGTACAGAATGGAGGGACCCCAATTCAAGAAAACAGCCCTCTTTGCACTCTGTTAAAAAAGAAACAAAGAGCCCAAGTTGGACCCCTTTGCCCCCTAGGGTCAGCAAACCAAGACTTAATTATAGTTCCCATGTATCCCAGGGATGTGATCTTTTTAAAAAAAAAAAAAAATTTATTTATTTATTTGAGAGAGTGAGAGAGCACAGGAGCGGAGGGGAGGGGCAGAGAGAGAGGGAGAAGCAGATTCCCCGCTGAGCTGGGAGCCTGACGCAGGGGCTCAATCCCAGGACCCTGGGATCATGACCTGAGCTGAAGGCAGCCGCCTAACTGACTCATCTGCATGATAAAAACCTTGCAGTTCCCATCCTCACAAAAAGGACAAGCAGAAATCCTTTCTTTTCTTTAGCTAATAACCTCTTCCCCTACCCTCCCGTCTATAGAAAACTTCCATTTCGTACCAATGAGAGTTTCTCTTCTTGCCAGATGGGATGCTACCCTATTTTTTTTTTTAAGATTTTATTTATTTATTTGACAGAGAGAGGGAACACAAGCAGGGGGAGGAGTGGGAGAGGGAGAAGCAGGCCTCCCGCTGAGCAGGGAGCCCAATGCGGGGCTCCATCCCAGGACCCCGGGATCATGACCTGAGCCGAAGGCAGACGCTTAACAACTGAGCCACCCAGGTGCCCCGGATGCTACCCTATTTATGAATCACTTAATAAAGCCAATTAGATCTTCAAATTTAATCAGTTGAATTTTTTAACATCTCCCTCTTTATGATTTTGTAGAATGGATTAATATTACATGCAGGGGGGTGGAACCCTAAAGCAACTTGCTTCTAAATGAGGTTTCTAAAATCTGCTCTTCTCAGAATTTACAAACAAAACAAAGTTTTTTATTTTTTATTTTTTTATTTTATTTTTTTTTAAGATTTTATTTATTTATTTGACAGAGAGAGACAGTGAGAGAGGGAACACAAGCAGGCAGAGTGGGAGAGGGAGAAGCAGGCTCCTTGCTGAGCAGAGAGCCTGATGCGGGGCTGGATCCCAGTACCCTGGGATCATGACCTGAGCCGAAGGCAGACGCTTAACGACTGAGCCACCCAGACGCCCCCAAAACAAAGTTTTTTAAAGGTGCAAATGCTCATAGCCATCTCTGCCACTTTATTACACATTATGCTCTCAAGCCCAGAAGCAAAAGTCATTTTGGGGGAGTTTATTTACATTTCTGGGGAAGAATTCCTGTTTTTGTATTTCATCTTTTTTCCCCAAAAATAAAACCTAAAACTTACAGATAATTCCTCTTTCTTCTTTAAATCATTATTCAATAAATATATTAAAATTCTACCAGTTTAAAAAAAAGGAGGGACAGCGGAGGGGGGATGGGGCACATTTCCTGTGGCTCAGGAGAAAAGACTTGTTTAATAGAATTAAATTAAAAATTGAAATCAGAATATGAATAAAGAAGAATTTCAGCTGCCAGCCAGGGGTCTCTTCCAAGGACAAATCATTGGACAGACAATATTGTGAATCTGATATCCATTGCAATCACCTGGGGGCATTCTGAGACCTACCAGCTTAGGTCCTATTGACTGACATGCAGATTTAATAGGGTTCCTGTGGGACCCAAGTGTAGGGCTCCTAAGCTCCTGGGGTGATTCTAATATACAAAGATAGGTGAGGACCCATTTAGACAAGGGAGTTCTGACTGCATTCTACAAGGCTTGCAGGAGATGGAAAGACACAAATGTCCAAATGCCACTCTGCTGAGCCTCGAAGTGCCACGTATGGTAGTAGGTACCTAAGGAGAAGGTGCAATTTAGATTTCTTAAACTTTTTTTTTTATTTACAGTATTTTCCTCTCCAACATGCTGCCTGCCTTAAATGAAGGCTTGCTTGCCAAGGATATCTATAGCAGTGGAGTGACTCTTGTTTTTCTTCTTTTAATTTTGTCTCTCAGGCCAGATTCATTCTTTTTGAATCCCGACCAGTTAAATTACTGATTTGCGTGACCTAGAGGAATGATGAGAAATGAGGGGAATCCCACTTTAGGGATATTCAGAATAAGTTCAAGCAAATTTGGCTAATGGAGCATGGCCTCCAGTCTGAGCAGGTGCAGAGGCTAAAACTTGCAAAAAAAAAAAAAAAAAAAAAAAAAACCCCAGCTCATGTAGGCAAGTTTCACACTTGGTTTTCAGGAAACAGGATGGCACCTGCTATTTACTTATGCTTCTACAAATGCAGGTGTTTTTGAATCTAAATTTGAGTGGGCTGGCATTTCTTCCAAACAAGCTTTGCACTACAGCTCTTAGAGTCTTAAATAACTCAACATATTTATAGGTAAGGGTCTAACTTGGGCTACAAATCAAATACAGCCACTGCTGTCTTTGCTCCAGAACCATAAACTTACACACAGTTATGGAAGTGCCCCTCGCTTCTCCTGAGGCTCTGGCTGAGAAATGTCAACTGCTTAATGGTACCTTGAAGAGGTGGAAGTCCATGGGTAGAGGAGGTCAAGTGGTTTGCTTGATGTCACAGCCTTGCAATGAAGTTGAGAGATAAATAGAACCCAGCCTTCTGCTAGTGACCCAAAGTATTTCCCCAGTTGCCACTTGATACTGTGTGTGTGTGTGTGAATATGCCTGAACAGACTCCATATGTGTTTTTATGCATGTTAATAAAAGTGTTTCATCATAGAAAGAGAGGTGGCACACAACTTGAAATGTCTGTTGTGTTTATAAAGAATGTCTGCGATTTCCAATCCAGTGAACCATCAGGAAGTGAAGGGATTGTATGTAATTGATAGTTCTCAAAAATGAAGCAAGGGAGACACCAAAGGCACATTATCGGTATCAGAATCCCCCATGGGAATGAACACGTTTAAGACCTTGGAATCAAATTTCTCAGGTTCCAATTCTAGTTCCATTATATAAGTTCTCTGTGGCTCAGTGTTCACATCTACAAAATGGAGTGTTTGGGGGTAGTCAATGAGCTAATACCTGTAAGGTACTGACAACAGTAGCTGGTACGTCATCCCAGTATAAGCTAGAAAATAAAATATGTCAACACTGATGGATTGACCAGGGTCCTTCGGTTTTTCTTTCTACATTGTGGTGAGGAGGCTGTTTCTTCCATTTTTTAACAGAACTCTTAGTTTTGTTTTCTGAAATGTGCCTGAGATCTGTCCCCCTTTAGTCTTTTCCCACTGCCATCATTACAAGAGTGAAGGTTCCTTTCCCAGGGGCCAAGCTAGCACAGAAACTACTCAGTTGCTCTCCTTGCCTCTGCATTCTGTCCCAGATTTCCCATTGGCTCTGTTTGTCCACTGCTGCTTTTATCTCGCCAAGCATGCCCGGCTCAGCATCCCCTGCCTGCCACACCAAGCCTAACCCTGTGCTGTTTCTACCACTTTCACAACCTAGACTCCACCCACCACCCCTGCCCCAGAACACTCCCCCTTGTGGGCCAGGTGCACAGACACCGTGCTAAGTGATGAGTTGCCTCTTTGGCTAAGTCAGTCATTGGTCTCCTTGTGGACTGAGTCCCATAGGATTTGCATTCTCTGAAAGGAGAAGGATTTTCCAAACAGGGTGGTAGCAGTGAGAAAAGAAACAAAGGAAGCAATAAATCAGATGGACATTCTGAAGCCCAGAAGTGGCAACATTTCAAGACTCCAGGAGGAATGAAAAGTAGCTTGATACTGTTAATCCCGTCTGTTTTAACATGCAGTGAAGCCTCCTCCCTCACCCAGAACAGAAGTAATCAGTGCGCATCAATTTACTGATTATGTCACAGGAAGCATTAATGTATTATAACCTTATATTCTTTGTTTAAAATCTACAAGATTATGTGAGGAAATCATTTTGAGCTCTTAATTTTTAAGTCTTCTACTCTTCATTCCTGTGGTGAGTTTCTTTTTTCTCCCTTCCCTCCCTTCCCTTCCCTTCCCTTCCCCTCCCCTCCCCTCTTCTTCCCTCCCCTCCACTCTCTTGCCCTCCCCTCCCCTCGCCTCCCCTTCTTTTTCCTTTCCTTTGTTAGTTTTGTTTCTCTCTCTCCAATGGTGCAGTGCACATCCTCTGTTTTCCGCCCACTACTTTTTTTTTTTACTTTTTCCATTGTGATGAGAATTTTTAAGATTTACTCAACATCTTTCAAATATACAATTCAATGTTGTTAACTATTATCACCATGCTGTGATATTATAACTGTTATCTTATAACTGTAAGGTTTTTTAAATTTTTTATTGTTATGTTATTTTATTGTTTTTGTTTATTGTATTTATTGTTTTATTTTATTGTTATGTTAATCACCATACATTACATCATTAGTTTTTGATGTAGTGTTCCATGATTCATTGTTTGTGCATAACACCCAGTGCTCCATGCAGAATGTGCCCTCTTTAATACCCATCACCAGGCTAACCCATCCTCCCACCCCCTCCCCTCTAGAACCCTCAGTTTGTTTCTCAGAGTCCATCGTCTCTCATGGTTCGTCTCCCCCTCCGATTTCCCCCCCCTTCATTCTTCCCCTCCTGCTATCTTCTTCTTTTTTTTTCTTAACATATATTGCATTATTTGTTTCAGAGGTACAGATGTGTGATTCAACAGTCCTGCACAATTCACAGTGCTCACCATAGCACATACCCTCCCCAGTGTCTATCACCCAGCCACCCCATCCCTCCCACTCCACCCCCCACTCCAGCAACCCTCAATTTGTTTCCTGAGATTAAGAATTCCTCATATCAGTGAGGTCATACGATACATGTCTTTCTCTGATTGACTTATTTTGCTCAGCATAACACCCTCCACTTCCATCCACATCGTTGCAAATGGCAAGATCTCATTCCTTTTGATCCACCCACTACTTCTGTAGGAGCACCGCTTCTCTTGTCCCAGCCATGGGTTTCAAGGCGGAACTGCTGGTCACAGAACCCCATCATTCTGGCTGTGGCTGAGCCAGTGGAGTCCTTTCCTAGGATTTTTGAAAGTCTCACCCTGAAGCCTACTGCAAGCTGTGTCTCGCATGGGCCACTGTATAATAGCCTCCAGTTGGGTCACTGCCTCCCCTGCCTCTGCTCCTACCCCCACAGACTGCTTTCCTCATAGCAGCCAGAGGAATCTTTTCTCTAAAACTTTATTCAAATCATGTCAATTCTCTTCTCAGTTCCCTCTTTTGATTTGCCATCCCATTCTAGATGAAATTCAGGATTTTCTCCACTTCCCACTAGCTCTGTCATTTCATCTCTAGCCACTCTCCTCCTACTGCCAATCTGTTCCTTGTATAGGCCAGACACAGTCCCACTGCAGGGCCTTTGCACATGTCCATTCCTCTCCCTAGAACAGTCTTTCCACCAGAAGTGGCTACCTTTCCCCACATTTAAGTTTCTGCTCAAATGGCACCTTCATAGAGAAGTCTTCCCTGAGCTTTCCACACAAAATAACCCCTAGCTTCCACTCTCTGTCCACGTACCGTTTCCTTATTTGTCTTAACACTTAACATTACCTGACATTCACAGTTTTCTAAGTATCAGGGTCTCCTCCTACTGAAATGTAACCTTTACAAGAGAAGGGAATGTCTCTATTTTTGTTCCCTACTGTCTCCCCAGCATTGAAAACCATGATCCACACAGTGCATCCTCTAACTATCTGTTGAATGAATGCCTTCCTAAACCATGCCCTTGTCGAATACTTCTACATGGATGTGTCTTCAACCAAGTCCTAAGAGACTTCAAAAGGTCACATTAATAAATGTCTTAGGTAATGAATGAACAAGGAAAAGCTTCAGAAGTAATCTTATCAAACCTCCTCTTTTTAAAGAGGAGAATATGAAACCCAGAGTGGGTGGAGCAAGGTGCCCAAGAACACACAGCTCTTCACTGTGCAGTTGCTTTTGGCAGAAAACAAAAAGCCAGGCTGAAGCTGTTTACCAGCCTCACAAAGGAAGGCACCCATGCTGTGTGTGAGCCTCTCCTGATTTCAATTACATCTGGTAAGCTTGGTGCAGGAAGCAGGTGCAGCCAGCTGGCTTTGTTTTCTCAGGGGCCAAAGCAATATATGGCCTCAACCTAAGAGTGCTTTCAAAGAGGGCATTTGGGGAGCATAGAACAGAAGGCCTCCCTGGCCCTTCTCCTGTCTCTATCTCTGGCTGCACAAAGGGACTGAATGCATGTCTGCCAAATAAATGACTCTCACACCCCCCAAGCCAGAAGTGGGGAGGCACAAGGGAACATGTCCAAAGTGCTTGGATCTTCATCCCTGGCTTCTCTCTCCCACAAGCAAGTGCTTTTGTTCCTTCCCTGCCTCTGTACTGCACATCCACCCTCCCAAAAGGATGGCGCATTACAATGATAAATGATTTCCAACTTGTTTGATAACAGAGCTCTGTTCTCAAGGAATCCTGATTAGCATCTCATGGATTCTTTCCAGCACACTTTGAGAAATGTTGCCATAATATGGAATTGTAAATCAAGAGGCAGTGCCGATAGGCTCTTCATAGAATGCCTTCAATTTTCAAGTGAGGGAACTGAGGTCTAGAGAGGTTTAATGGCGTGCCTCGGTATCACCCATTCAGTTACGACACAGAGCATACCAGGTCTCGACCTCCTCTCAATCAGGCTGCCTGTTGAATTATGTCAACTGCAGTTTCTGGGGAAGAACCAAGTTCAAATGCACTGTTCTCATACAATGCAATTCTGAAAGTACTCATGGTAGATAATCAAACGCTGCAAAGTTTTGTGCTAATTCGTTTAATGAAATACAACATTACATAACACGTAAGTGTGTGTATATGTGGATATATATATTTATACTATACATTTATGTATATAAAATATTTATGCATATATACACACATATGTGTGTATATATGATGCTTCAGATATACAATAAGGTATATAGAATAGTATAATGAACACTAGGTACCCACCACCCAGCTTAAGATGTAAAACATTAAAAACACCAGTGAATCCTGCTATGTAATCCACCCTAGAGCATTATGGTTATTTTTTTAAAATTTAGTTCCAGTAGTTAATGTATAGTGTTATATTAGTTTCAGGTGTACAATACAGTGATTCAACACTTCCATACATCATCCAGTGCTCATCATGACAAGTGCTCTCCTTAATCCCCATCACCTATTTCCCCCATCCCCCACCCCAGTTTGTTCTCTATAGTTAAGAGTCTGTTTCTTGGTTCATCTCTCTCTCTCTCATTTTCCTCCTTTGCCCATTTGTTTTGTTTCTTAGGTTCCGCGTAAGAGTGAAATCATATGGTATTTGTCTTTCTCTGACTGACTTACGTCACTTAGCATTATACTCCCTGGCTCCATCCATGTCATTGCAAATGACAACAGTTCATTCATTTTTATGGCTGAATAATATTCCATTATATATAATGGACTACAACACACACACACACACACACACACACACATATATATACACACACCACATCTTCTTTATCCAGTCATCAATCGATGGACACTTTGGCTGCTTCCATTATTGTAAATAATGCCACTGTAAACAAAGGAGTACATGTATCCCTTTGAAGTAGCATTTTTGTATTCTTTGAGAAAATACCTAGTAATGCAATTGCTGGATCATAAGGGAATTCTATTTTTAACTTTTTAAAGAGCCTCCATACTGTTTTTCAGAGTGGCTGTACCAGTTTGCATTCCCACCAACAATGTACGAGGGGTCCTTTTTCTCTGCATCTTCGCCAACACTTGTTTCTTCAGAACATTATAGTTTTAATTTGAATTTCCTGATTACTAGTGACACTGAATGTATTTTCAAGTGTTCAAATGTTCTTCTTCTAAAAATTGACTACTCATGTAATTACCCAATTTTCCTATCAGATTATTAATCTTTGTAAGAGTTTTTACATATTCTGGAATTGAATCCTGATCATTTACATTAATTATACACATTTCAGAGATTTTCCCCTAGACTGTGACCTGTGTTTTTAATTTTTAATTTTGGCCTACAACAAACCTAAGTATTTTGTTCTAGTAGAGTTGAATTTACCACTTTTTTTTAAAGGTTTGTGATTTTTAACTCTAAGAAATCCTCAAATCCATAAAGATATTCTTTTACAGTTTCTCAAAAAAAATTAATGATTTGCCTTTTGTCTTTAATCCAACCTGAATCTATGTTTACATAGATTGTGGAGGAGGGACACAAATTTATTTTTTCCACACAGTTCATTATCACCTCATTCTTTATTGAATATTCTATTCTTCTCCCACAGATCTGCAATGCCAGCTTTGTCATTTGTTAAGTTTTTATGTCAACACAGACCTGTTTCTGGGTCCTCTCTTCTGTTCCATTGTGTGGTCTCCTGAAGCCCTAAAGCTAACAGCAGATATGAATTTCATTTTCCTTTAACACAATCACTGAAGCTGGGCAGTGGGCCTGCAGTTATACCATTCCCTCTACTTTGTGTATATTTGTTAATTTCCATAATAAGGAGTTAAACAAGTAACTATCTATAGAATGCATTGCGGTGTTGCAGTTGCTTACAGGCCATACTGTTGTGAGTATCAAATCTCTTTTTTTCAGTCCTTCTCTTTGAAACACTCTTCTTCCCCATCTACCACCCCTTTTCCTGGTTAAGGACACACACCTAATGACTTAACTCACTGGAAGCATTTGCTGACCACATCAGGCTGGGCTGATGTTGAGCTGGGCTGACCTTTGTTGAGGACTACCTCCAGCAAGGCTCTTAGCCCTGTAGTCCTTGACTTTCCTGGCTGACTCAGCCATTCCACTGAGCTCCCTGAGAGTAGGAATGGTGTTACATTTCTGTTTCCCCACAATGGAGCAAATTGTAGACATTGGATGCCTTAATGGTTACTGGGTAAAAGACTAACTGAATGAATGAATAATGAATAAATGTTCAAATATTCTTTTAGGACTAATGATAGGAAAGAAATGGGGGAGACTAGCAGGTTGCTGACTCCTAGGTTTGGTCCTCGGGGTATAATCAGTGCTGGGATGATTCCAAACGCAAAGCCTTAGACTCCATCAGCAGAAGGACTGTGAAAAGCCCATCCTAAAAAGCAGAAGGTGTCTGTGAGTATCAGCCGAATGTGTGACCTAATGCATGTGAAAGCATTTTGCAAACATAAAAGTCCTACACTCCTCTGCAAAGTAGCACGACTGTTATTATCAGTAGCTTCTGGTAACTCTTATACTATTCATGATTGTCTTTTGCACTTCTGAAACAGACTGTTTAGAAATCCAAGCCACATGCCAGAAATAATCAAGATCATTTCCTAAAATGCTCTAAAATGCTAAGAAAAACAGAGATGGGATCTATCAACAAAGCAGACAGCACAATTCAGCAAAGAGCTCAAAGATAATATGATCTGCCCCACCTTGATGACAGTTTGAAATACAGTTACGAAAAATAAAAAAACCTTTTAACAAGAGAACCAATTAATAGTCAAAGCATAGTGATAGTGTCTGTTTGGAGTGATGCAATGTTTCCTTTTTGTTTCCAGGATCAAGCATAAGTGATACAATGTAGCTGCTACTAGCTGTTTTCACCACCAGAGGAAAAAGCTTCCTACATAGAATACAGAAAAATGATTCTCTGCCCTACTCTACTACTTCCTATCATAGAGTAAATCCTTTACTTTTCTTTGTTTTTCTTTTATTTCTCCAAGGGAGTAGAAGGAAGCTGTTTCTAACAGAATAGAGAGAACAACCTATGATCTTAATAATGAAATACCAGAACGTAATGATTATCTTCAGTTTAGAGATGAAAATCGAGTCCAGGAGATGGGGTGGGGGTGGGGGTGGGGGGGTATTAGGCACAAGGTCACGTGACCAGTGAGTTGCAAGATTTCCTGACTTTGAATCAAGCAATCTCTTCTCTCTCCCCTACTCTGTGGATTTGGGGTGTTTTTTTTTTAAGATTTTTTATTTATTTATTTGAGAGAGAGAGAATGAGAGCACATGAGAGGGGGGAGGGTCAGAGGGAGAAGCAGACTCCCTGCCGAGCAGGGAGCCCGATGTGGGACTCGATCCTGGGACTCCAGGATCATGACCTGAGCCGAAGGCAGTCGCTTAACCAACTGAGCCACCCAGGCGCCCTGGGGTGTTTTTTTGTTGTTGTTTTTTTTTTAATTGATCTGCATTACAGCCCGGTTGGGATGAATCAAGCAGGTAATACGTAACACCTTTTGGAAATAGAGAAACGAGGTTGGTCAGTTTGGTAATTGGACAACAGATGAAAGTGGTGAGGAATTAGGGAAAGATTCCAGGCATTCTTGTTGCAGGGTAACCCAGCATCAGATGGCGGAGATGCTGTCGCCTCGGAAGCTCAAAGCCAAATTTTCGACCCAGAATCTGAAAAATGTCTTCCTTTACCTACTTAGCTCCATCCAAGACTATAGAAGGCAGTGAGGTGTGGCTTGTGGTTTTATAAAAATTAGCAAAAATGGTGCCAGAGGAGAGGGAAACACAAAAGCAAATGTGTAAGCATGTGTAATCAGAAAGCATTATGTACATAATCCTAGTGGCTTTATTCAATGGCTCACTCCATTTCAGTAATCATGTTAGTAGATGAGCTAATTGCAAATTTGTTAAATATTCATAACCAGCAATTTCTGCTAAGTGACAATGAACTGTCACAGTTGAAAGGATTATAGACCTTAGTGTGACATTATTTCCTAGGCTACTTCCTGTCTTCACCCAAAAATCAGATTCCCTCCTCTTTCTACATATGGCACAGGCATTGAGGGGCAGGGCAAGGCTGAGGGAAGTGCCCAGGTGTGGAGGAATGGAGCAAGCCTGTCAGTTTGGACACCAAGTGCAAGTTTCAAGCCCAAAGCTCTTCTCCAATGTCCAGGGTTTTGCAAGTGGGTTTGAAGAATACATTTTTCCAGGTTCTATTCCATTCTCAACTCCTTTTATGCAAACACTGTGCTGTGGAAGTGGAAAAACCAGAGGAATGGCTACAAATTATTTTCACCAATGGCTCTTTCTTTCATAGAAAGACTTGCTACTCCAAGTCTCGGTCTGTGGAACACATTAAACATCCAGCAACTTGGGCCCCACACAGACCTGTTGTGTCTGGATCTGCATTTTGACAGGATCTGCATCTGCGGGTGAATATTATGCCCTTCTGAGCAAAGCATTTCAACTTTTTCAAGGGGAACAACCAACTATCTTTTGTGATTCAAGATCACTTGGTCATTGAGGCTCAGACAAAAGAACTCACATCCCTGGGATTCTGATTTTTTTGGAGATCTCTTAATTCCCAAAGTGCCTGTAGAGGTTAACCCATCTAATTTGCACTTTGTCATAGTCACTGCAGTTACTGTAGCAACAGGCATTAGTGTCTCTCCTTTATCCAACATGTAGGAATTCCCCTGCTCTCTTCCTTGGCTTTCGCTGTTTCGCAGTACCTCCAGGTGAGGTAATTCATTGGTTTTCCATGTGACACAAAGCATATTTTGGGGGGGTGGAGCAAGATGGCAAAGGAGTAGGAGACCTGGGTTTCGTCTGGTCTCAGGAATTCAGCTGGATAGGGATCAAACCATTCTGAACACCTACAAACTCAACAGGAGATCGAAGAAAAGAATAGCAACAATTCTCTGAACAGAAAAGCGACCACTTTCTGGAAGGTAGGACATGCGGAGAAGTGAATCCAAGGCGATATTCGGGAAGATAGATGGCGGGGGAAAGGGCCTCCGTCGGCCGCTTCTGGCAAGTGATAGAACCATGGAGCACAAAATCGGAACTTTTAGAAGTCTGCTCCACTGAGGGACGTCGCTCCAGTGGCTAAGCGGGGTGGGGGTGGAACTCTCACAGGACAGTGTGGTCTCAGGACCCTCGGGGTCACAGAAAGACTGGGGGTGCCTGAGTATGGCAGAACTCCCAGGTATTGGAGCAGGGAAGCTGGCTACAGAGACAGAGCCAAGGTGCAGGCTCTCAGCTTGGGGTTGCCATAAACCATGATCCCTGGCACAGTCAGGCCACAGCTCCTCCAGCAGGGACCCAACAAGCGGTAGATCCAGGGAGATTCCCCTTCCTCCCCTGGGAGGAGCAGCATGGGAGGGCACCACAGGGATCTGCTGGGTTTGGAGACTCCACATGGGGTCGTGTGCCAGAGATAGAAATGCTCAGTCACAGGCCGGGTGAGCACGGAGTGTGGCTGGAGACTGGGGAGACAGGAGTGATTGACTGCTTTTTACTGGGGGCTCATGGAGGAGCGGGCCCAAGTTCTTGGCTCCTTCAGGGCGGAGATTGGGAGGCCGCGATTCTCACTCTTGTCCTCCAAAACTGTACGGAAAGCTTGCAAGGAACAAAAGCTCCCAAGAGCAAACCGGAGCAGATTACTTATCCCAGACGGGCAAGGGTGGGGCAATTCCGCCTTCAGCAAAGACATTGGGAACCACGGCAACAGGCCCCTCCCCCAGAAGATCAGCGCGAACAGCCAGCCAAGACCAAGTTTGCCAATCAATGAGAACGGCAGAACTCCAGCCCTAGGGGAATAATGCATACATAATCCATGGCTTTTTCCCCATGATTCTTTAGTCTTTCAAAGCTAATTTTTTTTAACTGTCTTTTTTTTTTTTGAATTTTACTTTTTCCCCTTTACAACCAACATCTTATCAGTCCCTTTTTTAAAAAACATTTTTATTTTTCATTTTTAGAGTCATATTGTACCCCCTCATAGTAGTTACCCTTATTTTTGGCATATATATATAAGTTGTTCTCTCTTTAAAATTTTGAGATAGTTTCTTCTAACAGATCAAAATATACCCTAAATCTCTAGTGTATGGTTTTGTTCTACTCTCCTGCCTGATCACATTCTCTCCATTTTTTTTTCTTTTTTTTTTAAATCCTCTTCTTTCTTTTTTCAAACAACTTCTTATCAATTCCTTTTATAAAATTTTTTATAATTTTCATCTTTACAGTCATATTCCATCACTTCATCATACCAATCCTTATTTTTGTACATATATAAATTTTTCTTTCTTTAAAATTTTGAGACACACTTTCTTCTAACAGACCAAAACACACCCAAAATCTAATGTGTGGCACTGATCTACGCACCAGCCTGATCATATTTGATCATATTCTGTTTTTGTTTTGTTCTGTTTTTGTTTGTTTTTATCTTTTTTGTTTTCTTTTTTCTTTCTTTCCCTTTCTTTTGCCCCAGCTTCAGGTCTCTTCTGATTTGTTTAACATATATTTTTCTGGGGACATTGTTACCCTGTCAGCATTTTGTTCTCTCATTCATCTGTTCTCCTCTGGACAAAATGACAAGACAGAAAAAAATCACTCAACAAAAAGAACAAGAGGTAGTAGCAACTGCCAGGGACCTACTCAATATGGACATTAGTATGATGTCAGATATAGAGTTCAGAATCATGACTTTAAAGATACTAGCTGGGCTTGAAAAAAGCATGGAAGTTATTAGAGAAACGCTTTCTGGAGAAATAAAAGAACTAAAATCTAACCAAGTTGGAAACAAAAAGGCTATTAATGAGGTGCAATAAAAAATGGGGGGGGCTAACTTCTAGGATAAATGAGGCAGAAGAGAGAATCAGTGATATAGAAAACCAAATGATGGAAAATAAAGAAGCTGAGAAAAAGAGAGATAAATAACTACTGGATCACAAGGGCAGAATTCGAGAGATAAGTGATACCATAAGATGAAACAACATTAGAATAATTGGGATCCCAGAAGAAGAAAGACAAAGAGGAGCAGAACGTATACTGGAGCAAATTATAGCAGAGAACTTTCTAACTTGGGGAAGGAAACAGGCATCAAAATCCAGGAGGCACAGAGAACCCCCCTCAAAATCAATAAAAATAGGTAAACACCCCAACATCTAATAGTAAAACTTACAAGTCTCAGAGACAAAGAGAAAATCCTGAAAGCAGCTCGGGACAAGAGATCTGTAACCTACAATGGTAGAAACATTAGATTGGCAACAGACCTATCCACAGAGACCTGGCAGGCCAGAAAGGACTGGCAGGATATATTCAGAGCACTAAAGGAGAAAAATATGCAGCCAAGAATACTCTATCCAGCTAGGCTGTCACTGAAAATACAAGGAGAGATAAAAAGTTTCCAGGACAAATAAAAACTAAAGGAATTTGCAAACACAAAACCAGCCCTACAAGAAATATTGAAAGGGGTCCTCCAAGCCAAGAGACAGCCTAAAAGCAAATTAGACCAGAAAGGAACACAGACAATATACAGTAACAGTCACCTTGCAGGCAATACAATGGCACTAAATTCATATCTTTCAATAGTTGCCCTGAATGTAAATGGGCTCTAAATTCCCCAATCAAAAGACACAGGCTATCAGATTGGATTAAAAACAAGACCCATCGATATGCTGTCTGCAAGAAACTCATTTTAGACCCAAAGACACACCCAAATTGAAAGTGAGGGGGTGGAAAACCATTTACCATGCTAATGGACACCAAAAGAAAGCTGGGGTGGCAATCCTTATTATCAGACAAATTAGATTTTAAACCAAAGACTGTAATAAGAGATGAGGAAGGACACTATATCCTACTTAAAGTGTCTATCCAACAAGAAGATCTAACAATTGTAAATATCTATGCCCCTAACATGGGAGCAGCCAATTATATAAGGCAATTAATAACAAAAGCAAAGAAACACATTGATAACAATACAATAATAGTGGGGGACTTTAACACCCCCTTCACTGAAATGGACAGATCATCTAAGCAAAAGATCAACAAGGAAATAAAGACTTTAAATGACACACTGGACCAAATGGACTTCACAGACCTATTCAGAACATTCCACCCCAAAGCAACGGAATACACATTCTTCTCTAGTGCCCATGAAACATTCTCCAGAATCGATCACATCCTAGGTCACAAATCAGGTCTCAACCAGTACCAAAAGTTTGGGATCATTCCCTGCCTATTTTCAGACCACAATGCTTTGAAACTAGAACTCAGTCATAAGAATAAAGTCGGAAAGATCTCAAATACATGGAGGCTAAAGAGCATCCTACTGAAGAATGAATGGATCAAACAGGAAATTAAAGAAGAATTTAAAAAATTCTTGGAAACCAATGAAAATGAAAACACAGCTGTTCAAAATCTTTGGGATGCAGCAAAGGCAGTCCTAAGAGGAAAGTATATAGCAATACAAGGCTTTCTCAAGAAACAAGAAAGGTCTCAAGTACACAACCTAACCCTACACCTAAAGGAGCTGGAGAAAGAACAGCAAATAAAGCCTAAACCCAGCAGGAGAAGAGAAATAATAAAGATCAGAGCAGAAATCAATGAAATAGAAACCAAAAGAACAGTAGAACAGATCAATGAAACTAGCAGCTGGTTCTTTGAAAGAATTAACAAGATTGATAAACCCCTGGCCAGACTTATCAAAAAGAAAAGCGAAATGACCCAAATCAACAAAATCATGAATGAAAGAGGAGAGATCACAACCAACACCAAAGAAATACAATCATAAGAACATATTATGAGCAACTCTATGCCAGCAAATTAGATAACCTGGAAGAAATGGATGCATTCCTAGAGATGTACCAACTACCAAAACTGAACCAGGAAGAAATAGAAAACCTGAACAGACCTATAATCACTAAGGAAATTTGCAGTCATCAAAAATCTCCCAACAAACAAATGCCCAGGGCCAGATGGCTTCCCAGGAGAATTCTACCAAACATTTAAAGAAGAATTAATACCTATTCTTCTGAAACTGTTCCAAAAAATAGAAATGGAAGGAAAACTTCCAAACTCGATTTATGAGGCCACCATTACCTTAATCCCAAAACCAGACAAAGACCCCATTAAAAAAGAGAATTACAGACCAATATCCTTGATGAAGATGGATGCAAAAATTCTCACCAAAATAGTAGCCAATAGGATCCAACAGACATTAAAAGGATTATTCACCGTGACCAAGTGGGATTTATCCCTGGGCTGCAGGGTTGGTTTAACATCCACAAATCAATCAATGTGATACAATACATTAACAAAAGAAAGAACAAGAATCATATAATCCTCTCAATAGATGCAGAAAAAGCTTTTGAAAAAGTATAGCATCCTTTCTTGATCAAAACTCTTCAGAGTATAGGGATAGAGGGCACATACCTCAATATCATAAAAGCCACCTATGAAAAACCTACAGCGAATATCATTCTCAATGGGGAAAAACTGAGAGCTTTCCCCCTAAGGTCAGGAATGCGGCAGGGATGTCCACTATCACCACTGCTATTCAACATAGTATTAGAAGTCCTAGCCACAGCAATCAGACAACAAAAAGAAATCAAAGGCATCCAAATCGGCAAAGAAGAAGTCAAACTCTCACTCTTTGCAGATGATATGATACTTTATGTGGAAAACCCCAAAGACTGCACCCCAAAACTGCTAGAACTCATACAGGAATTCAGTCAAGTGGCAGGATATAAAATCAATGCACAGAAGTCAGTCGCATTCCTATACACCAACAACAAGACAGAAGAAAGAGAAATTAAGGAGTCGATCCCATTTACAATTGCACCCAAAACCATAAGATACCTAGGAATAAATCTAACCAAAGAGGCAAAGGATCTGTACTCAGAAAACTATAAAATACTCATGAAAGAAATTGAGGAAGACACAAAGAAATGGAAAAACGTTCCATGCTCATGGATTAGAAGAACAAATATTGTGAAGATATCAATGCTGCCTAGAGCAATCTACACATTCAATGCAATCCCCATCAAAATACCATCCACTTTTTTCAAAGAAATGGAACAAATAATCCTAAAATTTGTATGGAACCAGAAAAGACCCCGCATAGCCAGAGGAATGTTGAAAAAGAAAAGCAAAGCTGGTGGCATCACAATTCCGGCCTTCAAGCTCTGTTACAAAGCTGTCATCATCAAGACAATATAGTACCGGCACAAAAACAGACCCATAGATCAATGGAATAGAATAGAGAGCCCAGAAATGAACCCTCAACTGTATGGTCAACTAATCTTTGACAAAGCAGGAAAGAATGTCCAATGGAAAAAAGACAGTCTCTTCAACAAATGGTGTTGGGAAAATTGGACAGCCACATGCAGAAGAATGAAACTGGACCATTTCCTTACACCACACACAAAAATAGACTCCAAATGGTTGAAAGACCTAAATGTGAGACAGGAGTCCATCAAAATCCTAAAGGAGAACACAGGCAGCAACCTCTTTGACCTCAGCCACAGCAAATTCTTCCTAGAAACATTGCCAAAGGCAAGGGAAGCAAGGACAAAAATGAACTATTGGGACTTCATCAAGATAAAAAGCTTCTGCACAGCAAAAGAAACAGTCAACAAAACCAAAAGACAACTGACAGAATGGGAGAAGATATTTGCAAATGACATATCAGATAAAGGGCTAGTATCCAAAATCTGTAAAGAACTTATCAAACTCAACACCCAAAGAACAAAGAATCCAATCAAGAAATGGGCAGAAGACATGAACAGACATTTTTCCAAAGAAGACATCCAAATGGCCAACAGACACATGAAAGAGTGCTCAACATCGCTGGGCATCAGGGAAATCCAAATCAAAACCTTAATGAGATACCACCTCACACCAGTCAGAATGGCTAAAATTCACAAGTCAGGAAATGACAGATGCTGGTGGGGATGCGGAGAAAGGGGAACCCTCCTACACTGTTGGTGGGAATGCAAACTGGTGCAGCCACTCTGGAAAACAGTATGGAGGTTCCTCAAAAAGTTGGAAATAGAGCTACCCTATGATCCAGCAATTGCACTACTGGGTATTTACCCCAAAGATACAAATGTAGGGATCTGAAGGGGTACATGAACCCCGATATTTATAGCATCAATGTCTGCAATAGCCAAACTGTGGAAAGAGCCAAGATGTCCATCGACAGATGAATGGATAAAGAAGAAGTGGTATATATATACAATGGAATATTACGCAGCCATCAAAAGGAATGAGATCTTGCCATTTGCAACGACATGGATGGAACTGGAGGGTATTATGCTGAGCAAAATAAGTAAAAAAGAGAAAGACATGTATCATATGACCTCACTGATATGAGGAATTCTTAATCTCAGGAAACAAACGGAGGGTTGCTAGAGTGGGGGGTGGAGTGGGAGGGATGGGGTGACTGGGTGATAGACACTGGGGAGGTTATGTGCTCTGGCAAGCGCTATGAATTGTGTAAGACTGTTGAGTCTCAGATCTGTGCCTCTGAAACAAATAATGCAATATATGTTAAGAAAAAAAAGAAGAAGAAGATAGCAGGAGGGCAAGAATGAAGGGGGGGAAATCAGAGGGGTAGACAAACCATGAGAGATGGTGACTCTGAAAAACAAACTGAGGGTTCTAGAGGGGAGGGGGGTGGAAGGGTGGTTTGGCCTGGTGATGGGTATTGGGGAGGGCACATTATGCATGGAGCACTGGGTGTTATGCACAAACAATGAATCATGGAACACTACATCTAAAACTAATGATGTAATGTATGGTGATTAACATAACAATAAAAAAGAAAAAAGAAAATGGATTGAGTCCAGGAAGACCAAGGCAACTAGAGTTTGCAGGACAGAGTACTAAGGAGGGGAGATCTGCAATGGGTCTCACCTGAATATTCAGCAATCATTAATCAGGACACACATGAAATTTCGTAAGGTCATGGAAAGAAACATACTCAAGGCCAAGAATAGTGCTTTTTCCCACCAGCCAGATTAGTGATTATCATAATTCATAGGAGAATTGGGTAGTGTGCCTTAGGAGGGTTTTACTCCAGTAATAGAGAAAAATTAACTGCTCTGGCCTTGCCGAACAAATCTGAAATGTGAGACCCAAAAGAATCAAAGTGTTTTCAAGTAACTGAAATACATAATACAACAAAAACCTCAAAAAATTGTATAGAAATTTAAAATATCCAGCACCAACAAGATAAAATTTTCACTGCCTTTCATACAATCAAAGATCACCAGACATGGAAAGATCCAGGAAAATATTATCTATAATAAAGAGAAAAATCAATCAATTGAAAGTTACCCAGAACTGATCCCGATATTGAAATTAGCATACAAGGACATCAAAACTATTATTATAATCATATTCCATATGTTCAAAAGTTAAGTAGAGACATGGAAAATTTTTTAGGAAAAGATTCCAATTCAAGTTCTAGATCTAGAGATAAACACTACAATGTCTGACTAAAAAATACACTGGATGAAATTAATAGCAGATTAGACCTAGCAGGAAAAAAATTAATATACTTTAACATACAGCAATAAAAACTATCCAAAATCAAACACAGAAAAAAATGGAGTGACATCCCATCACATTTTCCATATTCTATTGGTTAGAAGCAAGTCATAAATAGGTTCCACCAGCATTCATGGGGAGGGCACAAAAGAAAGGCATGACAATGAAGGTCATCTTGAGTGTGTCCATCACACTATTCAAAAAACAAACAAAACAAAACTGAAATGACATTATTAATATGAGACAGAGTGAACTTCAGGGCAAAACATATTACCAGAGATAAATATGATCAATTTAAATAATAAAAAGATCAAATCATCAAGAAGGCATAATAATCATATACATGTATGTACCTAATAGAAGGACTTCAAAATAAATGATGCAAAATCTGAGAACTACAAAGAGAAATAGACAAATCCACAATTACAATCAGAGATTTCAATCTCTTTCTTAATAGAACAAGTAAACAGAGAAAGTATTCAAGTTGTACAAAATACATTCTCTGTCCATCTTGGAATTAAATTAGAAATCCATAACAGAAAATCATTGAGAAAAATGCTCCAATATTTGGAAACTAGATAACACTATTCTAAATAACTAATTGGTCAAAGAATAAATCAAAAGGGAAATTAAAAAGTATATGAATTGAACGAAAATATAAAGACAACATATCAAAATTTGGGTTGTTGATAAGGCAGTTCTTGGGAAATTTACAACAGTAAATGCCTAACTTGGAAAAGAATATCTCAAATCAAGGATTTCAGCTTCTTCTTCAAGAAACTAATTTTTAAAAGGGCAAATGAAACTCAAAGTCAACAGAAGAAAGAAAATAATAAAGATCAGAGTAGAAATGAAGGCAACAGAAAGTGGGAAAACAACACTGAAAATGAATGACATCAAAAGTTGGTTCACTGGGAAGATTAAAGTTGGTTAAAATATAGATACAAATTACTAACATGAGGAATGAGGGAGGCAATATCACCACATATTCCACAGATGTTTAAAAGATAACCAAAGTAACATTATTTTTAAAAAGTTATGCTAATAATTTAGAAAACAGTTGCAATGGAAGAATTCTTTGAAAGATACAAACCACCAAATCTCAAAGAGAAATAGATAACCTGAATACCCCATATTAAAGATATCCAATTATTACAGCAGCATTTTCTTCACTGAATTGGTTTTTTTTCTCCCATTTTTTTTTATGGTGGCATTTATATATAGCATAAACTTTACCATCTTAACAATTTTAAATGTACAATTCAGTGGTATTAAATACATTCATAACATTGTGTAACCATTACCACCATCTACTTCCAGAACTCTTCATCTTGTAAAACTGAACCTCAGTGAAGAAAGGATAGTCTTTTCACTAAATGGGGCTGCAATAATAGGATATCCATATCTGTGATTCATACCTGGCACAATATAGAAAAATTAACTCAAAATGTACCATAGACTTCTATGAGCAACCCAAAGGTACAAAGATTTCTTATATATATAACAACAAAAACATCATTCATGAAAGAACAAATTGGTAAATTGAACTTAATCAAAATTAAACATGTCTGTTCTTTGAAAGACACTATCAGAGAATAAAAAGAGAGACTACAAAGTGGAAGAAAACATTTGCAAAGAATATAACTGATGAAGGACTTGTATCTAAACCACATAAAGAACTTTAAAAACTCAATAATCTGAAAATAAACAACCCAATAAAAGTGGGCAAAAGATTTGAATAGACACTTTAGCAAAGAAGATATATAGATGGCATATAAATACATTAAAAGATGCTCAACATCATTCATTATTATGAAGATACAGATTAATACCACAATGAGATGCTGCTACACACCTATTAAAATTATTAAAACCAAAAAGACTGACCATTCCAAGTGTTGGCAAAGATGTGGAGGAACTGGAACTCTCATACACTGATGGTGGGAATGTAAAATGGTCTAATCACTTTGGAAAACAGTTTGACAAGGTGTTACAGCCAGTTCAATGGAGAATCCAAAGCACCACACATGTATAAGCACAGATAAGAAATGAGATAAATTTATGACTAGATGTAAAACTGATCAGGGCATTAATCAACTGCATTCCACTGGCCCCAATTTGCATATCATCAACAAGAATCATCTGTATTACTCTCAGTTTTCTACAACTTACAGAGTTGTGAACTAGCTCACAGAAAATAGAAGGTGGAGATAAGCCAGATGGATGAGCTGTCAGTTAAATAAATCTTTGACAGATGCTCATTTTTAATTGTATAATGGTCATGATTTTGCCTGTTAAAAAATTACCCTTTAACAGGAACTTTAAGTGATGCTTAGCTCATAATAAATACTCAATAAATATTAGCTTTTCTAACATTAATTTCATTAATATTTAAAATGACTTGATTCATTTTGAGTCACAGGGGCGCCTGGGTGGCTCAGTTGGTTAAGCGTCTGACTTGTGATTTTGGCTTAGGACATGATCTCATGGGTGGTGAGATCGAGCTCCCTGTCAGGCTCTGCACTCAGCGGGGAGTTGGCTTGTGATTGTCTCCCTCTCCCTCTGCCCCTCTCTCCCCTCATACTCACTCTCTCAAATAAATAAGTAAATATTTTTTAAAAATGACTTGAGTCACACTTTAAATTCACCAGGGGCTGGTGCTTTCATGTGTTCAGTCATTTCAGATGTTCATCTGGTCACTGTTGAGCAATTCCTGGGAATAAGGCACAGTGTTCACTGTTAGTATAAGAAAATAAATTCCTCTTTCCCATTTTTCCTTCTACTGTGTGAAATGGTGGTTCCTGAAAATATCTCCAAAACAACCTATTGATAAGACAAAGCTGAGTTTACTCTTCTGTAGTGAATCTAAGTAGCGTTTCAGAGGGGGCAGGCAAAGTAAAGGTTCAGGTGAGATTTTGAAGTCTAGTTTAAAGTGAATCTTTCAGTGAGGTAGGTCATGGGCTTAGGAATGGTTAAGGATCAGGACATAGTATAGGATTGGTGGATACAGCGGGGTAAGGAATTTGTAATGAGGGTTCAAATGTATGAAGTTCAAAGATGCAAGGTATAAGACATTGGTGCTTTTTTTGAAGTGTTAATGGGTCTTTCAGAAAGTTTCTGGAGTGATTAATCAAGTTATTTACAATTTCTTGGGCAAGAGTTTCCTGAGATAGTGATGCATGTTGATGAATATAGTGGAAAAGCAAGGTCATATTAATGTAGGCTTTAAGCTGTGTGGATGTGGATGGCTTGGTTCTCAAGTAGCATCTCTCTTTTGTACTTGTCCCTGGGCATTTATTATTTATTACCTATCTTGATAATTATATTTCTGGTGCAAATGTCTCAATACTACTACTAATAATAACAATAGCAACTATGGTTATTACAGCAGAAGCAACAGCTGTACTTATGCCATGCTTATCTGGGTCTGTAACTCTGAAAGCAGTCTTATAAGGTACCCTCATTGTCCCTACTTTATAGATGGGGAAACTGAGACCTGGGCAGGATTAACTTATCTCAGGCTCCCTGGCTAGGAAGTGGCAGAACACAGAACTGAATGCAGGCTGCAAAGTCGACATCACCCTCCACAGCTAATGGGTAAACTTTTAAATGTCAGGCCCCAGGGCCATGGTCTTTAGCATCCGGTACAGTCCTGGGTACAGAATATTAATAAGCTCTCGCTAAGCATTTGTGGAGGATGCTGAACAGGGAGATGAGTTGTCCAAAATCATACTGAGAAGCCTCCCAAAATGGGGGCATTTTCTGACTTGCAATCTAATCTCTTTCTATTAGCCACAGTTGCTACTTAGTTGGCTGGCCAAGAAAGATACTGCACATTTTTTATTTCTGTTTAACGATTGCAGTCTTAAAGCTCCCACAGTCACTCAGTCCTTGATTTGGCTGCATAACACACACAGCAAAACCATAAGGACTCTATTACCAGCAAATTGGCACTTTAAGCCACAACACTGGTTCAGTCTGGATGCATTAAAGGCCCAATGTGGGGTGGAAACCTTCGTTCTCTAGCTTTTTCCATTATATACCGAAGATCATTGATCCCTTGGGTAAAATATAGGGAAAGATGAATTTAGAGCACACGACGAGGAAAGAGAACAAAACTCATGCTTGTTGTGTCCTTTTCACCCCAGTCTCCATGAAATTTTTATAGCTCTCAGTAATGTGATTTTATTATTTTGTTTGTATTTTTTTACTTGATACAAATTAATATGACTACGTTTGTCGCCATGTGTATCTAAACATAATATTCAACGTTAATGATCTGCCATGCCCTGTGCTTTTCCTCTGCCACATCCAGGACAAGTGCCAAGGAAATCTATAATTCATATTTAGTTTGACAGTTCCTTTGGAAATCAGGTTTTCACTGATTTGTCATACCAGTTTCCTTTTCAAATCTGGAGGGGTCTTTTGAGCTTTTCATCAAGCACCTTGAAGCTGTTACAAGCGGTGACAATCCATTCTGAGGCTTCTCAGTGTTGTTTTCACCTGCATCTCAAGTTCACTTTGTAGTTTAATTCTGTTGGGAAATAAATCAGAACAAGATGCAGTGATGTTTATATTCATTAGTGTGAGATGAATCATTTATTGGACTAGATTCTTTCTTTGAATTCATAAGCAGTGCAAGGGGGAAAAAATCCACAAATAGAATAATCAGCATATGGGGATTTAGCGATAATCTCTTTTGTATTTATGCTAAAAAAATAAATTTAAGGGGCACCTGGGTGGCTCAGTCGTTAAGTGTCTGCCTTCGGCTCAGGTCATGATCCCAGGGTCCTGGGATCTAGCCCCGCATCGGGCTCCCTGCTCGGCGGAGAGCCTGCTTCTCCCTCTCCCACTCCCCCTGCTTGTGTTCCCTCTCTTACTGTGTCTCTCTCTGTCAAATAAATAAAATCTTTAAAAATAAATAAATAAATAAATAAATTTAAAAGGTTTTAACAGAATTGACTTGGATTTGATAGAAAAAAATTAATAACACAACAATTCATAGGTTGGAAATTTCCTATGAACAGACAGGGGAATAGAAAATGGTTAAAAGTTTCAGAATACTATCTTTTGGTTTTGTGGGCTTCATTCTATCAGAATGACTTTCTGATTTTCTTATAATATTCTTTTCCCTTGTGGAAACTCGTTTAAAATGTGTCCTTTTTTAAAATGAAAAATGTAAGTTAGGAGGATTTCTGCTTCTAGTCATGAATGACCAGGTAATATGTTACCTAAACTAGAAAAGCAGAAAAAAAAAAATACATAAAACATCTAAGCTACTAAAAGTAAGGAATTACTAGGCTGATATTGAGTAAAAGAAGGTTGAAAGGTAAGGCCATGTCTTCTGCCCATTTTTTGACTTGATTATTTGTTTTTTGGGTGTTGAGTTTGAGAAGTTCTTAATGGATCTTGGGTATCAGCCCTTTATCTGTAGTGTCATTTGCAAATATCTTCTCCCATCCTGTGGGTTGCCTCTTTGTTTTGTTGACTGTCTCCTTTGCTGTGAAGAAGCTTTTTATCTTGATGAAGTCCCAAAAGTTCATTTTCGCTTTTGTTTCCCTTGCCTTTGGAGACGTCTTGAAAGAAGTTGTTATGGCCGATGTCGAAGAGATTACTGCCTATGAACAGACACTTCTCCAAAGAAGACATACAAATGGCTAACAGACACATGAAAAAATATTCATCATCATTAGCCATCAGGGAAATTCAAATCAAAACCATATTGAGATACCACCTTACACCAGTTAGAATGGCAAAAATTGACAAGGCAAGAAACAACAAATGTTGGAGAGGTTGTGGAGAAAGGGGAACCCTCTTACACTGTTGGTGGGAAAGCAAGTTGATACAACCACTTTGGTAAAGTGTGGAGGTTCCTCAAAAAGTTAAAAATAGAGCTACCCTATGACCCAGCAATTGCACTACTGGGTATTTACCCCAAAGATACAGATGTAGTGAAAAGAAGGACCACATTCACCCCAGTGTTCATAGCAGCAATGTCCGCAATAGCCAAACTGTAGAAAGAGCCAAGATGCCCTTCAACAAATGAATGGATAAAGAAGACGTGGTCCATATATACAATGGAATATTACTCAGACATCAGAAAGGATGAATACCCAACTTTTACAACAACATGGATGGGACTGGAGGAGATTATGCTAAGTGAAATAAGTCAAGCAGAGAAAGTCAATTATCATATGGTTTCACTTATTTGTGGAACATAAGGAATAGCATGGAGGACAATAGGAGAAGGAAGGGAAAAATGAAGAGGGGGGGAATCAGAGTGGGAGATGAACCATGAGAGATTATGGACTCCGGGAAACAAACTGAGGGCTTTAGAGGGGAGGGAGTGGGGGGATGGGTTAGCCTGGTGATGGGTATTAAAGAGGGCATGTTCTGCATGGAGCACTGGGTGTTATACACAAACAATGAATCATGGAACACTACAACAAAAACTAATAATGTACTGTCTGGTGACTAACATAACATAATAAAAAAGAAAGAAAGAAAGGTAAGACCAGCAGGCCAGACCACTTTTGTCTTAAGGACAATTGTTAATCCTAAAAACAGGGCTGACGATCTTAATTATACTTTTGAAAATGTCACCAGGACACACAAGTGAGAGTTCAGAGCCTGCCAGTAAACAACCTCCTATTTTGGTCTAAGATTCTAAGAGCAAGGGTAAAATGAAATTCAACCAGTCTTAACACAGATCACAACCTCACTTCAACTCTTCTGCATAGTCCAGAAAATTCTAAATCCTAAAACTGGATTAAGGTCATCCCAGATTGCTAGTGCCCCCAGGTACCTGAAAAAGTTTATGGAAAAATCTTCATTGGAGGAAAAATATGTCATCCTATACTGCAAATGATTTCTACAAATAATTTTTCAAACACAATATTCAGCATACAGTCAAAGATAAGCAGGCACACAGAAAGACAAGACACTATAAATGTGAGTCAGCAGAAACAATAAACTGGAATAAGCTGCAAAATATGAAAATCAAAGAGATATATTTGTGGGTAGGTAAATTTAAGTGACGATTGTGTAAGACAGTAATAATGAGGATAATATTATTTGTAATGTACAAAAAAATGAGAACAATTAAAATAGTCTTTGTTGTTAGAATTGAGTGTTTAATCAAATGGTGGAATACTATAGAGCAAGGGATCAGCAAACTATGACCCATGAGTCAAATCCAGCTGGTGGCCTGCTTTTTCCATAGCAAATACATGATAGACTGATGTGGCCCACAAAAACTAAATTATTTACTTTCTAGCCCATTACAGAGAAAGTTTGCTGACTCTTGATGAAAAAAAAAAAAAAGAAAGAAAAGGAATGAATGAAGTAAAGTTACACACAACATGGTTGGATCTTCAACATATATCATTCAGGAAAAAAAAAAAAGGCAAGGCCAAAAGAAAAAAGTCCAATATAAGTCCATTGACATAAAATTTAAAAAGCCAACAAAACTATAGTTGTAGGATGTATTCTTAGGTGGTCATACTATAAAGGAAAGCAAGGAATTGATGACCATAAATGTCCAGAGAATGGCTATGTCTAGGTGGGAGAGATGGGGATGCTGCTGGGAGGGGCAGGTTGGGGATGCTGCTGGGAGGGGCAGAAGGAGTGGTTGCATTCTATTTCTTTGTGTGGCAGTTGAGTGTTTACAATAATATGTTAAAAGGTGGGTTTATGTTTTATGCATTTTTTCTGCATATGTATTCTAATTCATAATAAGAGGTGTATTTATTTTTTAATAAAAGATATTTAAAAGATCAGTTTTATGCAAATTAAAAATAAAGAGAGGAACAGGAGTAAGGGAGGGAGAAAAGAAGCTACAAACTTTTAGCCCACCAGGCAAGATTGATGTTCTTTGCCTACATGAAAAAAAAAAATTCTAAGCAATATTTTCAACTACCCCCTGATTTGATAGGTGATTTCATAGGAAATGACTGCCCATTTACATGTTTATAAAGTGTGTAGTGTGTAGCTTGGAGAAAAGGTCAGAGTTTTGGCAGTGAATAAAATATTTATGAAAATGGCCTTCCTATTCTTTCTGTTTCCCCATCTGTGTCCAGCCGCCCAACCTTGTCATGTGTTAACGATTTGCCCTGGTCTCTGCATCCTTAAGAGAGATTTTCACCACATCTTCTCTAAAGGAGTTGAGCCTTTTTTCCAAGGTTGGCAGGGCCCTCATTCTTTTATTCATTTCCCCTTTCTCTTGGAAAATATTCCACTTACCTTTGCTTCACTAAGGAGCGTTGCGTAGAGTGAATGACAGTTTTAGAACATGTGTCGCAAGGATTTCTGAGCTGCCATATCACACGACTTCAGGGCAGACATTCACATTCTGGCAAGTTCCCATTGTTCCACAATACCCAAGTCACTTCACTTAGGCAGCAGCCTGGCTAGCACTGTATGGAGAAGTTCATAGTCATAGTTCTGTGGGTTTCACACAATGCAGAATGAGTTAAGTCTATAGCATAAAGGATTCAAGTAAAACAATAAATGAACCTCTTCTCCCTAAAAGTTTCAAGACAGTAACAGGAGCAGTCTATTTGTAGTGTTATCAGAATACCCAGCTATATCCAGTGTATGCATCTTTTAAACTTTCATTTAGATTGTGGCAGTTGATTCACACAATTAAAACTACTGGCAGTAGCCACAGTAATTTAATTTATGTGAAATGCATCAAACAGACCTACATTTAAGTCTGGGCTCTCTGTGTTTTACCAGTTGTGTGATCTTGGTTAAGTTGCTTAATCTCTCTGAGCCTGAAAATGCTGATGACTAGTGTGTCTATCTGCCATAGAGAATTAAGTGAGATAATACATGTAATTGCACAGTGCCTGCCATATAATATGTACCTTGTAACTATAAGGTAATACTCTTTTATTTATTCTCTGACCATCCCTCTTCCCTCCAAGTATGTGTCTTTCCTCCAGTATCAAACCACTCATCCAGTCCAGAACCTGGGAGGGATCCTCCAACCCTTCTAATGCCCCAGTCTCCCCACGCCCATTTCCTCCATATTGACATAAGCACCAAGCACTACCCATTATGACTTCATTCCCACATGCTGTGTTATCTCTTCCAAACTGCTTAAGGGACACTTTACCTCCATTTTTGCCCCCTCTGTTTACCCATCCATTCATCCATCCATCCATCCATCCATTCACTCAAAATCATATTGAGCATGCAGAATGGCTGGAAAAGACCTCTCTGAAGAGGTGACTTCTGAGTAGCTAGGTCAACTGAGGGAGTGAGCATGGTGATTTCCTGGAGAAAAGCATTCCAGGAAGAGAAAATGATATGTGCAAAGGCTCCAAGACCAAGGTGTTTAAGGGTCAGAAAGGAAGCAGAGCATCTTTGTTGAGTGCTAGGAGTTGCAGTTTGAGTGACCGTCACAGGCTTGAGTACCATGAGGAACAACTGACAAGTTTGAGCAGAGAGATGACATTTCTAGAGGATCACACTCTGAAGGCAAGAGGGGGACAGAAGAACCCCATAGAAGACCACTGCATGGATCAAGTAGTATAGTCTAGGAAGGCAACAGGTCCCCCTTCTAAAACACAGTTCTGATCAGGTCACTCTCCTCAGCTGGCCCATGCAATTACCACACATACCCACTCCAAAAAAACAAAGTTTTCTTTACTGCCCAGGGAATAAAGTCAAACTCTGGACCCCTCTCCCAATCACTGTGTCATGATCCCATGCCTCTGCACCTGCTGTTCCCTCTACCTGGAATGCTCTTCTCTCCCTTGTCTTTCCAATTATTCTTTAAAACTCTGCTTTATGAGCTCCTCTTAGAAGCTATCCTTGATCCCCCTTCATCTCCCCTCCCTGAAAGACTTAACTACCTCCTCTTCTGAATCATCTATCCCCGTAGGCCATAAAACTATGATCATATTTTGTCATTCTGTCCTGTAATTATCCACCATCAAGTGCTTCGTCCCATGTCCACCCTCCCGTAATGTTTTTACCTGAGCCCTTTGTACAATCACTGCCATCAAGTATGTGTTTAATCTGTGATTAATTTAGTTCAGTAGTAAATAGAATCTCCTTTCTGGGTAATTTTTCAAGTAAAGTAGATTGCTTGACATTGTTTGGGCATCATTTTGTTGGAATGTCAAGAGTCTCCATTGACACCCCTTTTGAGACTTTTGTCTCAGTGTTCACATGTCACACTGCCAATTGCCAGATGAGCTCTGATTCAGAAGTTAGTGATAAATGCTTCCCCCACATTAATTTTCTCTTTGCCTTTCCTGGGCTTTGAGTGCAGTTTCAGTAGTGAACTTCAAGTTGAGTTCTCTGGCGCCAGACTTCCTGACCTCCAGCCAATCCTAATCTAGCTCCTGCTTCTCACTCAAAACCAAAGAAAAGTCATGTCCCCTTGTTGATTCATCTTGACTTCAGCTCTGAGAAATTCTCCCCAAACGCAGCTTTTTAAATATTCTGTTTTGAAATCCATCAAAAAATCTCCTTCAGTCCTTCAGCAGGCATCTGCTCTACTTCAGTAGGCTTTAAAATGCTGTCTTTCACAGATTTTTCTCCAACTCTATGGAAAATTAGCAGAGTGATGCCGAACTAGAGCCTGCGTCTTATTGTATGATGTGGTTTGGTTTTGGCCTGGCCACATTTCTTAAGTCCTGATTTCATTTCCTATTGCTTCTCCTGCGTGTTAACTTTCTGCTTGGTAAAATTGCAAATTCCCAATGAAAGCATTCTACAATTGATTAGACTCAGGCCGCTTGGCAATTTCTTTCTAATCTCTTTGATTGTGCTTTCTATAAAAATGACAGCCCTGGTATAAATCCTCGTTTAAATCAATACCAGTAAGTGCTAATCTCTTCACAGCACTGGAGATGAAAATGTCAAATGGTACCTGCTGGGCATTAGAACTACCACTGTAAATCATCAAAAATTAAAGCAACACCAAATTGATTTCATTTTCCATCTTTTTAAATGAAATAACTTTCAGATTCATTATTTTTCCATGGAGTTACTGTTTTCTCATTTGCACTTATACTCTGGTTGGGCAAGAGTGATGAACTGACTTTGGCTTGGCAGAGATATTGATGTCTTCCAGCAAAATATCCAGCAGCCAGGCCTGCACTGGGAAGAGCCTTGGGATAAAGTGGATATTTTAGGGTATGAAGTTGCATTTTAATCAATCTCCATGTGATAACACCTCAACAGAGTGGAATCTTGGTTGAAGAACTACACCACAAGAAGGTGCCTCAAAATGGTACAATCACAGAAGAGAATTCCTAGCCCTTCTTCTCCCAGCCTCTAAGTTACTGCCCAAGCTGCCACAAGCTATCTGAGACAGTGTCTCCTCCAGGGGGTGGCTGCCTGCAATCTGGGTGTCTCACTATCGAAATACAGGAAAATTGCATAGCCTGAGTGATAAGCTTTCAAGTAACCGTGGAAGATTGGGGCAAGCACGTGGTTTTTAAAATCTAGGAGGACTTAACTATCTTGTCCAACTTCCCACCCTACTCATTTGATCAGCTAAGACACTGAAACCTTAGGAAATTTAATGGCAAAGTGATGATCACAGATTTAAGGGCAAGCAGCAGATCTCTAAGATATTAAATCCCTGTTTTTCCTCACTGCATCACAGAGAAAATATAAGAACCTTACCCACATTGAGCAAAGAGCATGCAAAAATCTGATGTGTGTGCTCATAAAATAGTTAATAAAATTCATTCATAAAATAGTTAATACACATTCAAATCAAAACCACACTAAGATACTACCTTATACCAGTTAGAATGGCAAAAAACTGACAAGGCAAGAAACAACAAATGTTGGAGAGGTTGTGGAGAAAGGGGAACCCTCTTACACTGTTGGTGGGAATGCAAGTTGATACAACCACTTTGGAAAACAGTATGGAGGTGCCTCAGAAAATTAAAAATAGAGCTACCCTATGACCCAGCAATTGCACTACTGGGTATTTACCCCAAAGACACAGATGTAGTGAAAAGAAGGGCCATATGCACCCTAATGTTCATAGCAGCAATGTCCGCAATAGCCAAACTGTGGAAAGAGCCAAGATGCCCTTCAACAGATGAATGGATAAAGAAGACGTGGTCCATATATACAATGGAATATTACTCAGTCATCAGAAAGGATGAATACCCAACTTTTACAACAACATGGATGGGACTGGAGGAGATTATGTTAAGTGAAATAAGTCAAGCAGAGAAAGTCAATTATCATGTGCTTTCACTTATTTGTGGAACATAAGGAATAGCATGGAGGACATTAGGAGAAGGAAGGGAAAAATGAAGGGGGGGTAATCGGAGAGAGAGATGAACAATGAGAGACTATGGACTCAGAAACAAACTGAGGGTTTTAGAGGGGAGGGGCATGGGGGGATGGGTTAGCCCGGTGATGGGTATTAATGAGGGCACATACTGCATGGAGCACTGGGTGTTATACAAAAACAATGAGTCGTGGATCACTACATCAAAAACTAATGATGTATTGTATAGTGACTAACATAACATAATAAAATAAAATTTAAAAAAATAAAAAAATTTTAAAATGCAACAAAAAATAGTTAATACACAGAGCAAAACTCGTCATGTGTATTAAGGAATGGAGAAGTAGCAGGGAAAAAGTAATGTTACAGACAAGGTGAAGTTTTAATTTAACTGGTCAGTTTCAGATTTGCTTCCACACAAAATGATTTTTATGCTTCTTGTATGGTCCCTTCCATCTCTTATAGAGGATGTTAGTTAGCAATCAAATGCTTAAGAAATATGTAGCCCAAGGTGGGGCAGAAAAAACATATCTAGTAGACAAAGCCATTCATAAAGGACCTAATCCTTGAATGATGGAGAATTAGGAAAATTTCCAAGAATTGACAACAAAGCTTTCTCCAATCTCTGTTTACTTCATTAAGTTATTTACCATTGTAAGTTCCTAACAGCAGAAACCAAAGTGCAAGACCCTCAAAATTACTCATCTCTCCTCTCATAAGCTTAAACCTTGCTAGAGTAGCAAGAGTAGGTGGCTATGGGGACCAGGCAGCTAAAAGAAATGAGCAATGTGTAGACTGGCAAATTCAAGAGCACAGCCAAAGGATACAGCCCATGCTTAGCTGTAACAAACTGTTGACATTGAAAAATGTAGATACAAAATTATTGGCTTGTCTAATTTTTGCAAAGATGTCAGAAATCCAAAAATGGATGTGAGTCCTCTCAATTTATAAATATGATAATTAATTCAAAATAGTTTAAACACATCTGTAGGCTACCAGCGTGAGACCTTTAATTTAAGAGTGAGCCACCAATCTAGGGTTTAATTAGCAAGAACCCTTGAACCATGAAAAGTTACCACTTTCAGGAGCAACTTTGTAGCTTAGCTTGGCAATTTCCATTTACCAATGAGCATTTTAAAATACTCAGTAAATCCATGATGTATGTCATATGGAAGAATGCATTTATATCAGAAACAGAGAGGTCAGAATTCCATTGCTTGTTCCAGAGAAAATGCTGTAGTTCATGCAAGGATCAGTGGCACGGGAATCACATTGTGCTTGCCTCTAGTTTAGCTCTGTCAGTGGAAGTGAATCACTCACCTGCTTGTGCAGAGTCTTTCTTATTTGTGACTTTGGAATAAAAATACTGATTTCCTTGAGCCACAACTTTATCATGAGAGAGGGTGAACAAGAAATAAAAATTTCATTTTAGAAGCACACAAGAGGATCCACATCCTGACTTTCTCCAAACTGAGATCCCAAATTCAGAAGGGATTAGAACTTTGGTGTACACTCTAAAAAGAGGCCCAAAGTCAGAGAAGGATGGAAGTCAGGCCTCAGGGATAGCAAAGTAGACCTTCAGTACTCTTTTCTCAGAGCACTGGGACCACAATTTTGACCATTTCTGTGAGACCCTCTCCTACTTTGGTGTGCTTTTACGTCTAAACGCTGCCCTGTGTTTCTCTTTCAGTAACTACCCTTGGGCTAGTAGAGCTGCTTTGCTTATACAGGTTGTTGGAGGCACCTGGGAGTTTGTACACCCCTGAGTTAGGTTTTAGCAATGACAGCTCCTTTGCTTCCAGTGGAGATAAATTCTGAAATGTAATTTACCTTCCAGAGCTCCCCTGCAGGACCAGATGGAGATTTGCCTGAAATCACACACCTGTTTCATCTACATCCACCTTCCTTGTCCTGCTTCCTCCATTCCCCCATCAGTGTCTGGGGAGCACGTCCTTAATAAATCACTTACATGTGAATGCTTCTCTCTTGGCCTGTTTCTAAGAGTCTGTCCTAAAACACCCACAAATTTATTGAAACTGCCTTATTTTATTAAAAGCTATATTTCCATCAAGAAATTTAAGATACTTTTACAAATGAAATGATTGCATCAGCTCTGGGAGTGTGTGTGTGTGTGTGTGTGTGTGTGTGTGTGTGTGAACAGTTACACTTTAAAAGTTATATAAGAAATGGTTATAGCCTTCATGATACTCTACGCAACCAAAGAGTAGTGAATAATATAAATCTCACTGGACAATTAGAGACATCTAAGCATTATAGGATATAATATCCAGGAAACAAAGCAAAAGAAAACCATTTTAACTGATTCTTCAGAGGTGAGATATTATGACATAAAGCATGATTCTATCATTTCTTGGATTTGAGGATCAAATATGTTATTTATTACAAAGAGATAAAGAATGTGGCATTTACAATTGCATTATTTTCTCATATCCCAAAATCAAGAAAAATATTCCTTCAAAAACATAAGCTGTATCAGTTTACCAATTTCACAGTAATTTGCAAATGCACAGATGTATAATTGGACTAACAGGTATTTGCGCAACTAACTGACACAAACAGTACTTAAATCATTGTGCATTTTTCAAAATAACTCAGTTGGATACTTTGTATCAGATGCATTTAATTATAATTGCAAAAATCGGTGTGTAGATTAAATCTCAGGAATTGCCACTCTGTGCTTAAGAGCCATGTATGATTGCTTTATTTTAAAGATCTGTTCAGTTGTAGATAGATCAGAAATATAATATCATCACAGATAGTATAATTTCAAGTCATTTTCTTTATTTTTAAGACAATAGAAAGGGGGAAAATATTAAAATGTGAAAAATGTTCTGGCTGCTAAAGGATGTTTTAGGATGCCAAAATATATTATTATTGGTAGCATTCCTCAGTTACATGTATTATAACCAACTGATTTTTCTAAGACTGTTTCAAAAATAATTCAGTAAATATGAGAACAGGTTTTGTATCACAAAGAAATCTTGCCTGAAAATCTAGTAAGATGGAATAGCATCTTTAAACTTAGAACCTAGAAATAAAACATATTCAGCAAATCACAATTTGATTGTAAGGGCAAAATATCAATATTCTCAGGCACATAGGTCTCTGGGAGAATAGCACACGTGCGCGTGCATGCGCGCACGCGCGCGCACGCACACACACACACACACACACAAATCCACTTTCCTGAGACTTTCTCCAAGAAAGAGAGAATTTAGTCCAGGACAAAGCTATGGTCAATGGAAAGTTAGAGTATGTAATGTTTACTGTTGATTAATTAATAAATAAGTTATATTTATAAGAATATTCAACCCAAATTCCAGATTATCCCAGTATGGTTGGAGATGGAATAAGGGAAAAAACAAGAATTTTTTTATCCTTCCTTTTTCCCCCAGAACAATGACCATCAGCTTCAGACATCTTAGCAGTTGGTCCTAATATGTTAGGAATAGGGGTGCCTGGGTGGCTCAGTTGGTTAAGCATCTGCCTTTGGCTTGGGTCATGATCCCAACATCCTGGGATCGAGCCCTGCACTGGGCTCTCTCCTCGGCGGGGAGTCTGCCTTTCCCTCTCCCTCTGCCTGCTGCTCCCCCTGCTTGTGCTCTCTCTCTCTCAAATAAATAAAATCTTTTTAAAAAGTATGTTAAGAGTAAACCCCTAAAGAATAGAAATAGAATGTTTAACTTTCAAACCAATAGTATAAAATTAAAACCATAAAAGAAAAAGAAACAGAAAAAAATTCCAAATGGAAGACTATTTGAAATACGGATTTGAATCAATTTTTTCATAACAATGAATATCAGCTTAAGTATATTTTGGCTACCTCAATTGTCAAGGCATTTAAAACTATTTTGTCTTAATTCATTACTTTTAACTACTGTATTGGGGTACATTTCATAACATATGTGAAGTATTGGTATATATAAATACATATGGGGTACCTGGGTGGCTCAGTCAGTTAAGCATCTGACTTTGGCGCAGGTCATGATCTCAGGATCTTGGGATCACGCCCCATGTCAGGCTCCCTGCTCAGGAGGGAGTCTGCTTCTCCCTCTGCCCCTCCCCCCTCAAATAAATAAAATAGTAATGTATATATTTATATCTGTTTATATAAAAATATACATATTTATATATTATATATATGTAAAATATATATATGTTGGGGGGAGAATTTCCTCTGCTCTTCAAGGCCCTTCTAGCTGGCTTAAGAATCAAACTGAAACAAAACAGATTAACAGGAGAAAATAAAATGTAATAGTGTACATAGGGAAATTCCAAAGATAGTGAGGCAACATGATGCTCATATGAGCTGAAGAGAGGGCTAGGGGGTCCAAGGATACAAAGGGGACAAAGACCATTAGCAGGAAGGTGAGAGGAGATGTTTGGAAAACAAAGGTTGCCTTATGATGCAGGTAAGTTTCTTAGGTAAAGAAAGAAGAATCTCTGGTAATAGCACTCTTCTGGCTACAAGCAGGCAGTTGAAGGGGAGGTAAAGAGCTTTTCCTGAGTCTGCTGGGTTTTGATTGCTTTTAACTCAAAATAATGCTCATGCCAAAGCAGCCCATCTTGGGAGACCCCTACATAGACATACACACATTAAGTACAACTCAAAATATTTTGCTGATAGGGTGTATAAATGAGTACATTTGTAGTGCAGGATTAAAGTTAAATTTCCTTGGCATTCAGTGCCCACCCATAACCTGGCCCAATCTCCATTTAAAACCTCATTAAAACCTCAGTTTTTTGTTTTGTTTTGTTTTGTTTTGTTTTATTTAGAGAAAGTGAGTGAGCAGGGAACGTCAGAGGGAGAGAGAGAATCTTAAGCAGGCTCCACATCCTGCATGGAGGCTTAACATACTGAGCCTCCAGGCATCCCTAAAACTTCAGTTCTTAACTAGGTTGTCTCCTTTAGTCATCAGTCATATCCTTACTCCTGCATTGATATCATCCCCTGGAACAATCTTCTCACACTAAACCCTTGCTTGCCTTCCCAGCTCACATCAAGGTTTGCCTCCTACAGGAAGCCATCCCATTTTTCAATCCCCCTCTGCACTGATTTGACATACAGCACTCTCTAACTTCAATCAGTGGTTATCTTGCCATGTGTCCAAACTTTGTCCTCCCAACTAGATATTAGGCTCCTAGGAGTCTGGACAGACTATGGCTAATGTTTTCCCTGGGTGCTTCCCCCATGGGGAAAGATATGTACTCTATAGAATCTTAAACAAATAATTGTGATCAGTTTATTGGCCCTCAGGATGTAATGAAGCTCATTCTTCATTTTTCCCATTTCAGTATTGCTCACTATGCTCTACAGAAATTGAAGCTTTAAGTTAAAGCCTGAATCTGGGTTTGGAGACATGGAGACCTCATTTTCAGATACATCTTGCTGCTATAAAGAGTCTCTTGGGACTCAGTTTTGTCATTCAGAAGGTGTGACAATAATGATCAACACGTACAGTTTTGAAGATTAAATGAGGAAAATCATATAATCAGAATGTTAAATAGGTCTTTGTTGTCACTCTGTGTTTATGTCTGAAGAGCCTTCTGCTTGCAATCTTTAACCAAATGTCAAGATAAGAAGGGTTTACATGTTTCCAAATTCCTAGAGTATGGAGAACAATTCTAATTGGCAGATTTGAGTCCAAGGGACTCGAGTCATTCTAGAAAAAGCATCCCCTCTGTCACTTTACTTTTCTTTAAAGATTTATTTATTTTGGAGGTGGGGAGAGGCAGAGGGTGAGGGAGAGGGAGTCTTAAGCTGACTCAGTGCTAGCACGCAGAGCCCGATGCAGGGCTCGATCTCACCACCCTGAGATGACCGCCTAAGCGTTGAGGCACCATCCAGGCACCTCCCCCCGCCGCCACCTCTGTCACTTTAAAAAGCCATAATAAGTCTCTTCTCCCTTATAGTCCCCCTTATATTCCAATGAGAAAAGTTTAGGGGCTCCACTCAATTCTACAATCATTCGTTGAGTGACTGCAAAGTATAAAAAGCACTGGTTTTGCCCCCTTCCCCCTCCAACACACACCAGCTAAACAGCACTCTCTCCTCTGCTTCTCCCCAAATTCTAGCCCCCTATTCAGATAACAGAGCTTGCTTTCCCACTTGCCACTCAGTCCCAGCTCTTGAGTGTGGCCTCCTCTGGGGGTGTGGCCAGGTCCACCCTTTTCCCTCCAGAAGCATCCAATGGGAGTGCCGTTTCAACCCAGACCACGCCCTCCATGCTAAACTGCAGGGGTGGGTCTAGGTGGGTGAGCAAAAAGAAACCCTGGGAGAAAGAGGAGAGTTAGAGCAGGATTACCTAAATTTTCAGACTCCATTCTGAGAACTCCCCCACAGGCCCCCACCCCAGTAGGGATTGTTGTTCCATAGCATGATGTTTGGAAAGCACACTATGGAAAAAATCGATCCCTTGTTTAATGAAAAAAGGCCCTGGCCTTGCTTGAAGCCCTGTCTGAAGGATGCTCAGCCTGGAAACAACCAGGTCTCCTGTCTGCCGCTCAGTTCTAGACAACTGAGCAGGAACCCAGGGGCGTCAGATTGCAGAGTCATTTAAGCCTTTCTCTTTCATTTGCCCTCCCTTGATCTGGAAAGCCTCGGTGACAACACAGACTGGGGCAGAAGTCAGTCACCAGAAATAATTGCCTTCTTTGTCCTGTGGCTTCTCTTCATGGAACATGTGGTGTTGCCTTCATAAATGCTGGAGATTATCTAGCAACCTGAGACTGTGATCAGGCTGGGCGATCTGTGTCATATGCCTTATTGCCAACAAACTCAAAGAAGAGGGGAAAAAAAGAACAGCCACAAACTGTCTCTTGGAACTTCTGCCTTCCCCTTGTCCAGAGCCAACACACAGCCTCTTGTATCTTCCAAGAACTGGTCTTCCACACTAAAACTTGTAGGATGCTACTGTCAGCCAGGAAGCTACTTCCTCAATGGTATTAATGTAGGAATGTGGGATGACATTCTTCTTGCCCTGCCACACATCAGTCAGACACTAGACTTCTGAAAATTCATAGTGTCCAGGTCTCATTGAAGGTCCTGGGATGCATTAGTGATTTTGTAAGGGTGAATATAGTTGGTAGATTTTCAAAGGAGCTAACATTGCTGAAGGTATATGATAAAGAAAATTCTCTAAGAAAGGGAGCACTGAGTTGCCAGGAGAGTCAAGAGCAAAAGTGACGGGTTTCTTCAATAATAGCCTTTCTTGTCTTCTTATGGGAAGCTGGAATGTCTGAGGACCAGCTGCAGGAAAATCTATTCCGATTACGCAAGTATTTTGAGCATGTTTATGCTTGTATCCATGAGCAAAACTCTGGAATGGCGGTTTACTTTTCTGCTCATAGCACCCAGCTGAGTTCTAAGCTCACAGGGCCTCAACAAGTAAGTAAATGGTTGATTCATAAGATTCTTATCACTTGGCACTCAGGAGAACCTCAGGGAAACTGATACTTAAAAAGAGTAGATAACTTGCTCAAGGTCACACAGCTAGGAAGTTATGGAATCCAGATTTGAATCCAAATCTGTTTAACTAAAAGTGCATGCTCTTTTCCCAGGTCACTGGAGAGGGAATGAGGCATAAAATCATGCTTAGGAGCACAGACTTGGAGGCTAGACTCCCTAGGTTTGAATTCTGGTTCTCCCACTAAATAGCTGTGTGATCTCAGGCAGGGCAGTAACTTAACCTCTTTGTGCCTTGGTTTTAACATATGTAAAATGGGGGTAATGAAAATATTTATTTTAAATATGAAATGAGTTAATATATGTGAAGTGCCTTGAACAGTGCTTGACATATACAGTGAGCACTCGGTTAATCGTTTTAACTATTTTATATGATTTTTGGAGTCAAGGAATATATTCCATCCAGAAAAGAACCTGTGAATTAAGGTGTAAGTACCCTATGCGGCACCTCTTTTTCTTAAAAGATTTTTATTTATATATTTGAGAGACAGAGAGCACGAGTGGGGGAAGGGCAGAGGGAGAAGGAGAAGCAGGCTCCTCACTGAACAGGAAGCCCAATATGGGGCTTGATCCTAGGACCCCGAGATCATGACCTGAGCCGAAGGCAGATGCCTAACTGACTGAGCCACCTAGGTGCCCCTATGCTGAACCTCTTGAAAACATACATAATGAGGGAGTAAAGTGATTGAAAATAATCACAATTTTCCTTTGCACTAGAATGGTACATCATCCTCACCACCACCATCATCATCAGCTTCATTACTCTCAATTTTAAATATTTTTAAAAAGATTTTATTTATTTATTTGAGAAAAAGAGAGAGAGAGAGAGAGCATGAACGGGGGAGAGGGGCAGATGGAGAAGGAGAAGCAGACTCCCCACTGAGCAGGGAGCCCGCCAGGGCCTCACTCAATCCCAGGACCCTGGGATCATGACCTGCGCTGAAGGCAGACCAACTGAGCCACGCAGATGCCCCCACACCCTCAATTTTATTACCTTCAACACCAAGTCACCAACTTCCATTTCATGACATGTTTGCTTCATGTTTCATTTATACTCAGAAACTTCTCAGTTTGACGAAGAAAGGGCCCATGTCAAGGTCTTCATTCTCAAGTCAGGTGAAGAGGGACAGAGATGCTTATTTGTGTCTCATGTGTTTATATCTGACTCTCTTAGCCAATGGACAGCCTGACACAAGGTGGATGGAATGAGTCAAATGCATTTGCACTCAGGCCCCTGTTTTGTCATTAATCATGTAGTATCCCTAATCTACCTGAATCTCAGTTTCCTCGAATGTGAAATGAAAGGAAAAATAAGGTAGAATGACATGGAGAGTGTCAAGGCCAGATGACATTGGGTAGGCACTGAATAAATAGATCTTGACAGTCTCTTGCCCTGTCTCCACCACTTCCTATTTGACACAAGTTAAAATAAAGGGCAAGTATACTCCAAGAGTAATAAAATAGAATTAATTAAATGCGTGAAAGAGAGGAATAACCAAATACATTGGAGCTAAGATAGTTCCTGTAATTGGCATCACATATGTCTCTGAAGCTCCCGGAAGCCAGGGCAAAAACTGAAACCAATGAATGTCCCAAGAAGGAAGAAGTGTAGCAATGCTTCAGAAGAAATGAAGTCTGAACTGGCAACAAATAATGACACATTTCTCATGTGAAACCTTATAAAAGTAACATAATAGGTCCACTGATGACATCAATTTCATTTAAAAAAATGCTGACTGAGCTTTTACATGGATGTTTTAATAAGGAATGTGCATAAAAAATTAAGAGGTTAACATCAATATCCATTTCAGTTCAAATGATTCTGGAGGGGATTGAGCTGATATGGTCTAAGAATGATGCCTGACAGCAATCAAATATAATACAAGAGCAGAATGAGAAAAGCATCACCACTCTGAGTGCTATGGAATATGGAATTTATTAGAGGACTTCAACTTATGGAACTGCTAGGGGGAGAAAAGGGCCCAAACAACAGAGTTAAAGATCAGGGGGAAATCACCAACCAGGCTTCTTGGAGCAATTGAAAATAATCTTGGAGCACTGACACAGCTGAATGTGTCAGAGTTTTCACAGAAATTTGGAAGTCAAGCATATCCTGCAACTGGAGTCAGACCAGTGTCAGGACTGGTGTAGAAGTCTATGGAAGGCTACTGCTCATCTTCTAGTGCCTTTATGAGTTTGTAGCCAAGAGTCTGAGGGTAAACCTGAAGTTGCTTTGGCCAACAGGGTTGGGAGTCAGAAGGAAGAGCTGAACTTGGAATCAGGGGAGAGGGGAAAGTACAGGCAGAGACAAAATGGACCCCACCTCTGCATCTGTTTCTTGCTGCATCTGACCACCACAACCTTCCAAGCGTACTAGCGGTGGCTTCATTTCACCCCTCTGAATCTCTCACAGAGTTCCCTTTTGGCCAACTCTAATCTGGACACCGGCAAAAGAAATTCTGGGAAATGCCATACCAGTTTAGCCAAGAGGTCCCTGAACAAAAATCACAGAGGACCGTTCCAAAGATTAAAAAGTTGTGCTCTGTGAAGTGCCTGGTAGAGTGCCTGACACATAGATCATCCAAAATGTTCGTTCCTTTCAATACTTGGGCTCCTGGCTACAGGCCTCAACATGACAGACCCAGAGTTTTGGTTCAAAATCCCATGTCTTCCCAATCCAGCTCAGCTCTGCCCATTTGTCAGATGCCAGAATCTATGACTTCCTGAGACCATCCTAATTTCAAACACAGTGAGGCACATTTTATGCAGGGGTTAAGTGCTAATGCCAGAAAATAAGGAGAGAGTAATATGAGGTTAAAATCACTGTCAGTTGCTCTTTATTCGGTTCAACCAGGAAAAAATGTTGGCTGAACTTTAGAATCTGTGATGTACAAATAGTAGATATTTTTAAACTCTGGGATTACACCCAATGCTACCTGACACTCATACAGAAGCTGACACAGAAAACAGCAGATTGAACTTCCTTGGCTCAGTCACTCATTACTTCATGCTCCAGGGTAACTACTACAGCTCCATCCATCACACCTCCGTTCCAGCTAGCAAAAAAAAAAGAGGAAAGAGACCAAAAAAAGAAAAATAGACCAAAGGTGCATTCCTCCTTTCTAATAAAGATTTCTTTTTGGAAGCTACTCATGGTGGCGCCTGGGTGGCTCAGTTGTTTGTTAGGTGTCTGCCTTCGGCTCAGGTAATGATCCCAGGGTCCTGGGATCAAGCCCTGAATTAGGCTCCTTGCTCCGCAGGAAGCCTGCTTCTCCCTCTCTCCCTCCCCCTGCTTGTGTTCCCTCTCTCGCTGTCTCTCCCTCTCTGTCAAATAAATAAATAAAATCTAAAAAAAAAAAAAAAAAGGAAGCTACTCATGGCATTTCTACTTATGTTACAATGGTCAGCAGTTAAATCATTTATTCTCTGATCAAATTATTGTATCCTTGGTTTTAGATAAAATTCCAGGATATGGCAGAGAAGCCCTGAATAACCGCTTGCTTTAATGTTTGACCTAACCTAAACTTCTGGGCTCTGTTGAAATCTAATCACCTTCCACAACCAGACTGGATCTAGCTGAGTCTAAAAAGATGCCAGGATTAAGAGTAACTAAAACAAAAGCATCCACTGTGGCTACAGGACTAGTCTATTTAATAGTGTAATAATATGCTTATAATAATATAGAGTTTTTGCTGAGGATTTACTCTATACAAAGCATTGTGTATATTTTACCTTTTTTTAAATTCTCACAATCCTAGAAGATTTCACAAAAGAACAAATGGAGGCTCAGTAAGTTTAAAATCTTGCTCCAAATCACACAACAAACAAGTACCAATCCAGGTATTGAACTCTGACCTACCTGACTGCTTTGCACCCACTCTCATTTTCCTTGTCCTCCCCTATACTGTTTAGTAAAGCACCTAGCACTGCAAAGTGCTTAGCACAAAGGAGAGGTATGAGGCAAGTTTAAAGGCATTAAAGCTGTGTTAGCAACTTGGCCAACTATATCAGTCAAGACTGTCTTTTTGCCTGCGGTGTACTTCTAATGGGCAAGCTGGGCATTAACTCTATTCCCAAGGTTGTCTCATGTTCCCAGATTGCTACTCTGGCTCCAGCCATCACAGCAGCAAATGCGATAGCTCTCATCTACTGCGAGTGATGTCACCCTCTCCCTTCCTTACCTTGCCAGGGCTGGGGAATAGTAAGATGAGTAACTCCACATGCTTGCTTGGAGCTGCAATGTACATTGCCATTGACATGCTGGTTCTCAGGATTCATCTCAATATCCCAGGGAAGCTAAACACTTGAAGTCCTCCTTATTCAAGGTCATAAGAACCCAGTCTGTGAGTTGGGCCAGGACATTGTGTACGCCTACTCACATATCCATTTGAAGACATCCTTATTAACATATTGTGCCTAACTCTGCTGCATAATTAAGACCTTTGTTTTATGGCACATACATCAGACTCTGGTGAGTAGGTGGAATTTTGTCTTAATTGTGAAAACATAGCCTCTTATTTTGCTAATGAGGTCAAAGTAACAATGATCTGGTCTAAAGTGGGGCAAGAAAGAAGGATGCGAATCCTTGTTTTGCATCCTGTTATCCAAAAATTATGACCCAAATCATCAAAATAGACCCTCCATAAAGACTCCAAGAACTCCTAAAAGACAGACCATCAGTTTCTTTTTTTTTTTTTTTAAGATTTTAACGATTTATTTGAGAGAGACAGAGACAGAGAGAGAGAGAGCACACAAGCAGGGGGGAGGGACAGAGGGAGAGGGAGAAGCAGACTCCCCACTGAGCAGGGAGCCCTATGCGGGACTCAATGGCACTGGGATCATGACCTGAGGTGAAGGCAGACACTTAACCAACTGAGCCACCCAGGTGCCCAGAGACCATCATTTTCAAAAAGAATTTTATTAAAGTAAAAGCATTTTACTTTATTTGTACATGAGTACAGAAACTTCTTTTTTTTTAAATTTTTTTCTCTTGTGTTTTTTTTATGTTATGTCAATCATCATACATTACATCATTAGTTTTTGATGTAGTGTTCCAGGATTCGTTGTTTGCATATAACACCCAGTGCTCCATTCAATACATGTCCTCTTTAATACCCATCACCATGCTAACCCATTCCCCCACCCCCTCCCCTCTAGAACCCTCAGTTTGTTTCTCAGAGTCCATAGTCTCTCATGGTTTGTCTCCCCCTTCAATTCCCCCCCCCTCATTTTTCCTTTCCTGCTACCTTCTTTTTTTTCTTTTTAACAAATAATGTATTATTTCTTTCAGAGGTACAGGTCTGTGATTCAACAGTCTTACACAATTCGCAGTGCTCACCATAACACATACCCTCCCCAATGTCTATCACCCAGCCACCCCATCCCTCCCACTCCCCCCGCCACTCCAGCAACCCACAGTTTGTTTCCTGAGATTAAGAATTCCTCATATCAGTGAGGTCATATGATACATGTCTTTCTCTGACTGACTTATTTTGCTCAGCATAATACCCTCCAGTTCTATCCACATCATTGCAAATGGCAAGATCTCATTCTTTTTGATGGCTGCATAATATTCCATTGTGTATATATATATATATATATATATATATATATATATATATATATACCATGTCTCATTTATCCATTCATTTGTCGATGGACATCTTGGCTCATTCCACAGTTTGGCTATTGTGGACATTGCTGCTATAAACATTGGGGCGCATGTACCCCTTTGGATCCCTACATTTGTATCTTTGGGGTAAATACCCGGTAGTACAATTGCTGGGTCGTAGGGCAGCTGTATTTTTAACTTTTTTTTTTTATTATGTTATGTTAGTCACCATACAATACATCATTACTTTTTGATGTAGTGATCCACGATCCATTGTTTTCGTATAACACCCGGTGCTCCATGCAGTACGTGCCCTCCTTAATACCCATCACCGGGCTAACCAATCCCCCCTCCCCCCTCCCCTCTAAAACCCTGTTTGTTTCTCAGGTCCATAGTCTCTCATGGTTCATCTCTCCTTCCAATTCCCCCCGCCCATTTTTCCCTTCCTTCTCTTAATGTCCTCCATGTTATTCCTTATGTTCCACAAATAAGTGAAACCATATGATAATTGACTTTCTCTGCTTGACTTATTTCACTTAGCATAATCTCCTCTAGTCCCATCCATGTTGGTGTAAAAGTTGGGTATTCATCTTTTCTGATGGATGAGTAATATTCCATTGTATATATGGACCATGTCTTCTTTATCCATTCCTCTGTTGAAGGGCATCTCGGCTCTTTCCACAGTTTGGCTATTGTGGACATTGCTGCTATGAACATTGGGGTGCATATGGCCCTTCTTTTCACTACATCTGTGTCTTTGGGGTAAATACCCAGTAGTGCAATTCCTGGGTCATAGGGTAGCTCTATTTTTAAATTTTTGAGGAACCTCCACACAGTTTTCCAAAGTGGCTGTACCAGCTTGCATTCCCACCAACAGTGTAAGAGGGTTCCCCTTTCTCCACAACCTCTCCAACATTTGTTGTTTCTTTCCCTGTCCATTTTTGCCATTCTAACTGGTGTAAGGTGGTATCTCAATGTGGTTTTGATTTGAATTTCCCTGATAGCTAATGATGATGAACATTTTTTCATGTGTCTGTTAGCCATTTGTATGTCTTCTTCAGAGAAGTGTCTTTTCATATCTTCTGCCCACTTTTTGACTTGATTATTTGTTTTTTGGGTGTTGAGTTTGAGAAGTTCTTTATAGATTTTGGATACCAGCCCTTTATCTGTAGTGCCATTTGCAAATATCTTCTCCCATTCTGTGGGTTGCCTCTTTGTTTTGTTGACGGTTTCCTTTGCTGTGCAGAAGCTTTTTATCTTGATGAAGTCCCAAAAGTTCATTTTTGCTTTTGTTTCACTAGCTTTTGGAGATGTATCTTGAAAGAAGTTGCTGTGGCCGATGTCAAAGAGGTTACTGCCTATGTTCTCCTCTAGGATTTGGATGGATTCCTGTCTCACATTGAGGTCTTTCATCCACTTTGAGTTTACCTTTGTGAATGGTGTTAGAGAATGGTGGAGTTTCATTCTTCTGCATGTGGCTGTCCAATTTTCCCAGCACCATTTATTGAAAAAATTGTCTTTTTTCCATTGCATGTTTTTTCCTGCTTTGTCAAAGATTATTTGACCATAGAGTTGAGGGTCCATATCTGGGTTCTCTATTCTGTTCCATTGGTCTGTATGTCTGTTTTTGTGCCAGTACCATGCTATCTTCGTGATCACTGCTTTGTAATATAGCTTGAAATAGGGCAATGTGATGCCCCCAGTTTGTTTTTCTTTTTCAACATCTCCTTGGTGACTTGGGGTCTTTTCTGATTCCATACAAATTTTAGGATTGTTTGTTCCAGCACTTTGAAAAATGTCATTGGAAATTTGATCAGGATGGCATTGAAGGTATAGATTGCTCTGGGTAGCTTAGACATTTTAACAATGCTTATTATTCTGATCCATGAGCATGGAATATTTTTCCATCATTTTGTGTCTTCTTCAATTTCTTTCATGGGTGTTTTGTAGTTCCTAGAGTATAGATCCTTTACCTCTTTGGTTAGGTTTATTCCGAGGTATCTTATGGTTTTTGGTGCTATTGTAAATGGAATCATTTCTCTAATTTCTCTTTCTACAGTTGCATTGTTAGTGTATAAGAAAGCAACTGATTTCTGTGCATTGATTTTGTATCCTGCCACATTACTGAATTGCTGGATGAGTTCTAGTAATTTGGGGGTGGAGTCTTTTGGGTTTTCCACATAAAGTATCATGTCGTCTGCGAAAAGAGAGAGTTTGACTTCTTCTTTGCCAACTTGTATACCTTTTATTTCTTTTTGTTGTCTGATTGCTGTTGCTAGGACTTCTAGTACTATGTTGAACAACAGTGGTGAGAGTAGGCACCCTTGACGTGTTCCTGATCTTAAGGGAAAGGCTCTCAGCTTTTCCCCATTGAGGATGATATTCGCTGTGGGTTTTTCATAGATGGATTTTATGAGCTTGAGGAATGTTCCCTCTATCCCTATACTCTGGAGAGTTTTAATCAGGAAAGGATGTTGTATTTTGTCAAATGCTTTTTCTGCATCAACTGAGAGGACCATATGGTTCTTCTCCCTCCTCTTATTAATGTGTTCTATCACATTGATTGATTTGCGAATGTTGAACCACCCTTGCATCCCAGGGATAAATCCCACTTGGTCGTGGTGGATGATCCTTTTAATGTATTGTTGGATCCTATTAGCTAGGATTTTGTTGAGGATTTTGGAATCCATATTCATCAGGGATATGGGTCTGAAATTCTCCTTTTTGATGGGGTCTTTGCCTGGTTTGGGGATTAAGGTAATGCTGGCCTCATAGAATGAGTTTGAAAGTTTTCCTTCTGTTTCTATTTTTTGAAACAGCTTCAGTAGAATAGGTATTATTTCTTCTCTGAATGTTTGGTAGAATTCCCCAGGGAATCCATCAGGCCCTGGACTCTTGTTTTGGGGGAGGTTTTTGATCACTGCTTCAATCTCGTTACTGGTTATTGGCCTATTTAGGTTGTCAATTTCTTCCTGTTTCAGTCTTGGCAGTTTATAGGTTTCCAGGAAGGCCTCCATTTCATCCAGATTGCTGAGTTTATTGGCATGTAGTTGTTGATAATAATTTCTAATAATTGTTTCTATTTCCTTGGTGTTGGTCGTGATCTCTCCCCTTTCATTCATAATTTTATTAATTTGGGTCCTTTCTCTCTTCTTTTGGATACATCTGGCCAGTGGTTTATCAATCTTATTAATTTTTTCAAAGAACCAATTTCTAGTTTCATTGATCTGATCTACTGTGTTTCTGGTTTCTAATTCATTGATTTCTGCTCTAATTTTAATTATTTCTCTTCTAATGCGTGGCTTAGGCATCGTTTGTTGCTTTTTCTCTAGTTCTTTAAGGTGTAGAGTTAGTTGGTGAATTCGGGATTTTTCTATTTTTCTGGGTGAGCCTTGGATGGCTATGTATTTCCCCCTTAGAACCCCCTTTGCAGTATCCCATAGGTTTTGAACCAATGTGTTTTTGTTCTCATTGATTTCCATGAATTGTGTAAGTTCTTCTTTGATTTCTTGGTTGACCCAAACATTCTTGAGCAGAGTGTCTTTAGCTTCCAAGTGTTTGAATGTCTGCCAAATTTTTTCTTGTGATTGAGTTCCCGTTTTAGAGCATTGTGGTCTGAGAATATGCAGGGAATAATCTCAATCTTTTGGTATCAGTTGAGACCTGATTTGTGACCCAGTATATGGTCTATTCTGGAGAAAGTTCCATGTACGCTCGAGAAGAATGAGTATTCTGTTGTTTTAGGGTGGAATGTTCTGTAAATATCTATGAGGTCCATCTGGTCCAATGTATCATTCAAAGCTCTTGTTTCCTTGTTGATTTTCTGCTTAGATGATCTGTCCATTGCTGAGAGTGGAGTATTGAGGTCTCCTACAATTAACGTATTGTTATCAATATGACTCTTTATTTTGGTTAACAGCTGGCTTATATAGATGGCTGCTCCCATGTTGGGGACATAGATATTTACAATTGTTAGATCTTCTTGTTGGATAGACCCTTTAAGAATGATATAGTGTCTTTCTGTGTCTCTTATTACAGACTTTAGTTTAAAATCTAATTTGTCTGATATAAGAATTGCTACCCCAGCTTTCTTTTGAGGTCTGCTGGCATGGAAGATAGATCTCCATCCCTTCACTTTCAGTCTGGATTTATCTTTAGGTTCAAAATGAGTCTCTTGTAGACAGCATATGGATGGATCCTGTCTTTTTATCCAATCTGCAACCCTGTGCCATTTTATGGGAGCATTTAGGCCATTCACGTTGAAAGTGATTATTGAAAGATATGAATTAATTGTCATCATGTTGCCTGTGAAGATGTTGTTTTTATAGATTGTCCCTGTAAATTTCTATTGTAGATTATTCTTGGGGTCTTTCTTCTTTTATAGAACCCCCCTTAATATTTCTTGCAGGGCCGGCTTAGTGGTCACATAGTCTTTCAACTTCTGCCGGTCGTGGAAGCTCTGCATCTCTCCATCCATTCTAAATGAAAGCCTTGCCGGATAAAGTATTCTTGGCTGCATGTTCTTCTCATTTAGTACCCTGAATATGTCTTGCTAGGCCTTTCTGGCTTGCCAGGTCTCTGTGGATAGGTCTGACATTATTCTGATGTTCCTCCCTCTGTACGTAAGGAATCTCTTCCCCCTAACTGCCCTTAAGATGGTTTCCTTGGTTCTAAGATTTGCAAGTTTTACTATTACATGCCGGGGTGTTGGCCTGTTTTCCTTAATCTTAGGAGGGGTCCTCTCTGCCTCTAGGACTCGAATATTTGTTTCATTCCCCAGATTAGGGAAGTTCTCAGCTACGATTTGCTCAAATACATCTTCTAGCCCTCTCTCTCTCTCCACTCCCTCTGGGATTCCAATGATTCTGACATTGGAATGCCTCATGGTGTCACTTATTTCTCTGATTCTATTTTCATGGATTCTGAGTTGTTTTTCCCTGGCCTCCTCTTTTCTCTTTTTATCTATTATACTATCTTCCAGATCGCTTATTCTCTCTTCTATCTCAGTTACCCTAGCTGTTAGATTATCTAGATTGGATTGGATCTCATTGATAGCATTTTTAAGTTCTGCTAATTCCCCTTTTATTTCTGCCCTTAGAGACTCTATGTTGCCATTAATTGATTTCTCCATTCTAGCCATTGTCTTCAGAATTGCTAGCCTGAATTCTATCTCTGACATCTTGGTTATATCTGCATCCATTTGTAAATCTGCAGCATAAGTCATAATCTCTGAGTCTTTTCTGTTTTGGGGGTTCCTCCTCCTAGTCATTCTGTTGATGGGTGTTTGAGGGAATGTATAGAGTCCAAATTATTGACCAGAACCCAAGCAAGATGCACCTGTTTTCTTGGGACCTTAGGGTTGCTGGCCTCTTGTTTTCCCAGCCTGTCTTCTGCGGGAGGGGCCTGCTGCACTGTTACTCAGGCAACCCTGTTTGGGCGGAGTTGCCCTGCGCCCCTGTGGTGGGGGATGGGCTCAGTGGGAATCAGTCTTTGTGGCTTTTGTTCTCTGGCGCCTTTCCCTGGCGGCTTTCCGCGTCTCTTCCGCAAGTCAGAGCAGAAGAGACCTTTTCCAACCCTCTGCCTCAGAGCAGAGAGACCTCAGTCTGTTCTTCAGTGAGCTCTCCACGCCACACCATCTCCGTTTCTGTCTGTGCTGCTATAAACTGCAGCGTCCTGGGTTGTGTGCCCCTCCGCAGCGCTCCCAGTCCTGCCTCCAGGTCGGGGCACATCTCTGCCCTTTGTGCGTCTAAAACCACCAACCACTCCCAGTTCGTGTGCACACGCGCAACTCCGCCGCTTGGGGTCCTGTCCCGGGGACTGCAGTACGCGTGTGCGCGACCGTCGCTCTGGTTTTCTGTCCGGGTGGCTGCGGTTCGCGTGCGTGTGACCCCGCCAGTCTGGTCCTCCACCCCGGGGGCTGCCCTAAAGTCCTTTCCCGAGGCTACTGGTCTGCGAGTCTCTGCCCGTCCGCAGCGCACGAGGCTGTCACTCACCGGCGGTGTAGGATCCTCACGGCCAGGCACCCTCCTGCTGTCATTTATCCTCCGATATCTGCCGGCAGAACCACGGCTCTCCACTTCGTACCTCAAAACGAACCGCCTGTGACATTCTGGTTGTAGAGATCCAGATCTTCTTACATCTCAGGCTGGTTTCGTGGGTGCTCAGAGTGGTCTGGTAGATATACAGCTCAATTCCGGGGACCAGTTGAAATAGGGTCCACTACTCCTCCGACATCTTTCCCCCCTATTTTCAACTTTTTGAGGAACCTCCATACTGTTTTCCAGAGTGGCTGCACCAGCTTGCATTCCCACCAACAGTGTAGGAGGGCTCCCCTTTCTCCACATCCCCACCAACATCTGTCATTTCCTGACTTGTGAATTTTAGCCATTCTGACTGGTGTGAGGTGGTATCTCATTGAGGTTTTGATTTGGATTTCCCTGATGCCCAGAGATGTTGAGCACTTTTTCATGTGTCTGTTGGCCATTTGGATGTCTTCTTTGGAAAAATGTCTGTTCATGTCTTCTGCCCATTTCTTGATTGGATTCTTTGTTCTTTGGGTGTTGAGTTTGATAAGTTCTTTATAGATTTTGGATACTAGCCCTTTATCTAATATGTCATTTGCAATATCTTCTCCCATTCTGTCGCTTGTCTTTTGGTTTTCTTGACTGTTTCTTTGGTTGTGCAGAAGCTTTTTATCTTGATGAAGTCCCAATAGTTCATTTTTGCCCTTGCTTCCTTTGGCTTAGGTGATGTTTCTAGGAAGAAGTTGCTGTGGCTGAGGTCGAAGAGGTTGCTGCCTGTGCTCTCCTTTAGGATTTTGATGGACTCCTGTCTCACATGAGGTCTTCCAAGCATTTGGAGTCTGTTTTTGTGTGTGGTGTAAGGAAATGGTCCAGTTTCATTCTTCTGCATGTGGCTGTCCAATTTTCCCAACACCATTTGTTGAGGAGACTTTTTTCCATGGACATTCTTTCCTGCTTTGTTGAAGATTAGTTGACCATAGAGTTGAGGGTCCATTTCTGGGCTCTCTATTCTGTTCCATTGATCTGTGTGTCTGTTTTTGTGCCAGTACCATACTGTCTTGATGATGACAGCTTTGTAATAGAGCTGGAAGTCCAGAACTGTGATGCCGCCAGCTTTGCTTTTCTTTTTCAACATTCCTCTGGCTATGCGGGGTCTTTTCTGGTTCCATACAAATTTTAGGATTATTTGTTCCATTTCTTTGAAAAAAGTGGATGGTATTTTGATGGGGATTGCACTGAATGTGTAGATTGCTCTAGGTAGCATTGATATCTTCACAATACTTGTTCTTCCAATCCATGAGCATGGAACTTTTTTCCATTTCTTTGTGTCTTCCTCAATTTCTTTCATGAGTATTTTATAGTTTTCTGAGTACAGATTCTTTGCCTCTTTGGTTAGATTTATTCCTAGGTATCTTATGGTTTTGGGTGCAATTGTAAATGGGATCGACTCCTTAATTTCTCTTTGTTCTGTCCTGTTGTTGGTGTATAGGAATGCCACTGACTTTTGTGCATTGATTTTATATCCTGCCACTTCACTGAATTCCTGTATGAGTACTAGCAGTTTTGGGGTGGAGTCTTTTGGGTTTTCCACATGAAGTATCATATCATCTGCAAAGACTGAGACTTTGACTTCTTCTTTGCTGATTTGGATGCCTTTGATTTCTTTTTATTGTCTGATTGCTGTGGCTAGGACTTCTAATACTATGTTGAATAGCAGTGGACATCCCTGCCGCATTCCTGACCTTAGGGGGAAAGCTCTCAGTTTTTCCCCATTGAGAATGATATTCACTATGGGTTTTTCATAGATGGCTTTTATGATATTGAGGTATGTACCCTCTATCCTTATACTCTGAAGAGTTTTGATCAAGAAAGGATGCTATACTTTGTCAAATGCTTTTTCTGCATCTATTGAGAGGATCATATGGTTCTTGTTCTTTCTTTTATTAATGTATTATATCACATTGATTGATTTGCAGATGTTGAACCAACCTTGCAGCCCAGGGATAAATCCCACTTGGTTCTGGTGAATAATCCTTTTTATGTACTGTTGGATCCTATTAGCTAGTATTTTGGTGAGAATTTTTGCATCCATATTCATCAGGGATATTGGTCTGTAATTCTCCTTTTTGATGGGGTCTTTGTCTGGTTTTGGGATCAAGGTAATGGTGGTCTCATAAATCGAGTTTGGAAGTTTTCCTTCCATTTCTATTTTTTGGAACAGTTTCAGAAGAATAGGTATTAATTCTTCTTGAAATGTTTGGTAGAATTCCCCTGGGAAGCCATCTGGCCCTGGGCTTTTGTTTGTTGGGAGTTTTGGTTTTTTTTTAAGATTTTATTTATTTATTTTAGAGACAGAGCACAAGAGGGGGGAGCAGGAGAGGGAGAAGCAGACTCCCTGCTGAGCTGGGAACCCGATGCGGGACTCGATCCTGCGACTCCAGGATCATGACCTGAGCCAAAGGCAGTTGCTTAACCAACTGAGCCACCCAGGCGCCCCTGTTGGGAGATTTTTGATGACTGCTTCAATTTCCTTAGTGGTTATAGGTCTGTTCAGGTTTTCTATTTCTTCCTGGTTCAGTTTTGGTAGTTGACACATCTCTAGGAATGCATCCATTTCTTCCAGGTTATCTAATTTGCTGGCACAGAGTTGCTCATAACATGTTCTTACAATTATTTGTATTTCGTTGGTGTTGGTTGTGATCTCTCCTCTCATTCATGATTTTATTAATTTGGGTCATTTCTCTTTTCTTTTTGTAAGTCTGGCCAGGGGTTTATCAATCTTGTTAATGCTTTCAAAGAACCAGCTCCTAGTTTCATTGATCTGTTCTACCATTCTTTTGGTTTCTATTTCATTGATTTCTGCTCTGATCTTTATTATTTCTCTTCTGCTGGGTTTAGGCTTTATTTGCTGTTCTTTCTCCAGCTCCTTTAGGTGTAGGGTTGGGTTGTGTATTTGAGACCTTTCTTGTTTCTTGAGAAAGCCTTGTAATGCTATATACTTTCCTCTTAGGACTGCCTTTGCTGCATCCCAAAGATTTTGAACAGCTGTGTTTTCATTTTCATTGGTTTCCATGAATTTTTTAAATTCTTCCTTAATTTCCTGGTTGACCCATTCATTCTGTAGTAGGATGCTCTTCAGCCTCTATGTATTTGAGTTCTTTCCGACTTTCCTCTTGTGATTGAGTTCTAGTTTCAAAGCATTGTGGTCCAAAAATATGCAGGGAATGATCCCAATATTTTGGTACCAGTTGAGACCTGATTTGTAACCTAAGATGTGATGTATTCTGGAGAATATTCCATGGGCACTAGAGAAGAATGTGTATTCTGTTGCTTTGGGATGGAATGTTCTGAATATATCTGTGAAGTCCATTTGGTCCAGTGTGTCATTTAAAGTCTTTATTTCCTTGTAGATCTTTTGCTTAGACCATCTGTCCATTTCAGTGAAGGGAGTGTTAAAGTCCCCTATTATTATTATATTGTTGTTGATGTGTTTTTTTTTATTTTGTTATTAATTGGCTTGTATAATTGGTTGCTCCCATGTTAGGGGCATAGATATTTACAATTGTTAGATCTTCTTGTTGGATAGACACTTTAAGTAGGATATAGTGTCCTTCCTCATCTCTTATTACAGTCTTTGGTTTAAAATCTAATTTGTCTGATATAAGGATTGCCACCCCAGCTTTCTTTTGGTGTCCATTAGCAAGGTAAATGGTTTTCCACCCCCTCACTTTCAATCTGGGGGTGACTTTAGGTCTAAAATGAGTCTCTTGCCGACAGCATATCGATGGGTCTTGTTTTTAATCCAATCTGATAGCCTGTGTCTTTTTATTGGGGCATTGAGCCCATTTACATTCAGGGTAACTATTGAAAGATAGGAATTTAGTGCCATTGTATTGCCTGTAAGGTGACTGTTACTATATGTTGTCTGTGTTCCTTTCTGGTCTATGTTGCTTTTAGGCTGTCTCTTGGCTTAGAGGACCCCTTTCAAGATTTCTTGTAGGGCTGGTTTTGTGTTTGCAAATTCCTTTAGTGTTTGTTTGTTCTGGAAACTTTTTATCTCTCCTTCTATTTTCAATGACAGCCTAGCTGGATATAGTATTCTTGGCTGCTTATTTTTCTCCTTTAGTGCTCTGAATATATCATGCCAGTCCTTTCTGGCCTGCCAGGTCTCTGTGGATAGGTCTGTTGCCAATCTAATGTTTCTACCATTGTAGGCTACAGATCTCTTGTCCCAAGCTGCTTTCAGGATTTTCTCTTTGTCTCTGAGACTTGTAAGTTTTACTATTACATGTTGGGGTGTTTACCTATTTTTATTGATTTTGAGGGGGGTTCTCTGTGCTTCCTGGTGCCTGTTTTCTTCCCCAAATCAGGGAAGTTCTCTGCTATAATTTGCTCCAGTATACCTTCTGCCCCTCTCTCTCTTTCTTCTTCTTCTTCTGGGATCCCAATTATTCTAATATTGTTTCATCCAATGGTATCACTTATCTCTTGAATTCTGCCCTCGTGATCTAGTAGTTGTTTTTCTCTCTTTTTCTCAGCTTCTTTATTTTCCATCATTTGGTCTTCTATATCACTAATTCTCTCTTCTGCCTCATTTATCCTAGCAGTTAGCGCCCCCATTTTTATTGCACCTCATTAATAGCCTTTTTGATTTCCACTTGGTTAGATTTTAGTTCTTTTTTTTCTCCAGAAAAGGTTTCTCTACTACCTTCCATGCTTTTTTCAAGCCCAGCTAGTATCTTTAAAATCATCATTCTGAACTCTAGTTCCAACATCTTACTAATGTCCATATTGATTAGGTCCCTGGCAGTCGGTACTGCCTCTTGTTCTTTTTTTTGAAGTGATTTTTTCCATCTTGTCATTTTGTCTAGAGGACAATAGATGAATGAGAGAATAAAATCCTAACAGGATAACAATGACCCCAGAAAAATATATGTTAAACAAATCAGAAGAGACGTTCCAGAAAGTGGTAGCTTTTCTGTTCAGAGGGTTGCTACTATTCTTTTCTTCGATCTCCTGTTGAGTTCGTAGGTGTTCAGAATGGTTTGATCCCTATCTAGGTGAATTCCTGGGACCAGATGAAATTTAGGTCTCCTACTCCTCTACCATCTTTCTCCTCCCCCCCCCCCCACCGCCCAGTACAGAAGCTTCTAATAAGTCAAATTTCTAAGAGGAAGAGGAGGAGCTGTTAGCTAAAAGCAGCTTGCATATTAAGTCCAAAGCCTGTGCATGTGCTCTGAACCTATTTTTGCTTTAAAATAACTGCTAAGTGTCCAAGAATGGCCACACCACAGCTTCGTTCTGTTTCTCCTCTCCCAGCATGAATAAACTGATAGAGATGGAAAAATTCTGTCTCTGATTCTCAGTGTTTTTTCTCTGTAACATTTCACTGGACTGCACCCATTGGTATTTGTGCAGCTTTATTTGAATACAGTATTCTAGTTATTTACTTTTGTACCATTTTAGGGAAGCTTCCATGGTTCCATTGCTATATGTTCAGTTTATTAGTGGTCATTAAAATCAATATAACAGGAACATTATTTTTACTTTCTATTACTCACCTGCTTTCTACAAAGGGTGCCTCCTGCTACCTCCACAAGCAAATATACTCTTGAAGATCTTCATATGTTTGGATATGCACATTTGGAAGAGGAAATTCAGGGAGGTCTCGAGTTCCATATCTGAGTTAATACAATGGTGTTAAGAGCAACCAGTGGGTACCAGGAGTCCAGCACTAAAGACAATTATGAGGAAGTAGCCTCCAGGAAATTTGAGGTACCTTGAGGAGGATAAGGATCTTCCCTAGGCCCTCCAGTTGGGGTTTGGGATGATTCTATTCAGGTCCCAATGGCTGAGTCTCTGATGATCTCTGGGTTACTATTTATGTATGTATTTTTTTAAAAAGATTTTATTTATTTATTTGAGAGAGAGAAAGAGAGCAGGAGGAAGAGGGAGAGAGAATTTCAAGCAGACTCTGCACTGAGCACAGAGCCTGATGTTGGACTTAATCCCACAACCATGAGATCATGACCTGAGCTAAAACCAAGAGTTGGATTCTTAGCCAACTGAGCCACCTAGGTGCCCATATTTACGTATGTATTTTTTACATTCATGTGTGCTTATTAAAATCCAAGATAACCTTGTGAACAAGATAGCTCATGTACTACTTGGGGGGGGGGGAGCTGAGTTCCAAAAGGTTGCACAACTGATCAAGGATCCTTCTGATAATGCTGCAAACTTGTGTCCTGAGATCCTTTAATGTTCTTCTCACCACACCTAGAGACTTTTCCAAAATTAGGAATGAAAGGCATGAGGTTGAACACAAGGTGGCTTTCAAGTGCTAGCATTTCCAAGTGATGATGATTGGAAGTGTGGCTGGAAGTGTGAACTGTGCTTTTTGAGAACTTGGTCACCCAACAAGGAAGACACTTTCTCCTTCCATTTGGTAGTCTCCTTGGATTAATTTTCTCCTCATTGTTGTAATTGGTTCCAGGTTCTTCTCTCCATCTTCATACCAGTTCATTCTAATCCAGGGAGAAGTTTCCGAAGTCACTACAATGCTCCCATTAATTTTACATGATAATGTTTTAAACTTTAGGATCTTTAATATCAGAGCTGCAAAACTCAAAATTGCCAGGTGGAGAAATTTTCCTCATTGATCGTACATTCAATATTTTCCCAAGATACTACATTTATTGTTTCTTTAAGAATGATCAGATTAAAGAGTCTTAAGAAAAGACCTATTTCTCTCCATTGCTTAGTGTTGTTAGAAGTAACAGTGGTATAATAAACTAAAACTTTAGGTTTATTTTTTCCAGTTTTATTGAGAAATAATTGACATATATCACTGTATAAACTTAAGGTGTACAGCATGATGGTTTGGTTTGCATATATTGTGAAATGTCTTCTCATAAAACTACAATAAAAAGAAAAGAAAGTAAAAAAGAAAAAAGAAATTTCCCTGTGATGAGAACTCTAAGGATTTACTCTTTTAACAATTTTCCTATATACCATACTGCAGGGCTAACTGTAGTTACCATGCTGTATGTTACATCCCTAGTACTTATTTATCTTATAACTAGAAGTTTGTACTTTTTGACAACCTTCCTCCAGTTCCCCCTCTCCCACCCTCTGCCTCTGGTAACCACAAGTCCAATCTCTTTTTTATGAGTTGTGTGTGTGTGTGTGTGTTTTTTTAGACTCCACATATAAGTGAAATCATACAGTATTTGCCTTTCTCTGTTTGACTTACTCACTTAGCATAATGCCTCAAGGCCCAACCATATTGTTGCAAATGGCAGGATTTCCTCTTTTGTTTATGGCTGAATATATATATATATATACATATATATGTGTGTGGATAGGTAGATAGATAGATAGATAGATAGATAGATAGATAGATAGATGATAGATAGATAGATAGACAGATAGCTATAGATATACAACCCTTTATCCATTCATCCATCACTGGACACTTAGGTTGTTTCCATGTCTTGCCTACTGTAAATAATACTGCTATGAACATGGGGGTGCAAATAGCTTTTCAATTTAGTGTTCTCATTTCCCTTGGATATATTCCCAAAAGTAGAATTGGTAGTTCTAAAAACCTTAGATTTAAATTGTGATATCTTCCAAAAACACAAAAATACCCTTTGTTGTATAAGCTAATGTTTCCCCATCTTTCCTCTAACAATTTTTTAAAAAGATTTTATTTATTTATTTGAGAGAGAGAGAATGAGAGACAGACAGCATGAGAGGGAGGAGGGTCAGAGGGAGAAGCAGACTCCCTGCTGAGCAGGGAGACCGATGCGGGACTCGATCCTGGGACTCCAGGATCATGACCTGAGCCGAAGGCAGTCGCTTAACCAACTGAGCCACCCAGGCGCCCACCTCTAACAATTTTTTAAAATCACGTTTGGACAGGTCATTACACAGAGTAATCATTTTTCAGCCCAGGACAAAATATTGGAAGAAATAGAAGAAATTCAGTCCTATATTTTATGCACAGGCATTTGGAGTATTTCTATCCTGTGGCCTTAAGAATTATTTTCACCCTGGCCTCTTATTTTGAAACTGCTTCCCAGAGTTCTCACATCTGCACCTATCTTCATGGTAAATTGTTTTAGCACGGTAATATGCTCAGATCAATTGCCAGTGGCAGTAATGTGAGCATCAATCATGTACAAATGTGTAATAACTGGGAGACAAATGACATTACCCCCCTTCTTCTTCTAGCCTGGTACAGTTTGCTCTTCTGGAGGATGCCTTTAGTACAAAGTAATTTCCAGGGAAGTCTGAAGGCACATCTGTTAAACATTAAGAATTCTTTCAACTCACCTGGTCCTCAGAGAGAGAGAGGAAATATGCAGCAGCTTGGACTTAGCCAACACCATGGATGTTACAGAAGGTTCTGAGTCCTGTCACCCAGCAGAGTCATGTAACCTTCATCCGAACTCCTTAGGGCCTTCCCCCATCCCACATATCTTTTATCTCTCTGTCACTCTCTCTTCCTAGCCCTTGGATGTTAGGATTTCCTGGTTGTTCACAATTTAAATTCTGGTTGTTTGGTCCTGAGAACTTTTCCCCCAAATCCTGATTTTCCCACTTTATCCATACCTCCTACCATAGTTTTTCTTAGCATTATTCCACCTGCCCCAATATATGTCACATTTTTGTTCTTATGTGTTTGTTTTTACTTTGGCTACTCTTTTTACCCAGTTGGCTTCCCAAAAGGCTGAGATTTGTTTTGGTTATATTCACTACAAGTGCTGTCTTTAAATATGTAATAAGTTGAATGTACATGTATTCTATGTCCTGAAAATATATAGCATGTGTTATATTTCACACAGGTAAGATGTCAGTCATCTGTTATGGAACTGTTTACAAATCCATGGGAGGGTCAAGCAAATCCAACAAAGCATAGTCAAGCCCCTGGAACTAGCAACATTCTGGAGCCATTATCTCCTTCAGCTTGAAGAGATGAGGGAAGGCGGTGGTTAGTAGAATCTGGAGAGGGGGTTGTATGGAGATGTCTCCTTAGGAGAAACTGTGGCATTTAGGAAAAGGATGAAGTTAACATGTGGTGACCCAACAGGGAAGGAGCCTGGAAAATAAAAACCCTGAGTTGATTCTCCTACTCTACTCTCTGATTTTTTTTTTAAAACAGTTTTTCCTGTTGATTGAATCCAATGGGAAGCCATAACACAATGAATCTCATTGATGTGGTCCATAAAAGTCAATCTCCCCAGGCACAACACATTAGAAAAGGGTGGAAAGGAGATCTGAAGGGGAAAACGGAAATAACCAGACAGATATAATATGCAGAGTTGAGATCTACATAATAAAACATAACAATGAAAATTAGAAAGATACTGTAAACTCAGATTGTATTATAGAACTCAATTTATCCATATTCACTACCTGGTACTTAAAACAAGTAGCTGACCCTCAGGGGTCTGTTGTTCAGATATTTTGCTCTCTCTTGAGTATCAAAGCCAATTATTCTTCATGGAATTCCTCACTCAGTATCACTCACCACTCAATAAATTAGACAAACATGAGTAGTTAATTCACCATTGTTTAGCATTCTAGCTTGTTTGAAATGACTTCAGGCCAGTGTATTCCACCATATGTGAATGATTGACTTCATGTTCTACCAAAATATTTCCTCGGTTCATTTAATGATTTGGCTTTTTAAATTCCCCTTGATTAAGGCTGAACATAACCCTTAAAATCTGAAAGCAGCCACAGTGCTGTGGTTTTTGACAAATCACCTCAGCTAAAAGACGCAAGCTCATGCTCCTTATTTATTCATCTGTTCTTGCCAAAGGAACTTGCCAGCTCCTCTTGGTGCAGGTCTTCTGAAAAATATGAGAGGAGAAATAATAAGGGCACCTTGAGGAAACAATGTAACTATACATAAAGTCTTGTGGGCAATGCTGAAAGTTGACATGATTTTGCCATCTCGTGTGGAACTGAGAACAAGAGCCTTCTTTCCTGCTGGTGAAAGGAATATGAAGACTCATTCTAGCATCAATGTATATCTTTCCAAAGATTTATTTTTGTAACTATTTGAATCCTGGCATTTACATACAGCTACATGGTAAAGTGAGTAACTGACTTCCCTCCATGAAGACTGAACCCATGATTTGACCACCCCTATGCTCCAATGAGTTGAGTCAACTCATCATTGACAAGTCACCAGTCATGAGTTTGTGACATGTCTGTAACATTGGCTAAGAGCTATCATTGTCAGATGGGCCTGTACAAATAGAATGGTCCTTCTTAACACCCACAAGTAAATAGCCAATGCATCAAATATTACTCTCTCTGCCCAGCATTTAGGGGGTGTGTTATAGCACCAGACCATTTACATCTTAGCTGTATTTAAGGAATACCTTTCAATATAGTTCTGCTTCATAGATTGTCTCTCACCCTGATGCACTGTTCATCTTTTCTGAACAGGAGTTATGATAGACACATGCTATTTTATCCATCTAATGTCCTTAACACTTTCTCTGGGGAAAAAAAAACCCTTGTTTTCCTTTGTCTAATACAAACATTTTTATCATCAGTCCATGCAGTTCAAGTCACATGTCAGCTTCAGGAGAAGGTACAACTTACAGGCCTGGCCAGTGGCTGATTCTAAACATCTGAAACCCACAGTCAGGGAAGAATTGGTCACATGCCACAAGCCAAGTTAATGAACTAGTTTTCTGAGATTTTACAAAAGTTACTGGGGAGGGCGCCTGGGTGCCTCAATCAGTTGGGCTTCTGCCTTCGGCTCACGTCTTGATCCCAGGGTCCTGGGATTGAGTCCCGTGTCAGCCTCCCTGCTCAGTGGGGAGTCTGCTTCTCCCTTTCCCTCCCTCTGCCACTACCCCTGCTTGTGCTCTCACTCTTTCTCTCTCTCTTGCAAAAATATATAAATAAAATCTTTAAAAAATAGTACTGAAGAAAAAAGCTCTGTCATCTGAGGTTAAACCAACAACAAGGATAACAGATGAAGATGGAGAAAACTCTAGATCCAGCCTTGCCTGAATTTGTATCTATCTGTGGACTCTTCAAGGGTGTAAAACAAGAAATTTCCTTCATTGTTTAAGCCAACTAGGGTTGTACTTCTAATACTTATAAACAAAAGAAGAAAGAAGAAGGAGGAGGAGGAGGAGAAAGAGGAGGGCAAGAGGGGGAGAAAGAGGAGGAGGAGAATAAATACAAGTGGGGAACTACAGTCTGGAATATGTCCAAAAGTCTAAGGTCATACAACTAGATTCCATTACCTTTTCTCAACTCTGGGTTTCATGTATTTATTATTATGGCCTTACTTCCATCATCCTCAAACTGAACATCGCCATTCAAGTCAAAGTGAGACTCCAGCAATGCTTATTGGCTATTCTGAAGAAAATGTCCAAAAGGACACCCACTCTAATTCTCAAGTCCTCCAAGAAGAGGGTGATTCATTCTTCCACACAGAAATGAAATTGTTGAAATGTTCTTTCTCAATGTTTTAGAACATACCCCAGGTTCATTATAGATATTAATTTAGAAATTAACCCTTTAAAATAGTTCTTGAGCCAATTGTTTAAATGGGCTTGTAAAAATAGTCTTTTTAATGAAAATTTTATAGATGTTGGACTTAGCTTGGTGTTACAGTTTGGATTACTGTTCAACAGATATTCTCTCTTCTTACTTTTCCACTATGGACAGAGTTGGGGTTGGCCATGTGACTTGCTTTGACCAATAGAATTCTAGTGGATGTGATGCAAGAGGCCTTAAGTATTGTTCTGTGGCTTGGCTTGGGTTTTGAGGGCAGTGATAAATCATGAGAAGAGCATGCCTCTGGTATGCTGCCACTTCAGCCTGGACTTTAGAAAAACTACACATGGAGAAGATCTAAACTAAACTCACAGGCTGGAGTCAAGCTGAGCCAACCTACAGCCTGAAGTAAAGCCATTCTGGCCAAGCCCAGCCTAGATCAACCAAATCACAGGCAGCTGTAACATAAGAATAAAATACTTGGAAGAATGAAGGGAGGGAAATCGGAGTAGGAGAAGAACCATGAGAGACTATGGACTCTGAAAAACAAACTGAGGGTTCTTGGGGAGGGGGATAGGTTAGCCTGGTGATGGGTATTAAAGAGGGCACATTCTGCATGGAGCACTGGGTGTTATACGCAAACAATGAATCATGGAACACTACATCAAAAACTAATGATGTAATGTATGGTGATTAACATAACAATAAAAAACAAAGATGTAATGTATGGTGATTAACATAACATAATAAAAAAGAATTAAATGAGAGAAAAAGGAATAAAATACTTATTGTAAGCCATTAAGTTTAGGATGATTTGTTGTACAGCATTTTAGTGTCAATAGTTTACTACTTCATTGCTATGCTTTATGTACCACTGTATCGTTCATGCAACCAGTAGACCTTAAGAGAGATGAGATGCATGAAAGAGATAAGTGTTTGGTTTAGAATATTTTCATTGAAAATTAGCCCTAAACAGAATCTTAGACACAATCAGTCTAAGCAAATACTCCCTGCTCCCCATTTACATTGAGGCCCAGAGGATGAAGCAACTTACCTCAGGTCATGACTTAACTCAAAGCCAGCACTAAAGGAAGGAATTTTGACTTCCAGCCCCCCAATCTTCCCACAATACCACCACACCCTCTCTTCAGTATTTAGACACTAATTCATACTCTACTTCAATATCTCACTTTTCTCATATTGGTAATTCTGGTTCTGTCCTCCCCTGACAATCTTCTAAGGACTACCTTATAGCAAAATACAGAACAGGAGAAAAACTGACCATATTGGACATTTGCAAAGGTTTTCACTACTAGAGGAGGGAGGAAATGCCAACTTATCTATTCCTTGTTCTTCGATGTGGATAGAGTGCCTTTGGCCAAGAATGCTTCCATTTCCCCGGAAGGCTATATTCCAGAAACCTGAGTCTATTTTTTTTACATCTATGTTAATAATTGTTTTGAAGAACACATTCCTATTCCTGTGTTATTTGAATATGTTCTATCAGAGGCATTATAAAAATCTCTATAACAAAATGAACTGAGACCTTATAGATTGTTTACCCCAGAAGTCACAAACTCAGATGACTTTATGGGCTAGATCAGGAATGTAAAACACATGAAACAAGAGGCTGGAAGAGGATTCTGGCAAAGTTAGCAGTTCAGGCCCTATTACATTGTGGGGGAGGGGGTTCTGGAAAATGGTAGCTACTAATTGTGACTATGTCACCAAATCTTTGATTACTGCAAAAGAAGGAACATTTTGGAATTTTTTAATGGGAAATGATCCATTTTTAAAGAATGTTGACTATTTTTTAACATGTGATCCATATAAAACATGCTCATGAACCGAATGCCACTCGCACAAATTAATGCATCATGGAATGTGCTATTAGAAATTAAGAATACTATAATTAAGTCCTATATGAATTAAAATGTCCTAATTATGTAATTTTAAAAGAGAAAATAAATCTATAAAAGCCACTAGGTATTGTTTTCAGTTGCTAGTTCTAGAAATATGTTTCTAAGGTGTACTTTTTGGCTTACTCTCTCTAGTGTTATAAAGATAAAATGGATATTGTATGATGAATTTCCTAAAAATAGACTATGCCATGTTTCTAAAACCATGAAAGCACAGAGTATTTTCACAAGGCATAGAAAATGAGATATCCAAGCACAGTTATCAATTTATAGTTATTCTTCCAGCATATTAAATAACATTATACATCAATTTCTCTACTTGGGCGAGGTCATCCAAATCAATACTAAATAGTGTATAATTACTACTACTAGAGAAGTAAGTCTAAGTAAGGACTTTCTAAAATCAGGTATTTCATTGCAATGGCAGGGTTATCCTTAAAAAACTAGTATGTACATTTTAACATTTGAACTTTTATTTTACTCATAAAATTTTTATCTCCTTAAATGCAGTTTATATTTGCTAACAAGCCATGTACTTTGTTCTTTCTACATTATTTGAGGAGTCCAAAAAAACATCTCCCTGTTAAAGATAATTTCCATAATCATTCAAAAAGTGAAGTGGGGAAGATTTACTGTATTTTTTTAAGACCATGAAAAAGAAAAGAGAAATAACACAAGGTAAAGAATTCATGAATAGGTAATCACTTTCTACAGACAATAAGCAATGTTCCAATAAGCCCTGAGAAATAGCTAATTAATTTTCCAAGTGAGCAAACATTATTTTGTAGCCCTGTAGACCTAAAGAGGAATCTAAAGATAGTGAATAGAAATGTGTTCCTAATTTTCAAAAGAAGATTAAAAGGGTTCTTGGTCTTCATTGTTTAGCTACTTCAATTCCTATCAAAATAATAGAACCTGAATTGACACATACAAAAAAAGTTTTTACTGTCTTGGAAAATAAGGAAGCAATGAGTAGCTTTTATTTATGAATAGTCGATTAGTCTGAATAAATTTGATAGTTTGTTGATGAAATTATAAAATGAAGACAACCCCAAACACTCTAAATTAAATGCCTTGATGATAATAAAACACTTGATAATGCCCCATGAGTCCTCCCCACTATATTAATTTAAGATGGCTTATGTAACTAAAGTCAGCTGAGACATCACAACTGAAGGAAAAACAGAGATAAGTCATTTAAGGAAAAGGTATAAGGTGATAAAAGCTATAGAAATTGGAGGACAGACTGAGGAAATCTCAATGATTTAGAAGGAGTGGGTATACACTAGGGAATGAATTAAAATTTTCCAAATACCTGAATTTTAAGTTACAGAAAATATGAGAGTATAGATAAATATCACAGGGAAATAAGGTGAGAGCTTGGGAAAAAAATTATCTGGAGAAAATGTTGAATTTGAAATTTGGCAGCAACCTGTACAGTGGTAACAATACTTCAGGAAGCCTGAGAATGGGCTGGGGTGGAAGGAACAGGAAGGACAGGGTCATTACGTGGAATCAACTTGAAAGGGTTGGTAATACAGTATGATAGTAAAGAACTGTGACACCCAGTGAAATTATTTTTACTGGACTTAAAATGCTCAGAATGAATGCAACAATAATGACAAAACTCAACTTGATTTTTAAGAAGGTTGTATTTTAAATTGCACCTTCTGTTGTACATGTCTATTCCCCTTCAGGTTACACCTCACCCAACGGAAATAAACAGAAACATAAGATCTTTTCCCTAATGGACCAAAGAAAATTCAAAAAACCAGCAGCCTCACCCAGGGCTGCTTCTAACTTTCTCTGTCCTCCCCAGTGATGGGTTTTCCTTGACCTGAAGCACCCTGTACCCAAAGTTATCCCTGGAAGTATATCTGAATGGCAGCATCCCAATCATAGCCCAGGTGGTTTGGGTTCTTTTAATCACACATAGGCCTGTTGATTTATAGTTATGAATCCGTGTAATGTGAATATTCTGGTGTTTGTAGGACAATGTCTTCAAAGAGACTCTAGGGATTATGTAGCACATTTGAACTAGAGCCGAACTTAAGTTTGTTTTTCTATAGATACACTAGAATCTTAAATAGGAAGAACCTCAGCATACTGATGATTTTCATGTCTGTTACTGAGTGTCAGCCATTTTTGTTAGTTATTCTTTCCTTAGATCCACAAAATTAGCAAATAAGAGACTATTGGTGTGTGTATGAGGAGGAGTATATAAAAATGAACAAGACCGTTGACCACCGTAATGTAATAAAAAAAAAGTATGACTGCTCTTAATATCTCTCAAGTTATTAATGATTCTTTCTACATCATAGTCTACTTTGGCAACTCTTTGAAATTACAATTTGGCTCTTGGATCTGGAGGTTATCTAACTCAACTGTCTCCTTTTACAGATAAAGAGATAGAGGCTTTGAGGGATACAATGATTTAGCCCAAGTGGCATAGCCACTGACAACAGAGCCTGCAATAGAGTTCCTGTCAACTGGATTCTATTTTAGTCCTTGAAACATTCTGCTACCATGTTCACTCCTGTTCACCTTCTTGCTCCAAAATTACTATTGGTATTTAAAAAAAAAAAAAGGAGTTTAGAAATAGTTAACTTAAAGAAGCTATGTGTGAATGTATATGGATGTGTCTTTGTATTTCAAGTAACAATTCAATGTATCAATATACTTCCTCCACTTGCATACATTGTTATGCATTTAAAATTGAGCATTTTGCATCACAAAAAAACTTCCATTTTCATTTGCTATGCTGTTCTGACAATATTATGATGAACTGTATTCTATGTAAACCACTAAAAATGTCTTATTTTAATCAGCTATCCAGGCTTTATTTAGCTTGTACCCAATTTTACATGGTTTTAATTACTGAAAATTCAAATACATAAGATTCAACATTTACTAGCACTTCATCTTTGGAATTTATTTAGGAAATGAAGTATTGCTTTGTGGTTTTAGAAAAAAATTAATAAATATCTCTGAATAGATGGTAATTTCATGTTCATTTTCAGAGAGATTTAGCTACATTAGCAGTGCTATTTCCCAACACCCATAATCTTCTAAATTGACTTATTTGATGCTCTTCAGATCTATTTTTCTTAAGACTTAGATTTTTATCTCTGTTGCTGCTTTTGAAATGCTCTCCATGATTGTAAATCCATCTAATGTAATTTTCACATTTGGTGCCATTTTTCTCAAATGACAATACAGGGCAGGAAGAATCATTTGGCATTTCTTCATACCAGCCTAGTACTTTGATTTGAAATACGGGTGAAATATAAGGAAAAGAGAGAAAGGAAGAGCTGAAGGTCTCTTAGTAAGAAAACCTCGTGTTAAAATCAAACAGACAGACTATGAGAGGTAAGCTGTGGAGTAGGATAGGGTGATAAAAAAAAAAAAAGAAATCTCAGCAGAAATGAGCCTCTGAGCAGTAAAGAACTGAGGAACCCAGAGCAGCTCTGTTCCCTTTTATTAATACTTTCTTAGAAACCTTGTCTCCACTTTGGCCCCTTTCATCTTTAGTCTATGTACTAGCACCTTCTCAGCACCTCACTTAGCTTTTCTTAAAGGAGTTCAAGTACTAACACTACTCTACTAAAAATAATTGCATACAGATTTCTTATGCTTCAATCAAAATTTTCAGTAATGTCTGCATTTTTATGTGGCAATGTTTAAAAGGGCTCTGGGGGAGCCAACTGTGCCAGCAAAGTTGGTCTTCTCTGAAGACAATGTATCCCATGGCATTGTGTGTATTCATTTCTACCAATACTGCTTTTCTTGTGTTGATTCTGACTTGATGCTAAAATGAAAAGGGGGAAGTCTGTTGAAAATAAAACGTGTGTGTGTGTAAAATGTGTCAACATTATTCTCTCTCTCCTTTTCTCTCTCCTTGTCTACCTCTTCCTCTGTCTCTGTCTCTCTCTCTGGCTGTACTGCATACACTTAATTAAGCCTCTAAGAAAAAGGTCTCTTACCTCTTATCCAAGTAAAGCAGGATTTTGAACTTTGGAGCGAAATGATAATGGGAATCAGTGTGCATACTCTGTAACTCAACAATATTTGAGTTGCTTTAAAACAATCGCCCAGATTTCTTGTCAGACATCTCGCTCCTGCTTCCTCTCACTGGGGCAGGAAGAAGTGTAAGCCGTTAGTAGGCTGTGAGTGCACGTTTCTTAACCGGATAATTTAGCTGACCCGCTGCCACTTGGCCTGAATTCACCCCAGTTGAGAATGCCCAACTGGAGTCTTGGCCCAGCGCCTAGGCTTGGTGGCTACACCTTCCCAAACGCACACCCTCGCTGTCCTTGTGCAACGGAACGTCCGCAAGTCTGAGAATGTACTTCCAGGCATGTCAATCCCGGCCGCGGCTCTCTTGAAGGCGGTCTCTGCGTAGCAGCCCAGACTCCGGGAGGAGTCTCATCTAATCACAGTTGCTAGTGGGAGTGAGTCTGATCTCCTGCTAGGCTTCCCAGCTGCTTAGTTCTAGACAAGCCCGGAGCCTACAAAAATATAAATAAATAAATACTCGCCCCCATGAGTCACCCAAAGAAAGCTGCTTTCCTCAACCTTCCCCTTGCCGGGAAGGGGAGTAACCCTCCCCCAGGATTTGCCCAAAGTGGTGAGAGGAGGGTTAATATTTGCTTTGTTATTGAGAGAAAGAGAGGCAAGTATGCCTTGAGAGAGTGAGGGAGAGAGAGAGTTGTTTTGCAGCGGAAAATAAGCAGGGGGGAGGAATAGGGAGAGGCCGGTGCCCCAGCTCCCCTCCGGGCCTCAGAGAGTAGCACATGCCGTAATTCCCTTTCCAGAGCCTTACAGATTTCCACAAACAATGACATCACTCCGGCGCCGCCGACCAGCTTACAGCCGGGGGGATTTTCCTGGGAGCAAGGCGGGCCTGGGTGGAGAGATGGAGAAGCTCTCCAGGGTTCTGAAAGGGGCGGGGGCGCGGGCTCGCCGCGCGGCGCCCCCCGTCGGCGGAGGCGGACCGGCCGGGGCCGGGGGCGGGCAGAGGCGGGCCCGGGGCGGTCCAGGGCGGGGCCCGCCGCATCTCCGGCCTTCATTGGCTGCTGGCAGGCGCACGTCACCCAGGCTGGTGCTCTCCTCCGGTCCCAGTGGAATTGGAGCCGAGGAGGAGCTGAAAATGCAGATTTAGCCTCAAGCACAGACATACACTCGTTCTTTCTCTCAGATACACACAGCACCCCACATTCGCACCTCTGCCAGAGAGCCTGACTACACGGTTTCCCCGCCAGCCAGATGCTGGAGGAGAACACACATTGATTTGCTGCTTTCCGAGCCCCTAATCAGTCTTTTTCCAACACAAAGATTTTTTTTTTAAACAAACAAAAAAACTACATATATTTTTTTATTTGCACCTTTCCTCCGAGTCGCCCGCTCCACCAGCCTGCGCGCCTCTTAGCACCACTTTTCACTCCCAGAAAAAGATGAAAGGTGGCTGTGTCTCCCAGTGGAAGGCGGCCGCGGGGCTCCTCTTCTGTGTCATGGTTTTTGCATCTGCCGAGAGACCGGTCTTCACGAATCATTTTCTTGTGGAGTTGCATAAAGGAGGAGAGGAAGAAGCTCGCCAAGTTGCAGCAGAACACGGCTTTGGAGTCCGAAAGGTAAGATCTCCCTTGCATTTCGCATGTTGTTTCAAAACGGGGGCAGCCCTGCGCAATCTCATTGCAGATTTGCAAGTTTTCTTTCTCATGCGATGCAGATATTCTGCCATGGGCTCTTTAACACGACATTGCCTCCGGTGATCTTTCACGGGTTATGTAATTAAAATGTCCTTCAAATTGTACTAGTAAGGTCATAAAAATAATTTATTGCTCTTTGACTTGGTGGCGAAAACAAGGTAACACCTTTCTAACAATGCCTTGCGCCCGGGCTGCTGTCCGAGGTACCAAGTTCTCAAGGCTGCGTGGGGATGGAGGAATGAAGCGCTGAACATCTGGGCTTGACGTTGGTAGTCTTTGCCAGGGATGTATCCCCCGCCCCCATCTCCTGGAGAAAGAGTAGTTCCCGACGGACAAGGCTAAAAGCTTGGACATTGCAATTCACCTCCGTGCTTTTCGGATCCCGCGCTAGGAGGACTTCCCTCCCGGTGACTTCGGTCCTGCTCTTTTCCAGGAACAACAGTTCCCTGGCTGCAGGAGACTTGGAGACATGAACTGGGTTTTCTTTCCAAAATCGGGGTGGAACTTCTCGCCCTCACCCCTGCCCACGAGCGCCCGCCCCCGAAGCGTACTCCTTAGTTAGCTCTCTGATTCTCAACTCACAGCTGTAGAAGCTGGAAAGGTAGATTTTGAGAGGAGTTCCCTATAGATAAATCGGGGTGTCTCTCCCCGTGTGTGGGCGGCCAGCTTGGCTTTCCCCACGAGGGCGCAGGGATCCCCATTCCAAGAAGTTGTCAGAGTTCAACTGTTTGGGCAGCTAGATAAGGCTACCAACCTAGGATGCCGTGGGACTCCTTTGGCGACTCCAGGGTATCCATTCTGGGAGAGCAGCGGAGAGGAGAGTGCTGGGTGGAAGCCTTGGCTTACTTACTTGTCCTTCTTGCAAAATATCTTGTTAGAAATCGCAAGTGTCCTTAGGGGACCTGGCGAAGGGTGGGGTGGAGTGAGGGTGCAAGGAGAAACCGGGCGAGGGGAGCCTGGAGGACATAGGGATGCTATTTGGCAACCAGAGGGCTGAGTGGAGGTCTGTGGGATTCGGGGATCTCTCCCCTCCCTCCTGATCCCAGGAGAGAGGCTGAAGATGAGCGGCGGGTGCTTTCGTCTGTTGCTTTTGCCTCTCAAGGGCAGAGCGAACTAGGTCTCCTATCAGCCCCTCTGTCCCGACTTCCCACGCCTCCCTCACATGCAGCCGGCTCTCCCTCCTCCGTAGGGCGTTGGCAGCTGCGATTTCGACCCCAGGTGGGATTCAAAGAGAGTAAGTCAGAGGTCTGGGAGGAGGCACCAGTGGCGCGCGGGCGGGTCTTGCAGTAGGGAACTTGTTGCTCCCGGGAAACGTGGGTGGAGCAGGGGAGAGAAGATGCCAGCTGAGGGAGCAGCCCGCTGTCGTTCTCGCCGAGTCTGGGGCTGTTTCAAGAGTGCCACCAGCACAATAAACAAGCAGACCCTCCTTCCTTCTCACCCCACCCCCCTAACTTGACAAGACTCAGGACCCAGGAGCCATAAATATAACAGTGATTGTAATATTGATTATTATTACCTGACAAAAATAGGGCACCCTTGTGTTCTGGAGTCCTTACAAATATTCTTATTTAATATTCTCAACAACTCTGAGGAAGCTACTATTGTTATTAAGCACATGGCACTGATAAGGAAATTGGTTCAGATCAGGGCCCAAGAGGGGGAAAAAAAAGACACAACCAGATCTGGATTTAAATCCAGATCTTTCAGAGATAAACTTATGCTATTTACCTCTTGGTACATACCAAACATGCTAAGTGCTCTGAAGGATGTGTTGGGCTTTGAGGTATGCTGAAAAGGGATGTGGCATCAGGATCTTTAGTTTTTGAGCGTAAAGGTTCTGCAATGATGCAGAAATCCTGTTCTTCTCTCCCTATACCATGCACCTTTTCATAGCGAAGGCAGACATTACTATCTTTTTACTTACTTTTTGGAAAATGTGCCCTTTAGGATCTTAGCAACTTAAGCAAATCCAGGTGTAGCTAAGACAGATAATGGCTTAACTTACTAATTCTCCAAGAGGGTCACTCTTTGTGAATAGAGGTAAACGGTTAATGGGGGTTTTATAGTTTTGATGGTGAAGTTTGAGAAAGGAGGTGTAGGGACAATCTCATCATAAATGAATCTGGATAATTTTGATATACTTACCATAAAATCTTAGGGAACTCATACTTTGGGGTAAAATCAGATACCTAAGCCTCTTTCACTCCCACTCTTTCTTCAAGAGAACCCACTGGTTTTGAATCAGCCTCAAACATGTAATTTCTATCTAGGAAAAATGAGTTTTTGCCTTGCCACCTCTCCTCACCTCTGTATAACCCCTCAAAAGTAGCATCTCTTATCCAAATGATTTTTGTTCTGATACATAGTTAAGTAAAAAATCAGTCTATGGCGGAATGCTTCTGTCTGATGAATCTTTGCATGATGCCACACCTGTGTAGAATAAACTCTCTTTCATTTCCTTGGATTCTTGTTCTATCCATCCTTCAAGTCTGAGCTCGTACCTTCCCTGACACTATGGACCACAGTGTGCTTTCCCTTCTCTAAATTCCTGTGGGACAAAAAAGCAAAGCCTACACAACAAAAGCTAGTACATTTCATCATTTGTCTTCTAGTCATTTCATACATGTAAGTAAATATGGGTATAAGTATCCTTTGTCCACTTGAAAGCTATTAAATATTCAAGGATGATAGGTTTCCTCACCAAAGCCAGCCTGTTACTGGGTTTGCCAGCCTGTTAAGAAACATCCTTTGTTTTATCTGTTCCTCTAGGTTTCCCAAACACTGTCCTGTCTTGTTTTCATCATGCTGTACTGTACTTTTGTTACTCATTTTTTCATTTTAAACCCATAATGCCTCCTTCTCCCTCCCCTCTCTAACACTTAGTGTATCTACCAAGTCCCTACTGCCCCATCCTCTCCAATGCTCTGTGTCAGACACCAAAGATCCTTGGTGGCTATTTATTCATCCAAAAGAAGGATCAGCTATGCAGACCAGGGGAACCTGCTATTTTACTGAATTATCTCATCTAACCTCACAAACCTGTGAGGTAGAAATTGTTGCCAACAGTCCTCATTCTCAGATGAAAAACTTAAAGTTCCAAGTGGTTAAGCTTATATTTGGAAAGGGAAAAACTCATATTTAAAACCAAATTTGCTTTGTGGAAAATAATTTTGTTAATCTACCAAGGTGCCTCTGGGAAGCCTTCTCTGACAGCCAAGAACTCCACTCTTGGGGCACCACTTTAGATTCTAATGTTTTTTCCTTTCCTTCCTTTCTTTTTACTTTTTTTCTGTATCCAACACCTATGTGTGCCTAGGTCATTAACTAATGTGTATGAGTATATACCTCTTCAAGTAGATTGTAAATCTTCCAAGAGTAGAAACAATATACCATGTCGGAAGAATATAGCCCCATATTTAGCACGGTGGTCTGTATATGAGATATTAAATGAATATTTGTTGATTATTTTGCCAAACTCTTGCAAGGCCATGACCAAACAATTATTTCCTCCCTGAAGTGGAGTAAAGCTACCTATAACTTTACTGTCAGACAGGTGTGTTGAGACTAAAGTTTTCTATTTTATCATGACCTGGTCCAAAGACATATGTTCATCAAAAAAGGTATATATGTCTAGGAGAGTAAGTGAGTTTACAATAACATCAGAGGTGTTATTCGAAAGAGTTCCTTAAAATTCCCCATACATTACTAATTTTAAATCCCTTGTGAAAAAAAACACAAAAATTACTTATTAAAGCGATATGTTGAAGGTTGGTCAAAAATCAAGTAAGAATTTAGGTAAAAATCCAAACAATTGACAATTAAGTGTTTTTGTTTTACGACGATAAATTTTGTTTTTTTATCCATGTAGGACTAAGGTTAGGAAAATTATGTGACTACTTTTATATGTGTGATCATTATTTTTTTATTTTTTATTTTTTTAATTAACATATAATGTATTATTTGTTTCAGGGGTACAGGTCTGTGATTCATCAGTATTACACAATTCATAGCACTCACCATAGCACATACCCTCCCCAGTGTCCATCACCGAGCCACCCCATCTCCCCCACCCACCTCCATTCCAGCAACCCTCAGTTTGTTTCCTGAGATTAGGAGTCTCTTATGGTTTTTCTCCCTTTCTGGTTTCATCTTGTTTTATTTTTTCCTTTCTTCCCCTATGATTCTCTGTCTTGTTTCTCAAATTCCACATATCAGTGAGATCATATGATAATTGTCTTTCTCTGATTGACTTATTTCGCTTAGCATTAATTTTTTTAGAAATCTAATAATAATTGTGCTGTTATATAATGAAAGAGTAAATTTCTTTTAATTTTAATTGAATGTCTAATTTTAATTTTAACTGAATTTAATTTTAAAATTAAATTTCTTTTAATTTTATTGAAGTATAATTTAGGAAAGAACACAGCTTAATAAACTTTCACAACATGGGCACACATGTATAACTAGCATCCAAATCAAGAAATAAAGTATTATTCACATCTCATAAGTTCCCACTCTTGCTCATTTGGGTAGTTTTTGGTTTTAGGCCATGATGAATATAGCTTCTGTGGATATTGTGTATATATTTTGGTGAATATATGTATGCCTCTCTGTTGGGAATATCCCTAGGAGTAGAATTGTCGTGTCAAAGGGCATACACACATTCAACTTTAAGAGACTGTACCAATTTTCTATTGCTGTGTAACAAATTACTACAGACTCTGCGACTTAAAACCATACAAATTCATTATTTGATAGTGTTCATGGATAAGGAGTCTGGCACATTCCAGTTGGGTCTATTGCTCAAGGGCTCACAGGTTGAAATCAAGATATTGGCCAGCTATGTCCTCATCTAGAGGCACAACCAAGGGGAAATCTGCTTCCAAGCATATTCAAGTTTTTAGAAGAATTCAGCTCCTTGTTGTTGCAGACCTGGAGTCTTCATTATTTGCTGGCTCCACTCAGCTCGTGGAAGCTACCCTCATGACCTAACACATGACCCTTTCCATAAACCTCACATTTTCACCCTTCTTTCAGGAAGGGCTAAGTCTCAGCTTAGGTTAGCCTGATTAAGTCAGGCCCACCCAGGATAACTTTTGATTAATTCAGGTAAGCTGATTTGGGACCTTAACTACATTTGATAAATCTCTTCACCTCTGCAATATAATGTAATCTAATCAAGGGATGAAATCCATCATCTCCACAATACTGGCTCCACAGTCAAGGGGAAGGGATTATACAGGGCATGTACATAAGGGAGCAGATATCTTGGGGGCCATCTCAGAATTCTGCCTGCCAAAGACAATCCAGTAGCATGTGAAAGTTCTGATTGTTCCACATTCTCACCAGCATTTGACTTTTTATACCTTTTTCCTTTTAGTTATTTTGGTGGCTATGTAATGGTGATGGTATCTCATTGTGATTTTAATTTGCATTTCCCTGATGATCAACTGAAGCTGAATATCTCTTCATATATTTTTTGGTGGTTCAGGAATCCTTTTTTAGTCATTATTTGTTCAGGTCTTTTGCCCTGAAAAAGGCTTTTTTGTTTTGTTTTGTTTTGTTTGGATTGCCTGTCTTAATTTTTGGTTTATAGGAGTTCTTTAGCTATTATGGATAGGAATCTTTTGTCAGATATATTTATTTTGAATATTTATTTTCACCCTTTTAGTGGTGTCTTAATATCCCAACAATATTGAATCCAGATTCTATAATTTCACTCTCCTTTCATCATTCATCGGTTGTCAGTCCAAAGAAGTAGTTCTCTAACCTCTGCCCCATACTTCTCTAGATCAAGATTAACATGGTTTAGAGGGAGAAACAAAACAATATAGATTTGATCCTAATTATTTCCAAAATGATTTCTAAGAAGCCCTTAAGGAACAGTTTTTCTGAAACTCCAAGACCTACTACCATGGTAGGCAAAGGTAAATAGCCCAGAACTCTACTTCCCCAACATGAATGCTATGAATTCCTTTTGGACCCCAATTTAATGCAGTATGCCTTAGGTCAAATCCAAACTCTTCCCTCAAGTCTTCTCTGATTGACCTACACCAGAACATTCTCTGTCTCTTTGGGACTTCCATTGCATTGAAACAGTTCTTTTTTCTTGGCACCAGTCACATTTGTCACAGCACTCACTATATCCAGTGCCCTTCCTGTGACTGAAGAAAGCTAGAAACAGCCACATTCAAAAGTAAAAATAATGGGATTTAGAATTATACAGTACTGGAAACTTGTCTAGTTTATGAAATCTCTGAGGCTCATGTTTAAAATATAGTGGCTAGGAAATATAAATAATATAGTGCATGTAAGGTTCTGGACACAGTAGCAAGTATATAGAATAAAAAACCTATTATTGATAGCAGTAATAATAATAAGGTGATGGCCTGGCTATATATTGTTTTTTACTCAAGAAGGCAGTTGTAAGTTGTACTTTCTCAGGAGTAACAACTGATTGAGTGAGGAATAAGCACTTTGCCCAATGGGAACCCATCCATGAGTTGACCATGGTCCATGAGAGGGCCTGGCTCAAATAATTCAGTGAATTTAATTCATTATAGATCATGGTGATTATCTCAACCAATCATACTGGCTTCCTTAGGAAATTTGATTCACTGGTTGCTATAGAGAGGAGAATGGGGTCTAGTTGCCATGAAAGAGCCCATTTAGGCCATGGGAGCATGGGAGATGCAGACTTTTTATCCGAGTTCCTAATAACTTTCCAGTTCCACTTCCCAGCAAAAGACATCTGTGACAGAAGGTGAAGTTAATCAACAAACTATTTTCCTCTTCTCCGTGGGTCACAGCAAGCCCACATTTCCCACCCTGTCTTGCAGATAAGTATGACCATATGATGATTCTAGCCAATGTAGCAGAAGTGAAGTGTACTTCTTCCTTGCTTGATGCATAAAAACTCCCCATAGGTTGATTCTCTACCCTCTTTTTTCTTCTGAGGCTTGATGTGATTGAGAACAGTAACTCTGGAATCCAAATGCCAAAGATGGTGGAGTCGCAAGATGAAAGGACCCCATGTCCCTGATTCTTGATTTAGAAGAACTTTATGAGTGAGAAATTAAACTGCTATTACATTATGACACTGAGATATGAGACTTTATCTTTAGAACCAGCATTACCCAAACCAATATACTGTCAATAAATAGCCATTTTCTCAAGTTGCTGGAGTGACTCTGTAAACCTTACAACCAAACCAAACCAGATCACAAGAACAATAATTTTTAAAAGACTTAGGAAAACTCCTATATTTTCACCTCATAATGTAAGCCAACTTTTCAGGTCTTTGTGATTTTTCTTCTCCAGGAAGACTATAAAATCCATTAAACACTCTTGTCCCACTGGCAACCAATTTGCCCTACTCATAATAGGGACTCATTATGTGCTTCTTGACTGATAAATAAACTTGGATCACAAGGTGACTGTTTGGCCATTAGCTCAGAGAAAAGGCACTTGAAGAATTAGTTTTCAAAAAATTACCCCTGTAGCATCCATTTATTTATAGGTCGCAAATTAGCTAGGACATAGAAGTAGGTAACAAGCAGCAAGTCAATGTCAGGCAGTAAAATTCCCAACTTAGAAGTTATCAGTAATAGAACAGATTAGCTCTTTGAGCAGAAAAAAATAAAGCCTACAGTTAAAACTTGATCAAAATACAAAAGAAGGAGAAAAATTACACTTTTTCTCGAATGAATATCTAAAATTCAATGTCTCTTTCAAAAGATCTTATTAGCTGTAGATCATAATGTTATAGCACATCAGGGAGTGATGCTATAGTTAAGTTTGCAATAATTATATATTTGGCTGTAACTGCTCAAAGAAGTCAGGTTTTAAAAATAAAACATGAAACCTGAAGTTCACACTTTTTCCACCCACTAGAGCCGTGGCTTCATTCTACATTTGAGCTCAGATTCATCATTTCAAAAAGAAACCCTGAATTGAATTTGTGCATTATTATTTGAGATTCAAATAATCACAGGACAGTTCAAAAGCAGGAGTTTTACTTTCACCTTCTTTATATGAATATATATATTTTATATATATACAAGATATATTTATTTTTATGTTTATATTATAGCTATTATATTATATATATTATATTAACTTATATATATAAAATGTATCTATGTATAATATATTATAGCTGAAGTCCATTAACTGACTACATTCCACTAATGGTTAGAGAATCAAGAAATTACATTTGAATTAACACTTCCACCCTAAATGTCATGATTCCATATTAGTGAGTGGCTTCTACATAAGGTATATATAAAAAGCAGTAAACTCTCTTGACAAATTGCTTTTGTCCCTAAAACAAATTGACCATGACTTTTCAGAGAAGGTTGTGACATGCTGAGCTCCTCTGGTGAGAATAATTGAATATAACAAACTCTTAGATATAAAGTCAAACATGGGCACAAACTCTTAATTTTCTGACACAAATGAAATAGACTCAATAATGTTACAGGATGTTGATAGTTTCTCCATTAGAAAGTTGACAAGAACATGAAAACTGTGGGATGCTAGGGTTGCTCTTTATTTATAACTTTAAATTTGGCACTGATTCATGAACATCTAATTCTCCTAAATTTGCCTAAATAAATTCACTTAATGCTCACTCTGTATTGAAGTAGAAAGAGTTCAAAGAAAGATGAGAGACATATAGAACCATTTATTTGGAGACATCAAGAACAGGAAAATAACAATTTAGATTTCAAACATGTGCCAAGTGTCGTAATGGCATTAGAAAAAAATTATTTTGACCTGGGATACTTGGTTTTCACTGTTCCAGTGTTTTAATAGAAGCTGAGGGTAATGACATCAGCAGTCTTGCTTTCTATGTAAACATGATGGGATAAAACATGATAAACTAAGCTTACAATGAGTAGTTGTTGAATGAATGATCTAATTTTTGTTGGTATCAGATTTCTTAGACAATTGAGCATCTTCCCTCTTGAGATACACAAACAAGCAAACAAAATATGTGAATTCTTCAACTGGGGGGATGGCAAACCTCTCAGTGAAAGCCACAGTATTCTTACACATTACAGCCCTTGTGAATGCCATGAGTGGAAATCATCAAGTTAATAAGTTGACATAAGAATCCCTAAGCATATGAAAAATATAATAACTTATTTTTGTCAAAATTACACATCCTCATTGTTTTTTTAATATCAAGTAGCACAAAAAAAAAACCACTGGAAAAAAGAATTTTTTTGTTTTTTTTATTACCTCAAAGCTCATTACTCAGAAATAACCATTACCAGCATTAGGTAAATTTTATTGCAGATATTTCTGTAAGAATACATATGGAGAGAAGAAAGGTAGTCAGATATATTGTTTTATAAAACTGGGATTATATTGTATACACTATTTTAAATTTTAAACTATTAATTTAATTATTACAGAATTTAACAGAAAGGAAACTGAAAAAAATTGATGACATTGTTAAGCTTCAGACAAATTAGTCACACAGACATATTGTTTCATAATAGGTCTCCCTAAAATTTAAAAAAAAAAAATTGTGATGGTATTGAGTGAGGAGTTTGTGATTATTTTACATGTAAATGGTAGATAGATAATACATATTTAATGACATGTTTAATTATTTCATTACATATTTCAACTTTAGTGAATTTAGTGAAGCCCATGCTTAACAAAGTGGGGACATTAGCCTCGTAACAGTTCCTCTGGCCTCCCCTATGCCCACAATGCAATGTGCATCATTATTTTTACATCAAGTTTTAAGTAAATATTAACCTTCTGCATATAACCATGGTTTACAGTATTGCTTGTATTTGTTCTACATTAAAATTGTTTGTTATTTCATCACAAGTCCTTTCACCAGAATTTCTTCAATCATAAATTCTTCATTTTCATTCATCTCTTGGTTAGCTAGGTTTTATTGAAAAGCAAAAGGATTAGCCTGATTAGGAAAAGGGAAATCTTCTCTCTCTGAGCTAAAAGAGAGGAGTGGGCAGATGAAGTTCAGTGTGAAAGTCTCAGTGGAGGATATGGGAAGAAAACCCACTGAGGAGTCACAATTATTTCAAAAGTGAAGGAGACAAGGTCAACACTTCCAGTGAAAGAAGGGGTGATGGGGTGGGGGCTTCAAGGGAGATAACATTTTGTACACTGTTAATGGGAAGGGAGGGGATGATGACAAAGGACAAAAGATGACTTCTGGACAGTACTGAGAGGCCAAGTGTAAGAGAATGGATTTACAGTAGCACCAACCAAGTCATTTTCTTAAACAGCACCCAAGTGAGGGTGGTGGGGGTTGGGAGAGAGAGAACTTGAGTTTTCAAAAAATGGAAAATCAATAAACTAGAAGAGAAGATAAATTGGGACTAATAATGAGAGAACCAAAAGAGAAAGCTATGGTTAGTGACTGGGATGTTGAAGCTTAAGTCTCCAAGTCCTGTGTACCTCCAGATAATGGTAACACCCATGGAAGTTAGTTACCAAGGTCAAATAGAGGTGAAGGTGGTCAAGGAACTGAAAGTCAAATGCACAAGAATCCACACCTCCGTCATGCCACAGCAGCAGATAGCACTGCCAAGGAAGAGCGTTGAGAGAAACAGGAGAGAGGAGGTCATAGGACAAAATCCTAGAGAACTTTGGGCATGAAGGGGTAAAACAGGAGCCAGGAGAGAAGACAGAACCTGGACTTCTAGAGATATGGAAAGAGAATCCAGAGCTGTGAAAGGAAGGGAGATGAAGGTTAGGAAAGAAAAAATGGGGCAAGCAAGGCCACTGGTTTTAGAGATGAAATCCTTGGTTAAATTGGAGAATCCACCTTAACACTGTGGAAGAGGCCACATATATCAGTTTGGGTCCCCAGGAGTAGTCCCTGGGATAAGAGTTTAAATGCAAGTTGTTTATTTAAGGAATGAGTCTAGAAAATACCAGTAAGGGAGTGGGGGAATTGAAACAGCGAAGGGAAAGCAGGAAGGAAAGGTGCATGATAGAACAAGTTGTCACTGTGGATAACGGGGACTCAGTTCCACTGGGAATCTCTGAGAACTGGTGTAGAACACAGGCCCCAGAGTTGTCTTACCTGAGGTGTGAGGGATCTAGGGTATTTATATGCCAATTACAATCAGACATTGATTCATGATGGATAGTTAGTCCTGGATGGCATTAAGTTTCCCAGCACTTTGACCTGGCACATGTTCAACATACTGAATTTGGCCAACCAGAGAAAACTCAGGTGAAGAGATGCAGAGGCTGGCATACGCTAAATGCTAAGGCCCAAAGGGACTGAGCGGGGAAAGCGATCATGTCTGCTACAGGAAGGAAGCCAAACTGTGAAGGGTAGCAGTAAATATGATGAAGTGCAGGTATCAAGACAATTCCTTCAAGAAGTGTAGTGGGTAAGGGAAGGGAAAGAGGAAAAGTACTGTGGTGATTTAAATTTATGTCTTTTTAATGCTCTTTACAGATAATAGCCTCTAAACACTAGTTGGACCACATGGAAATTGCCACCCCACCAAAAAATTGTGATGTGCCGGCCTAATTATTCTAAATGGTTTATCCAGAGCCATTGCAATTTTTACAAATAATATCTACAATTATGGAATTACAGGAAGGAATCTTAGACATTAGTTTAACCTCTCATTCTACACATGAGAAAAAGAATATTAAACATTATGTTTATGTTTTTAACTACTGGCAATGAGCATTTGAACCTTGTTGCTTATTGGCTGAGGTTTGGAGACTGGAACCATTATATCTGCCTTTCACATTGGATGAGACAGAAAACCTGACTGTGTGAGATTCCTATATTAGCCACATACACCAACTTGGTCTGACACCAGTTCGTTGCCTGCTTTTCACCATTTTACCTATAAAAGTTTTATGAATTCCAGTTTTCCAAACAAAGCTGCTTGTAGATTCAGGGATTGATTCTACATCAACAACAACCTATTTAATTTACACTTGGTGAAATACAGAAATACAGAATAAGAATTATGTTTCTTTGACTGCTCTCTTAGTGACTAACACAGCACTGTACATTTAGTAAGCACTCAATAAATATAAAAATAAGTGATGAGAAAAAAACTAAAAGTTTCCATTATCATCAGATGCTCACTAAATGACAGACCGATGTGTTACATAATGCTGCAATCAGGAAGACCAAGCACTTTAAGAAAGGTTACATGAATATCCTAATTTGTGCCTGTGTTAAGTGGCTTCAATTAATTAATTACCATTAATAGACAAAAATTTTGTGACTTGTTGGGAAATTAAGAAACCAGTGACAGAGAATAAGGTAATCCACAAATTCTATCCTTCCTTGCCCTTAGCTTGTTCTCTACTTCTGGGACTGGGAAAAAATCAATTTCATCAGGAGGTTCTCAGTCCTCTTCAAAGGTGATGGAAGTTCAAACACAAGGTAGTTGACATCCAAGAGCCAATTCTAGTCAGCTCCTGCTGACTATATTTCTAGGGGTTGTCAGACCAAGAGAGACTTTGCAGAGCCTAAGATGTGGGGAGAAGGGTAGGAAACAAGCCATTGTTGATCTCTTGAAGTTCAGAAGTGGCACCATTTTGTGGGGGAGGGAGGGCAGAATCAGTGCCAAAGGGAACTTTGGAGAGTTGTGTCTTCAATGAAGCTTGGCATAAACCTAAATTTGGACCCAGCAGCTGAAGCCAAAACCAACCATCCTGGCCATTAACCAGAAAGGAAGAAAGGACCAAGGAAAAATTATGGGAGTTTGAAACCAATGGACAAAGAAGTAATAGGAAAGTATAGAAGCAGAATACTCAGTTCATTCAACAAACATGTACTTAGTACATTGAATACGCAAGTAGGATGTCAGACACTGAAATATGGATTTGGGAACAAATAGGCAACTGAGATTCAATCCCATTGGTCTAAGAAAGGTTGCAAGATATAAAGGAGGGATCAAGCCCCAGTGTGCACTTTTAAAGTCTTTGTGTCACATTTGCTAAGTCTCATTGGCCAAAGCAAGTGCACATGGCCAAGCTCAGAGTCAGTGTGGGAGGGAACTAACCAAGGGAATTGATACAGAGAGGCAGAAAGAAAATGCAGACCATTATTGCAACATTCTATTACTGGACCTTCTATGAGTGATGACATCTCTGAGTTGTCCCATCAAAGAGTGAGGAAGCTGGGAAATTTAACCACTAGTTCCCATACTTTCTTTGTTGAGGGTTGCACCTGAGAGGCATCAAATTCCCAGCATTTCTGCCCTCCCCAGGTGGACCAAACATGCTTCCAGAGGTAGAGATGTGTGGAGAATCTGGCATGTGTAGGTACTGTCTATAGGCGATGTCCAGGGTAGGCCATAGGAATGAAGGTGGGGCATCAACATCATCTGCCACACAGAAGGCATCAGTTAGATAGAACACAGATTCTGACTTCAAGAAATCAGAGAAATAGAGTGCATTTTGTAAACAACTGGCAATATGTTTTGTGATAGATTTATGATATAGTACCCATGAGGCAATGACTGTCAACAGAAAGGAAGTCTTCCCAGGGCAGGCAATGTCAAGTTGAGGTGAATTTGCATTGAGACTCATAATTTCAACAGGTCAAAAGAAAAGAGGGTTTACAGAGGATGCCATAGCATATGCAATAGAACACACCAGGAGAGTGGAAGGATTGCAAGTGGTTTTGTCTGGCTAGATGCTGAGACAGACTGAAAAAGAAGCCAAAGAAGTGGACTGTGGTCAGTTTAAGAGGGGTCACCCACACCATACAGGGGAGCTTGGATTTTGTCCATAGGTGGAAGGGGGCGTTGAAGGATACTTGGAGGGTATAACAGAATGGCCATATACAGGAAAGCCTAGGATAACAAGTAGAGCTAACAGTAAGTTGGAGGAGCCCAGATTTCCCAGCCTGGTTCTTCTGTCCTATGGAATTATTCATGTCCTGGAAGCAGGTAGCACCAATCTAAGGAGTCAGGTTACATGTCTTTGATTCCATTACCACTGGCTGATGACATCAGGGATACTAAAGGCTTAATTATTGTCTTTGAAGCCACAATAAATGGCTGATAGAGGCAACCTGTTCTATCCGTGAAATTTATTCCAACTAAGAACAAACTGATTAAATGTGTCCTACTTCTTCCCCTGACATATAAATACATGAATCTAAAGCAGACCTTCTGACTTGGGAGCTAAAAAGAGCAAGGACAGTAGTGTAACACGGTCATCCCAGGAAATCTGACAGGTAGATTATTCCCTGATATGCCAAAGGAATAATGCATGTTCCTACATTTTCATTTCTGAAATAGTGTATGGAAATTTTGCCTGAGGCCAGAAAGAAACTGTGAGTGAGTCTGAGAATCACGTACCCTCTACCTGTCTCACTACCTGATTGTCATTTTAAACTTGATATAAATTAGTTGTTTATTTCTTGGGAGTAAATCACAGTTTGAATCCCACTGTGGACTATTTGCTCAATACAGCAAACAACCATGTACAACACAAGCTGTTTTGCACTACCGCACTCCTGGTGGTAGGAAAGAGTGGCTCCTAAAATTACGGAAGAGAGTTGAGTGTTGTCCATGGAGACAAATACTCAGGAGTGGCTTAGGAATGTACAAGGTGTCCTGAGTTCTATGACTTGAGGTCAATGTCTCCATTCTCCCTTCCAGCCTCTCCTCAAATAGCAAATTCCTCCTTTGGAAACAGCTAATTCCAAAGGAACATCCATCCATGCATTCATATTTTATTAGCAGGTTTTTATTGAGTCCTACAGAGATAAGCACATTGAAAGGGATGGATTCTACAGACAGAAAGGTGACATATTTAGATTTATGTGCAAATGAAAGCATGTTATAAGTTCTCCAGGCCAGTTTAGAAGACTTCTCCCAATCTGATGACTCCATCCAGCTTTAACAAATAACCTATTTTATGAGTTGGGATGTGGAAAACTCTGGTTCTACACACAAAGGACCTTCTCAGACTAGGCTAACCTTATAACATGCCCTGATAAGCTGAGGCTGAATAATATTCTCTGTCACATCTGGTTATGCAAAGAAATGACATCCTCACTCCACCAGCCTCCTCCTGTTGACAGAGGAGCTAAAGGCACATATAAACAATTAGGTTTCTCTGCTACATGAGGGCAGCTGTTCAAAGGAGCTGTCAAGACTTCCACTCCTCTAGTGAAATCATATTTACTTTATTCATCTAAATAATGTGGCTTGTTTGCCTTATGTATGAAATTGTCTTGCACTGTTTCTCATTGATTGATTGATTTTTATGAGATAGCATATCACCTTGTGTTGCCTCCATATGCTTTTCTGCTAAGAATGGAATAGCTTCTTACTGAGTACTTTCAATGATTATATTCTTTTATAGTTTTGGAGTCATCGTGTTTATTCAAAATGTCCAACTCCTTATCTCTATTTTCTTCATGCACAACCATGCTCTCCAAGATTAAAAAAAAAATGATGAAAATAAATAAAAGTAATAATAAAAAGTAAACATGCTTTATATTCCATTCCCAACATGTTGCTCCCTGGTTGGGTAATTATAGCAATCAGAATCCACTGAAATAGGCTGTATATATTTTTAAGACTATCTTTTTTGAAGAAGTTTTAAGTTTGCAACAAAATTAAGAGGCACAAAGATTTCTTACATACCCCTGCCCTTCCCCACCACATACATATCCTCCTCTATTATCAACATAACTCACCAGAATGGTAATATTTTTTTTTATCAAGAATGAACCTACACTGACACATCATAATCACCAAAAATTCAGTTTACCGTAGGCCTCACTCTTTGTGTTGTAAATTCTATGGGTTTGGAAAAAAGTATAATGACATATATCCATCATTATACTACCATACAGACTATTTTGACTGACCTCCAAGTCATTTGTTCTTTGCTGTACATCTCTCCCCTCCTCCACCACTGGAAACACTGATCTTTTTATTGTCTGCATAGTTTTGCCTTTTCAAGAATATTGGAGAATTGGAATCATACAGTATGTAGCCTTTTCAGATCAGTTTCTTGCACTTAATAATATGCATTTAAGTTTCCTCCATGTCCTTTTATGGCTTGATAGCTCTTTTTTCTTAGCACTGAATAATATTTCATTATCTGTATGTACCACAGTTTATCCATTCACCTACTGAAGGACATCTTGGCTGTTTCCAAGTATTAGCAATTATGAATAAAACTGCTATAAACAATCATGTGCAGCTTTTTGTGTAAACATGAGTTTTCAACTCCTTTGGGTAAATGCTAAAGAGTGCTATTGCTCAAATGTATGGTAAGCATATGTTTAGTTTTGTAGGAAACTGCCAAACTGTCTTCCAACTGGCTGTACCATTTTGCAATCCCACCAGTAGTGAAGAGAGTTCCTGTTGCTCCACATCCTCACCAGCATGTGGTGGTGTCAGTGTTCCAGATCTTGGCCATTCTAATATGTAGTGATATCTTAACAGTTGGTGTTGTGTTTTTTAGTAATTTTTTTATTGTTATGTTAATCACCATACATTACATCATTAGTTTTAGATGTAGTGTTCCATACTTCATTGTTTGTGCATAACACCCAGTACTCCATGCAGAACGTGCCTTCTTTAATACCCATCACCAGGCTAACCCATCCTCCCACCCCCTCCCCTCTAGAACCCTCAGTTTGTTTTTCAGAGTCCATGATCTCTCATGGTTCGTCTCTCTCTCCGATTTCCCCCCCCTTCATTCTTCCCCTCCTGCTATCTTCTTTTTTTTTTTTCCTTAACATATATTGCATTATTTGTTTCAGAGGTACAGATCTGAGATTCAAGAGTCTTGCACAATTCACAGCGCTTACCAGAGCACATACCCTCCCTAGTGTCTATCACCCAGTCTCCCCATTCCTCCCACCCCAACCCCCACTCCAGCAACCCTCAGTTTGTTTCCTAAGATTAAGAATTCCTCATATCAGTGAGGTCATATGATACATGTCTTTCTCTGATTGACTTTTTCACTCAGCATAATACCCTCCAGTTCCATCCACGTCATTGCAAATGGCAAGATCTCATTCCTTTTGATGGATCCATAATATTCCATTGTATATATATACCACTTCTTCTTTATCCATTCATCTGTTGATGGACATCTTGGCTCTTTCCACAGTTTGGCTATTGCAGACATTGATGCTATAAACATCAGGGTACACGTACCCCTTCAGATCCCTACATTTGTATCTTTGGGGTAAATACCCGGTAGTGCAATTGCTGGATCATATGGTAGCTCTATTTTCAACTTTTTGAGGAACCTCCATACTGTTTTCCAGAGTGGCTGCACCAGTTTGCATTCCCACCAACAGTGTAGGAGGGTTCCCCTTTCTCCGCATCCCCGCCAACATCTGTTATTTCCAGATTCGTTAATTTTAGCCATTCTGACTGGTGTGAGGTGATATCTCATTGAGGTTTTGATTTGGATTTCCCTGATGCCGAGCAATGTTGAGCACTTTTTCATGTGCTGTTGGCCATTTGGATGTCTTCTTTGGAAAAATGTCTGTTCCTGTCTTCTGCCCATTTCTTGATTGGATTCTTTGTTCTTTGGGTGTTGAGTTTGATGAGTTCTTTATAGATTTTGGATACTAGCCCTTTATCCGATATGTCATTTGCAAATATCTTCTCCCATTCTGTCGGTTGTCTTTTGGTTTTGTTCACTGTTTCTTTTGCTTTGCAAAAGCTTTTTATCTTGAGGAAGCCCCAATAGTTCATTTTTGACCTTGCTTCCCTTGCCTTTGGCGATGTTTCTAGGAAGAAGTTGCTGTGGCTGAGGTCGAAGAGGTTGCTGCCTGTGTTCTCCTTTAGGATTTTGATGGACTCCTGTCTCACATTGAGGTCTTCCAAACATTTGGAGTCTATTTTTGTGTGTGGTGTAAGGAAATGGTCCAGTTTCATTCTTCTGCGTGTGGCTGTCCAATTTTCCAAACACCATTTGTTGAAGAGACTGTCTTTTTTCCATTGGACACTCTTTCCTGCTTTGTCGAAGATTAGTTGACCATAGAGTTGAGGGTCCATTTCTGGGCTCTCTATTCTGTTCCATTGATCTGTGTGTCTGTTTTTGTGCCAGTACCATACTGTCTTGATGATGACAGCTTTGTAATAGAGCTGGAAGTCCAGAACTGTGATGCCGCCAGCTTTGCTTTTCTTTTTCAACATTCCTCTGGCTATGCGGGGTCTTTTCTGGTTCCATACAAATTTTAGGATTATGTGTTCCATTTCTTTGAAAAAAGTGGATGGTACACTGAATGTGTAGATTGCTCTAGGTAGCATTGATATCTTCACAATACTTGTTCTTCCAATCCATGAGCATGGAACTTTTTTCCATTTCTTTGTGTCTTCCTCAATTTCTTTCATGAGTATTTTATAGTTTTCTGAGTACAGATTCTTTGCCTCTTTGGTTAGATTTATTCCTAGGTATCTTATGGTTTTGGGTGCAATTGTAAATGGGATCGACTCCTTAATTTCTCTTTGTTCTGTCCTGTTGTTGGTGTATAGGAATGCCACTGACTTTTGTGCATTGATTTTATATCCTGCCACTTGACTGAATTCCTGTATGAGTTCTAGCAGTTTTGGGGTGGAGTCTTTGGGGTTTTCCACATAACGTATCATATCATCTGCAAAGAGTGAGAGTTTGACTTCTTCTTTGCCGATTTGGATGCCTTTGATTTCTTTTTGATGTCTGATTGCTATGGCTAGGACTTCCAATACTATGTTGAATAGCAGTGGTGATAGTGGACATCCCTGCCGCATTCCTGACCTTAGGGGGAAAGCTCTCAGTTTTTCCCCATTGAGAATGATATTTGCTGTAGGTTTTTCATAGATGGCTTTTATGATATGGAGGTATGTACCCTCTATGTCTATACTCTGAAGAGTTTTGATCAAGAAAGGATGCTGTACTTTTTCAAAAGCTTTTTCTGCATCTATTGAGAGGATCATATGATTCTTCTTCTTTCTTTTGTTAATGTATTGTATCACGTTGATTGATTTGCGGATGTTGAACCAACCTTGCAGCCCAGGGATAAATCCCACTTGGTCGTAGAGAATAATCCTTTTAATGTACTGTTGGATCCTATTGGCTAGTATTTTGGTGAGAATTTTTGCATCCATGTTCATCAGGGATATTGGTCTGTAATTCTCCTTTTAATGGGGTCTTTGTCTGGTTTTGGGATCAAGGTAATGGTGGCCTCATAAACTGAGTTTGGAAGTTTTCCTTCCATTTCTATTTTTTGGAACAGTTTCAGAAGAATAGGTATTAATTCTTCTTTAAATGTTTGGTAGAATTCCCCTGGGAAGCCATCTGGCCCTGGGCATTTGTTTGTTGGGAGATTTTTGATGACTGCTTCAATTTCCTTAGTGGTTATAGGTCTGTTCAGGTTTTCTATTTCATCCTGGTTCAGTTTTGGTAGTTGATACGTCTCTAGGAATGCATCCATTTCTTCCAGGTTATCTAATTTGCTGGCATAGAGTTGCTCATAACATGTTCTTATAATTGTATTTCTTTGGTGTTGGTTGTAATCTCTCCTCTTTGATTCCTGATTTTGTTGATTTGAGTCATTTCTCTTTTCTTTTTGATAAGTCTGGCCAGGGGTTTATCAATCTTGTTAATTCTTTCAAAGAACCAGCTCCTAGTTTCATTGATCTGTTCTACTGTTCTTTTGGTTTCTATTTCATTGATTTCTGCTCTGATCTTTATTATTTCTCTTCTCCTGCTGGGTTTAGGCTTTATTTGCTGTTCTTTCTCCAGCTCCTTTAGGTGTAGGGTTAGGTTGTGTACTTGAGACCTTTCTTGTTTCTTGAGAAAGCCTTGTATTGCTATATACTTTCCTCTTAGGACTGCCTTTGCTGCATCCCAAAGATTTTGAATAGTTGTGTTTTCATTTTCATTGGTTTCCATTTATTTTTTTAATTCTTCTTTAATTTCCTGGTTGACACATTCATTCTTTAGTAAGATGCTCTTTAGCCTCCATGTATTTGAGTTCTTTCCAACTTTCCTCTTGTGATTGAGTTCTAGTTTCAAAGCATTGTGGTCTGAAAATAGGCAGGGAATGATCCCAATCTTTTGGTACCGGTTGAGACCTGATTTATGACCTAGGATGTGATCTATTCTGGAGAATGTTCCATGGGGACTAGAGAAGAATGTGTATTCTGTTGCTTTGTGATGGAATGTTCTGAATATGTCTGTGAAGTCCATTTGGTCCAGTGTGTCACTTAAAGTCTTTATTTCCTTGTTGATCTTTTGCTTAGATGATCTGTCCATTTCAGTGAGGGGGGTGTTAAAGTCCCCCACTATTATTGTATTGTTGTCGATGTGTTTCTTTGCTTTTGTTATTAATTGCCTTATCTAATTGGCTGCTCCCATGTTAGGGGCATAGATATTTACAATTGTTAGATCTTCTTGTTGGATAGACCCTTTAGGTAGGATATAATGTCCTTCCTCATCTCTTATTACAGTCTTTGGTTTAAAATATAATTTCTCTGATATAAGGATTGCCACCCCAGCTTTCTTTTGGTGTTCAATAGCATGGTAAATGGTTTTCCACCCCCTCACTTTCAATCTGGGGATGACTTTGGGTCTAAAATGAGTCTCTTGCAGACAGCATATTGATGGGTCTTGTTTTTTAATCCAGTCTGATAGCCTGTGTCTTTTGATTAGGGCATTTAGCCCATTTACATTCAGGGTAACTATTGAAAGATAGGAATTTAGTGCCATTGTATTGCCTGTAAGGTGACTGTTACCGTATATTGTCTGTGTTCCTTTCTGGTCTATGTTGCTTTTAGGGTCTCTCTTTGCCTAGAGGACCCCTTTCAGGATTTCTTGTAGGGCTGGTTTTGTGTTTGCAAATTCCTTTAGTTTTTGTTTGTCCTGGAAGCTTTTTATCTCTCCTTCTATTTTCAATGACAGCCTAGCTGGATAGAGTATTCTTGGCTGCATATTTTTCTCCTTTAGTGCTCTGAATATATCCTGCCAGCCCTTTCTGGCCTGCCAGGTCTCTGTGGATAGGTCTGTTGCCAATCTAATGTTTCTACCATTGTAGGTTACATATCTCTTCTCCCGAGCTGCTTTCAGGATTTTCTCTTTGTCTCTGAGACTCGTAAATTTTACTATTAGATGTCGGGGTGTTGACCTATTTTTATTGATTTTGAGGGGGGTTCTCTGTGCCTCCTGGATTTTGATGCCTGTTTCCTTCCCCAAATTAGGGAAGTTCTCTGCTATAATTTGCTCCAATATACCTTCTGCCCCTCTTTCTCTTTCTTCTTCTTCTGGGATCCCAATTATTCTAATGTTGTTTTGTCTTATGGTATCACTTATCTCTCGAATTCTGCCCTCGTGATCCAGTAGTTGTTTATCTCTCTTTTTCTCAGCTTCTTTATTTTCCATCATTTGGTCTTCTATATCACTGATTCTCTCTTCTGCCTCATTTATCCTCGCAGTTAGCCCCCCCCCCCATTTTTGATTGCACCTCATTAATAGCCTTTTTGTTTTTGACTTGGTTAGATTTTAGTTCTTTTACTTCTCCAGAAAGGGTTTCTCTAATAACTTCCATGGTTTTTTCAAGCCCAGCTAGTATCTTTAAAGTGATGATTCTGAACTCTAGATCTGACATCGTACTAATGTCCGTATTGAGTAGGTCCCTGGCAGTCAGTACTACCTCTTGTTCTTTTTGTTGAGGCGATTTTTTCCATCTTGTCATTTTGTGCAGAGGAGAATAGATTAATGAGAGAACAAAATGCTAGCAGAGTAACAACATCCCCAGAAAAGATACTCTAAACAAATCAGAAAAGACCTGAAGCAGGGGGAAAAGAAAGGGAAAGAGAGAAAAAAGAAAAAGAAAAAAAAGAAAAAGATAAAGATAAAAACAAACAAAAACAAACAAAACAACAACAACAACAAAAAACCAGAATGTGATCAAATATGATCAGGCTGGTATATAGATCAGTGTCACACACTAGATTGGGTTGTATTTTGGTCTGTTAGAAGAAAGTGCCTCCCAAAATTTTAAAGAAAGAAAAACTTATATATGTACAAAAATAAGGGTTGATATGATGAAGGGATGGAATATGACTGTAAAGATGAAAATTATAAAAAATTTTATAAAAGGAATTGATAAGAAGTTGTTTCAAAAAAGAAAGAAGAGGATTTTAAAAAAAAAGGAAAAAATGGGAGAGAATGTGATCAGGCAGGGGAGTAGAAAAAAACATATACTAGAGATTTAGGGTATATTTTGATCTGTTAGAAGAAACTATCTCAAAATTTTAAAGAGAGAACAACTTATATATATATGCCAAAAATACAGGTAACTACTATGAAGGGATAGAATATGACTTTAAAAATGAAAAATAAAAAATTTTTTTTAAAAAAGGGATTGATAAGATGTTGGTTGAAAATGGAAAAAGAAAAATTCAAAAAAAAAAAGAAAAAAGATTAAAAAATTTGACTTGGAAAGACTACAGAATCATGGTAAAAAAGCTGTGGATTCTATGTGCAGTATGCCCCTAGCTCTGGAGTTCTGCCGTTCTCATTGATGGGTAAACTTGGTCTTGGTTGGCTGTTCTCACTGATCTTCTGGGGGAGGGGCCTGTTGCCGTGGTTCCCAAATGTCTTTGCCAGAGGCAGAATTGCCCCGCCCTTGCCGGTCCGGGCTAAGTAATCTGCTTGGGTTTGCTCTCGGGAGCTTTTGTTCCCTGCAAGCTTTCTGTACAGCTTTGGAGGCCAAGAGTGAAAATGGCAGCCTCCCAATCTCCTTCCGGAGGATCCGAGACCTCGGGGCCCTGCTCCTCAGTGAGCCCCCAGAGAAAAGCCGTCAGTCACTCCCGTCTCCCCAGTCTCAGGCCGCACTCCATGCTCATCCAGCCTGTGACCAAGCATTTCTATCTCTGGCACCCGACTCAGTGTGGTGTCTCCAAACCAAGCAGATCCCTGCGGTGCACTCCTGCGCCTCTCCTCCTGGGGGAGGAAGGTGAGTTTCCCCGGATCTGCCGCTTGTTGGGTCCTTGCTGGAGGAGCAGTTTCCCGACTGTGCCCCAGATCACAGTTTATGGCAACCCCAAGCTGAGAGCCCGCACCTCAGCTCCGTCTCTGCAGCCGGCTTCCCTGCTCTGATACCTGGGAGCTCTGCTGCACTCAGGCACCCCCAGTCTTTCTGTGACCCCGAGGGTCCTGAGACCACACTGTCCTGTGAGAGTTCCACCCCTCGCTTAGCCACCGGAGTGATGTCCCTCAGCGGAGCAGACTTCTAAAAGTTCCGATTTTGTGCTCCGCGGCTCTATCACTTGCCAGAAGCGGCCAATGGAGGCCCCTCCCCTGCCATCTATCCTCCCGAATATCACCTCGGATTCACTTCTGCACACATCCTACCTTCCAGAAAGTGGTCGCTTTTCTGTTCAGAGAGTTGTTGGTCTTCTTTTCTTCGATCTCCTATTGAGTTTGTAGGTGTTCGGAATGGTTTGATCCCTATCCAGCTGAATTCCTGAGACCAGACGAAATCCAGGTCTTCTACTCTCTTACTGTTGTTTTAATGTGTAATTTCTTATATGATGTGGTCTTTCTCTTTATATGCTTATTTGTCATTTGTATGTCTTCATTGGTGAGGTGTCTGTTAAGATCTTTGGCCAATTTTTTAACTGGGTTGTTTGTATTCTGGATTGTTGGGTTTTAAGAATTCTTTGTTTATTTTGGATAATGGTCTTTTATATGTCTTTTGCAAATAGTTTCTCCTAGTCTGTGTCTTGTCTTCTAATTCTCTTGTCTTCCATAGAGCAGAAGGTTTTAATTTTAATGAAGTCCAGCTTATCAATTATTTCTTTTATAGGTTGTGTTTTTGGCATGGTATCTAAAAAGGCAAAAGGCCTCACTTACCCAAGGTCATCTAGATTTTCTCCTATGCTATTTTCTAGGAATTTTATAGTTTTGTGTTTTACATTCAGTCTATGATCCATTTTGAGTTAATTTTTTTGAAGGATGTAAGGTCTGTGACTAGACTTTTTTTTTTTTTTTTTGCATGTGGATGTCCAGTCATTCCAGCATCAGTTAAAGAAACTATCTTTTTTCCATTGTATTACCTTTGTTCCTCTGTCAAAGTTCAGTTGACTGTGTCTATGCATTCTTATTTCTGGGCTCTCTATTCTGTCTTATTGGTCAATTAATCTATTCTTTCACCAATTCCATACTGCCTCAATTAATGTAGCTTTATATTAAATCTTGGGTCAGGTAGTGTCAGTCCTCCAACTTTGTTCTTCTCATTCAATATTGTGTTGCCAATTCTAGGTCTCTTGCCTCTATATATAACCTTTGGAATCAATTTGTCAATATCCACAAAACAACTTATTGAGATTTTGATTGGGATTGAATCTACAGATCAAGTTGGGAAGAACTTATATCTTAACAATATTAAGTCTTGCTATCCATGAACATGGAATATCTCTCCATTTATTTACTTCTTTGATGTCATTGATCAGAGTTTTATAGTTTTCCTCAAACATATCTTCCACATGTTTTCTTAGATTTATATCCAAGTACTTCATTTTGGGGGGTGCTAATGTAAAGGGTATTGCTTTTATTTCAAAGTCTACTTTCTCGTTCTTAGTGTAGCCTTTATTTTTTAACTTATTTGGTACCCTCACACTTGGATGTTCAGAAATACGTGAGAAAATAACACTGAATTTGCCCACAAATGTGTCTTGGACTCAGTCTGTAAATTCACTATTAGGTGGATGAGATCAGAATAGTTAATCTGAACTTAACGTAGTTGCATTTAAAAGACTGTGTACATTGCATCAAGACCATACACCATGATGTGTGTGATATCCATGCCAAAACACATAACTTCAATCTAATGATAAGAAAACATTGGACAGGGGTGCCTGGGTGACTCAGTCAGTTAAGCCTCTGACTTCCACTCAGGTCATGATCTCAGGGTCCTGGATGGCCCACTTTGGGCTCTTTGCTCTTTGGGGAGTCTGCTTCTCCCTCTCTCTCTTCCCCTCCCCCAGCTAATGCATACTCTCTCTCTCTCAAATAAATAAACAAAATCCTAAAAAAAAAGAAAAGAAAAGAAAACATTGGATGATTCCCAACTGAATGGCATTCTATAAAATAATTGGCCTGTACTCTTCAAAAGTATTAAGGTCATGAAAGACAAATACAGACAAACTAAGAAACTCTTCCAGGTTAAAAGAGAATTGGAAACTACATGGAACAAGTGATCCTGGATTGAAGTTTGGGTCAGATTTTTTCTTAACTACAAATATTGTTAAGACAATTGGCAGCTGTAAATGATGACTGTAAATTAGAAAATATTATATCAATGTTAGTTTTCAGATTATGATACTTGTACTGCCTTGTTCTTAGGAAACAAATACTGTCTACAAATTACACTCAGAAAATTCAACAAAATTAATATGTATATTTAGAAAAAATGATAAAGAAAACACACAAATGTTAATGACTGAGGACTCTGGGTAGAAGTTCTATGAACATTCTTTGCCCTATTCCTGAAAATTTTCTGTGAGTTTGAAATTATTTCAAAAATAAGAAATTATCCTAAAAAAAAGGTATATTGGCTCAAAACTAACTTTCAAATCTCTCCCTCTATGAAACTGAGAGAGTTAAATTTTCTCAATAACCATGAGATTTCATCCAACTTCTGCCACTATTGAACTGTATGACTTTGATCAGATTGTTTAACTTTCTGGACCTCACTTTTTTAAATCTATATAATCCAGATGTCAACTAGAAATGCCTTGGCCTTAGAAGCTAAATAAGATTCACTCAACCCTTCCATCCCCCACAATTATGTGACTTGTAGAAGTTCTAAGCTCTTCTCAACATTCCTGTAAATTTTGAGGGTGGAAGCTGGATCCCCTTTTCACTTCTGGATCCATTTTTCTGCTCCCAGTAAATCATTTTAGTTAAGAAATTATGTCTTCATCCCACACATGCAATTTTTATTCTTCATTATGCTAACAGATGTGAAATTCAGCCTCAGCCTTGATTTCCCCACACCTATCTAATCCTAACCACTCACCCAAGGCATTTGTAACTATAATGTATTTTACTGAAGATTCAGGGGTGCAGAGAGGGGATTTATGTTGCAAAATACAAACAACTTTAAAGTAAGTACCAGGCATGCTTTGAGACATCCTTTGGTCACCTCACCACTGGGGCTTGAGGGCCTCTTTGCCCCATGTCATGCCAGCCCTCACACCTCTTACTGGCTCCTCTCCCCTTTCTTTTTTCTGTCCCTTGGTTTCCTCTTCATTCCCTCCTCTCATGGGTGAAGACAGATTCTTCCCAGGTGGAGCAGATTTTTTATGTTCCCTAGGCACCCATGGCCTTAGGACAGTACCAACCATCCCAGATAAAGATAATTCACTCCCCAAGAGAAATTCAGGGGCCTCACAACCTCTGTAAAGTGAGACATAGTGCTATCTACTCTATTGGGCCATTTCCATGTGAAAACTTGCTTTTATTTTCCAAAATGAAATTACCTTTATTATATGTCAATTTTAAGAATCTACAAAGGTCATCGTAGAAAATAATAAAGAGGTAAACTGAAAAAAAATTAAATCATCCCAAATTTTGCCACCTATTATAAACACTTAGGTGAATATTAGCTGAACATCTTTCCAAGTGGTAACCTTACTTGCACACACTGTTTTGTTTTTCCAAAAGCAATGTATTGTGAAGATCTTTCTGCAGCAATGAAGACAAATGCAGCATCATTTTTATAGCTATTTACTCCTTAAAAATGCAATCAGATTTCTTCCCTCTAAACCCCTTTTCTTACTTCACAACATTTTCTGTGCTCTCTGCAGCTTTATCCCAGCAAGACTGAGACTGATATTTCAATATTTAACTTAATCTTAATATCACCAATCTCAGATACACAAACAAATGTATGTCAAACATGAATTGCTTTCCTCCAGCCTTATTATCTATGTGGAATTTAATATGGCACCAGTGAACTTCATTAAGAAATCACATTTGATATTGACTTGGCCAACTGCAGCCTTCTTCTGGGTTATTCCAGGTTTTGAAAAAAAAAACAAAAAACAAAAACAGCTTGCTTGTGAAGAAACCATCAAGTGAATTCACAGCTTAGGTGACCACTTTTTACCCCTTCTTCTTCTTTGTCATTTTGAGATAGCCTCCACCCCAGAGCTGATGCTTGGTAGTGATTAATCTCTCTTGTCTTCCACAACTGTTGAAGAGAGCTTAGGCCCAAATACAGACAAAAATAACAGATTGTCTCAGTCATATCTATAATCAACTGGATTTTTCCCCCACTAGAACATGTGAGGGTATTTCTACTCCCAGTTCAATCTCATAAGTTTCTATGTGTTCAAGCCCTCTTAAGATATACCTTTTGCCAAGCACTTAGAATTCTAGATGGTTCAGAGCTAGAAGGTACAATATGCATCACTCATTGGTTCACAAATTAAGTTTTGTTTGGCCACCATAGTTCTTTCAATCTTTTTGTCCTAAGAAAGGCATGTACTCTCCAATTTACTATAAGCCTCACTGTTGCTTATTGTCTCACATACTTGTATTTCCTGCTTGCCTCCCAAAGCATTAAACATTTCACTAATGCCCAAAGAATGCCATACCCAGAGATAGTCATCTACATTGAGGCAGGCAGCTACTTAGCAACTCCTCCCAAGTTCAGTCTAGAACTTCCTGATTTTTATTTATTCAACAAATATTTATGAAGCACATACTCTGTACCAGATACCTGGAAGCAAAACAGGGATTGTCCTCATGGAGACTGCATTTGTCCCTAAGACTGTCTCCAGAGAGTGTTCTTTTTGAAATACCAGGATAATTTTGAAAGATGAAGATTTAGGCAATGTGTCCATAGTTCAGTTTTTTTAAGCTTAAGATTCTTCTGATCCCTAACATTCCATACAAAACCAGTCTTGTATATGAATCTTCCCATAAGGAAGAAGTGTTTCCTTACCGTAAAATGTGCATGGTTCACTTTGCTACAGGTTGGAATTGCTCTGCTGGGATTGACTGAGGATATTCAGTTGGTTCACAATGAGAACAAGATAAGACAGATGATCAGAGCACTTAGAGAAATTAGGCACTACCAGCCTTTGATAGTAAATTACAAATGTAAAAATGAAAATGTAAAGCTCTAATTGGAAAAATGTGGATCAAAAAATGTTCAGGGTTCCTGGTTTAAGAATGGGCTAATAAATGCAGGGTGTTCTCCAGAAAATAGTTGAACAAAAGGCACCTCCTTTCTGTACTGTGGAAGTTGGTTGGTTCCTGCCCAAACCATGGAGGGTGTATAGTCCAATGTGAACCTGAGGAGTATGGTCTGTTCCCTCATCATCTTGGGCTTTCAACCAGACTATCCCTACCCTTGCTCTGGATGGCAGCTGTGACTTCATAGTTGATATAGTAGTCTGCTTTTTAAAAAAAGTTTTCTGTTTCATGATGGGAATAGATATTTAATCTGTGTATCAGTTTAAACAAATTGACTTTTTTGTTGGTTTAATTAAGAAATAAAATCATGGTAGAAAATATGCTTTTCCCTTCCTTTGCCCTAAAGTTGACATCCCAACCTGTCTATTTGTAAGCTTCAGAATTCTTGTTGAGATCAGCTTACCTTGCACACAATCCAGGGGAACCAGTTATGGTCTCTGGGCAGGTATCAGTAACATACAAGTCTATGCCCCGACTGGCCCAAAGAAAGACAAGTCCTATGTAGGAAAGAAATTCAAGGGAGAGTGAAAAATAGGAGAAAGAACATGGGCTTCAAAGTCAGCCAGACCTGGGTTCAAATAAACTTTTCTGCACCTCTGTCTCCTCATACTTAAAATAGAAATAATAACACCCACCTTACAGGACTGCTTCAATCAGAAAATAAAGTAATGTTTTTGAAGAGCCTGACATAGGTGGCAAGGTGAATTTACAAATGGATCTTTTCTTTGCGGTGTTTTCTGCTGGGGATTGGCAACATCCTGGTTTGTGGTTTGAGGATGACTCCCTGTGTGTGTCAATTATCCTGTCTAGCAGATCCAAAAATGCTGGCATTCATGCCCTGCCTTCTGTGGGGAGATGGCTATTGGAAAGTCCCAAAACATCAGCTGGTCCATGAGGCATCTTCAGGGTGGGCCTCCTGGTGTGCTCTAACTATGGTACATTGGTTATTGATGGCCCAATTATTGGCCTTCCTAGATTTGCCCTGGAATTTTGAAATCCTCTCTATTCTGACTATGGGTTAACCTCTGACTTGTTTTGGCCAAAAGTATATGGTAAAAGTGCTGGTGTGCCAGTTCTAAGCCTGGGACTCAAGAGGCCTTACACATCCCCATTTAGTTTTTTGCACTGTTGTATTTACTTTTGAAACCCTGCCTCATCCATGAGAACAAGTCTGGGCAAGGCTGCTAGAGACTGGGTGGAGGAGAACTGAGGTGCCCTGCTAATAACCAATTAGCACTCAGAAGAAGAGCCAACTTCATAAACTACCAACTGACTACACATGCATGAGGTAGCCCAGTCAAGACCTGAACTACCACTCAATGAGCCTAAATTGTCAACCCAGGAAATTGTGAGCTAAATAGATGGTTGCTGTTTGAAGCTACTAAGATCTGTGGTGTTTTGTAACACACATTATCATGGTGATACATGACTGAACCCTGAGTGACTGGGAAGTTTCCTCCACTGCTAGAGAACTTTAATGAGGACCTATGAGGCTCCTCAGCCATTGGAGTGGCAGCCTCCCTCCACAGATTTGCCTGTCTTTCCAATCCTGAGCCACTGATCATGTTCTTTGAGCTTCTTTGTGAATCATCCAAGAGCCTGACAGCAGAGGCAGCTAACCGTGGCCCTAGGGAGCCATAAGATGAAGAAAGAGTCTTTTGCAGGAACAAAGGTGGTGTTTACTTGTTGTTCTCCAGACCCACTTTTTGTCCCTCTTTCTCCAAAGTAAAACAGGAAGAAGTGAGAGGATTCAAATAGCTTAGAAATGTGATCCTAGGTCCAGACTCTGAGGAGGAAGAGCTTTAGTTGAGAGAAATATGCAAGTCAGTAGGGGTGAGTGTTTACAGCCTATATATAAGGGATTGTTCAGGCTGGGGACATAATTGCAATACAGGCCTTTGGTATCCCCTTATCTGCCTCTTACTCCTCTTCTCTTCCTTTCTAGCCCCAGAAACTTCCATTCCATCAGCAAATCTGAATCGAGGCATTTAGCTAGCCATGGTTTAGAGAGTTAGCCCTCCCAGAGATGACTGCACTTTCATGAGACCAAGCATTCAATACACACACACACACACACACACACGAAACTTAGAATGGGGCTAAGCAGGAACCTTGTGAGGCAAAGAAAGACTTTTCAGTGCTAAGTACACCAACTTCCCCTTATTCTCCCATAGAAGTCCTCAGCCTGCCCCTTCCTCTCTCTTTCTCTCTTCTCCCGACTTCCCCCACCTACTTCGCAGCCTCTGTTTCTAGTCTTTGTTTTTCTGTACTGTCGTATGTTTCTGTCCATTACACAGTATAATTTTCTTGTTTGTGCATTTCTTCACTGACCTGTAAGTACCTGTCGGGCAGAGCCTGGGACACCCCCATTCCCTTCCCTTTTCTCCCCATCCTTATTTGCCGACTGCAGATTGCTTGCAATCCAGGGAAATCAAGAATGGTCTCAATAAATGTCAGCGTAATGCAGAGCCTAGATCTGTCTATAAAATGCAGGGTCCAAAATGAAATTGATAAGCAATTATCAGCTAAGCCATTTTCAGTCTTCGATACATTGTTTTTGTTTCCTGGTTTTTATTCCTTAAACCTCTTGACAGCAGCTCCTCTTGGTAATAAAATTATAAAAATCTTTACATGTGGAATGACATTCAATGTTCTATCAAACTAGACTCCCAACTTAGCCTGACTGAGCATCATGAAAATCAGCACAATAGACAAATGTGAAGAAAGTAGGCAAATAATATAATGGGCCTAAACCAGGCAGTCTTAACTGTTTGGAGGCTCTGGACCCATTTGATAATTTCTAAGAAACTGTGGACTCTGCTGAGAACAAGCAAATGCATAGAAGCACAAAATTTGTGGTGGAGGCCATGTTTACAGCCCTTCTGGAACACCCATGGATTGTGTAAGTGGATAAAACTCTGGTCCAAAGGAAAGCAGGCCGTGGACTCTGGGAGGATTTCACATGCCTTTTGATTGGTTCATAATTGGCTGCCAGCTCCCTGAGGTTCCCTCCTGTTGAGGAATGGGAATGTGTGGGTTCAGAGAAGAGCTTTGGCTTGGAGTCATGCTTATCAGGAGGAAAAGGAAGCAAGAGGGAAGGAAGAAGGGCAATAGGAACTGTTGCTGGGATCCATAAAATTTTGCAGCATAATGAGAATTTCTAAAAATCTCTGCAAGTCTGAGCTAGCAACATTATTATACCGTCACCCAGCCTGAACCTTCAAGTTGACAATTTGCTGTAAATTCTTCTTTCACTTGTTTTTCTCCTTCCTTCTGGAGCCAAGCATATTTTGCTTTAAAAAAAAAAAAAAGGTGATGGTATAAAAGAAGTGTGTGTGTGTGTGTGTGTGTGTGTGTAAATGAAGAAAACATTTGAAAATATACTAAGTACTGATGTATATGAGAGGTTTCTTACCGGAACACTCAGGTGAGTGTTTGAGGACCTGACACTATTTCTAATATGTCTTTTCTATTTATAAGATTAGCATTCTATTTGAAAAACTGGGGAATGCATGAGCATTACGTTATCAAGGTCTGTGTAGGCAGCAACCTTATACTACTGTAAGTTACACAGTATCTGTCTTTCTCTGCTTGTGGTGGCCTCATGCTTACACACTGATCTCCTCAGGTAGCCCTTCTTAGATGCTCAGAGGACAGCAGATTTGGGCTCTACAACCCAAAGACAAGAGGCAAAATGACACCAAAAAATAACCAATGCCCACAGACTAATCTTCCATTAGGTCTGTGATCAATCAGTTTGCCTGTTTATTGCCTTTTTCCAATTTCAGCTCCATGAGACCAGTTAGCTCCATCTCTAACCTAGCCAAGACAGTGCCCCTAATCAGAGAATCCCAGGTCTTGGATCCCAAGAACATAGCAGAGGGGATGTCACTCACCAGCTTGGCTGTCCTTTGGTCACACTTGTCTTCATTAGGAATTCCAGCCTGCAAACTCGGATTCACAGCCATAGTTGCAAAGGTGTCTGGGGCATAGACTGAGGCTGCAGTGGAAGCAGCATGATAGGAAAGGTGTTGATTTCCAGTCAGGAGACCTGGGATTTCTGCCAGGATTTCCTTCTCAACTGGGAGAGCCCTAACCCTCCCTGAGCCAGAGCCTTTTCTCATTTTATAAAATGAAGCAGTTAGACTGAGCCAAAGTGCAATGCAATTGCCTTCAGGTAACATAACAATTGAAATGACCTCTGTATGTGACAATAGGACATGGTGGGGCTTCTAGCTTGAATGTCCTCTTAAGGACATTCAAATTTAATTTTTTAATTATTTTTACATTTTTAAAATTTCAATTTGGAGATAACTTTAGACTTAATTAATTAATTTGCAAAATAGCACATGCACACCCATGTTCATAGTGGCATGGTTCACAATGGCCAAAAGGTGGAAGCAACCCAGGTATTCATCAATACATAATATACATTTAAGGCATATTCAGCCTTAAAGAGGGAACAAATTCTGACACATGCCACACATGGGTGAACCTTGAAGATACTGTGCTGAGTGAAATAAACCAGTCACAAAAAGAAAGATGCTGCCTGATTCCAGCCTTTCTCAAATTAACATCTTACATAACCATAGCACAAATACCAAAACCAGGAAAATAACTGATACAATATTACTAATTAATCTGCAGACTTTGTTCAAATTTTTCCTAATGTCCTTTCTACTGATCTGGGATCCAATCCAGGATATGCAATCACATAAGTGATGTTGTCTTCTTGGTGCATCATATCATGAGGCACATGATTCTGATACATTTCCTCTCTGGTGAGGCTAACTTGATCACTTCTTTAAAATAGTGTCTCTCGGATTTCTCCACTATAAAGGTATTATTTCTCTTTATTTATCATTATATTTCCCTCACTAAGTTTAGTATCATTGCTGAAGCTTGCCAGCCACAATTATTACCATGGTATTTCCTAAAGGATGGTATCCAATTTCTATCATTATTTCTACAGTTGTTAGTTGGAATTCCACTCTAAGGAAGAATATTCCTTTTGCCTCCATTAATTTCTGAAAATCAGTAAAACAAAGCCAGAATAATGTCCCTCCAATGCTCGCTGGTACTTGATAACTTCAAAGTCCTTTCTAGTGTTAAAAATTCTCAGATTCATCATGCCCCCCACAACAGGAAGTAAAACTCCCAAGTTCATACCACCTGACAGTGATCAGAGGCACAAGTCTTTGGAAAGCAAAAGGTCAGCACACTTATATTTTCTTTCCTTTTCCATTCTCCACCCACCCTCACATTTGAAGTCAAATCTTGACATTACCCTGAATATATCAGTGGGCTTAAGTAGAAAAAAACATTCAAGAACCACTGAGCCTGGAAAACGCACATGAAATATTTATGTTTAATTTACCCTGGAGAATGTGATTTTTAATGAACAGGAACTAAATCACAAAAGCTGCAGTGTTCTAAAGGATTTTCATTCACACATCAGACTCCTAGACAAGTCTGCTGTGCCTTTGCGGTTCATCCAGTATCTGCTGCTCTGGCCCCAAGGCCCCCTCTCCACTGTGCCAGGAAGGTCACTTGAGGGACCCTAATGGAGCTGTTCCAGGCTGGTATCACCAATTAACAGATAGAACCAATAGTGTAGAATTTCAAGTTTGCAAAGTACTAAAAGCTGAGGGAACAAAACTCTTTTTTAGCCAGCTCTTTGTTTCTTGTTATCTGTTGCTGAGTAACAAACCAACCTAAAACTTAGTAGTACAAAACAACAGCCATTTTATTATGTTCATGAAATTGGGATCAGAAATTCAGGCAGGGCACAGTGGGGATGGCTTGTTGATGGTCCACATAGGAATTCAGTTGGGAAGACTTAGTAGCTGAAGGATGATTAGCATGGCTGGAATCTGGGATCATCCAAAGCTTCCTCATTTATATATTTGGCACCCAAAATGGGGTAACTTGAAGACTTGACCCAACCAAACTTGTCAACCAAAGCACTCCACAAGGCTCCCAAAGTTGCTTGGGCTTCCTCATAGCATGGCAGCCTGGGAGTAGTTGAACTTCTTAAATGGCAGATCATGACTTTAAGAGAAAGTGTTTTGGTGAACAAGGCAGAAGTCACAGGGTCTCTTATGACCTAGCCTCAAAAGTCACATGGCATCATTTTCACCATACTCTTTAGATCGAAGCAGTCACATTCCCCAGATTCAAGAGTTGGAATCACATACTCCATCTCTTGATGGGAAGACTGTCAAAGAACTTGCACCTATATTTTAAAAATAGACACACTCTTCAAAACTGACACATTAGGAAAATACATACTTTAATAAAAATGAAAATATTCCCTTTGTCTGAATACCTTCCCTTCCTCCAGAAATTTCATGAACCACTCCCCAGATATCCCTCTGACTGAAATAATCTCTCCTCTGGGTCCTAATGCACCTTGCCCATAACTACGTTGGAGCATACTGCACTCCAACAATAAAAATACTTGCTAACTCTTACTGAGTACCACTATGTTCCAGGCATTATTCCAAGAACTTCCCATGCATTATCTCAATTCTCAGACAATGTGAAAAGGAGACACTCCTATTTTATAAGTGAGTAAATTGAGGCCCAGAAGGGTTAAATAACTTGCCAGAAGGTCATGTTAAGTGGGAGACCCAGAGCTTAAACCAAGGCACCCCAGAACTCATGCTCTTAACTCATTCCATCACAGAGTACCATTTATATGCTGCTGTGTGTAAATAGGCCTTCCCTGATGGATTAAGACCTATTTTCATGTCATATTTATCCTTGCCTCTCCAGCACAAAACACAGCACCTGGCTTATGACAAGCAATAGCAAAAGCCATCAAAGACATGAACAGGCAATTCAAAGAGAAGGATTTAAAATGTTTAATAAACAAAAGAAAAGATGTTCAGACTTTAAAAACAAAGAAATCCAAATAAGATGGCATATTTTGTTTATTAAATAGGCAGAATTAAAATGTGTAGTGTTGTTGAATGGACAATGGATTCTTTTTTATTATGTTCAGTTAGCCACTGTATAGTACATAATTAGCTTTTGATGTATTTAAAGAAGAAATAATTCTACTGGAGCTGTTCCGAAAAGTAGAAACAGAAGGAAATCTTCCAACTCCTTCTATGAGGTCAGCATTATCCTGATCCCAAAACCAGGCAAAGACCCCATCAAAAAGGAGAATTATAGACCAATATCCCTGATGAACATGGATGCCAATGTACTCAACAAGATTCTAGCTAATAGGATCTAACAGTATATTAAAAGGACAATGGATATTTTATTCTCACTTTTTGGTTGATCTTATAAAACTTGATAGGAAAACTTTTGGGGGATATTTATCAAAATGTGAATGTTCAGGGACACCTGGGTGGCTCATTTGGTTAAGCATCTGCCTTCGGCTTAGGTCATGATCTCAGGGTCCTGGGATCAAGCCTGGTGTTGGCTCCCTACTCAGCAAGAAGTCTGCTTCTCCTTCTGACTCTCCCCCTGCTCACACTCATGCACATGCACTCTCTCTCTCTCTCTCTCAAATAAATAAAATCTTTTTTAAAATGCTAATGTTCATAATCTCTAAATAATGATTGAATTCCTGGGATATATCCTTCAAGAAAACCTTCATCTATGCATATAGTGACATTTACAAGGCTGTTCATCACAGGATTTTTTAAATAACATTTTTATTGAGACATAATTCACAAATCATAAAATTTGTCCTTTCAAAATGTACAATTTAGTGATTTTTAATATATACAAAAAGTTGTGAAATCTTACCATGATCTACTTTTAGAACATTTTGATCATTCCAAAAAGGAACGCTGTACCATCATCAATCATTCTGTATTGCTGCTTCCTCTTAGTCCCTTATGTAAACACTAATTTACTTTGTATTTCTGTGTTTATCTGCTCTGGACATTACATATAAAGGAAGTGATACAATATGTGGCCTTTTTTTTGGTCTGGTTTCTTTCATTTAGCCTTTAGTTTTTGAAGTTTCATCTGTATTGTAGCAAGTAAACAATGCTTCATTCCTTTTTGTTCTCATATAACATCCCATTGTATCTACATACCACATTTTGTTCATCCATTCATCACTTGGTAGACATTTTGGTTGTTTCTAGTTTTTATCTATTGTGAATAGTGCTACTAAGAAAATTTGTGTGCATGTCTTTGTGTAGACATGTGCTTTCATTTCTCTTGGATATATACCTATGATTAGAATTGCTGGATCAATTCTTTAACATTTTAAAATTTTGAGTAACTGCCAAAGTGTTTTCCAAAGTGGCTGTACCATTTCACTATCCACAAGCAAGGTATAAGGGTTCAAATTCCTACACACATTGTCACCAACACTTGCTGGTTTTTATAGTTTTTGTTTTTACTTTTGTTTTTTCTACTGGGTATAAAGTGATATCTCATTGTGGTTTGATTTGTAATTCCCTAATGACTAATGATGCTGAACAACTTTTCATGTGTTTATTGGTCATTTATGTATCTTTTTTGGAGAAATACATATTCAAATCTTTTGTCCATTTTTAAATTGAGTTATTTGACTTTATTGCTGAATTGTTCTTAATATATTCTGGTATGAGTCCTTCATCATAGATATGATTTGAAAATATTTTATCTCATTTTGTGGGTTGTTTTTTCATTTTCTTGATGAGTTCCTTTAAAGCACAAACATTCTTAGTTTTAATGAAATCCGATTTTGGACGGTTTTTTGTCCTTTGTACTTCTGGTGTCACATCTAAGAAGTCATTGCTTAGGCTAAAGTCATGGATATTTACTTCTAAGTTTTATTCTAAGATTTGTAGATCTTCACTTCTTACATTCAGGGCCATAAATAATTTTGAGTTAAAATTTTTGTATGGTGTGAGAGACGACTCCAAATTCATTCTTTTTGTGTGGATATTCAGTTTTCCAAGGATGACTTGTTGAAAAGACTACTTTTTCCCATTGAATTTTCATGGTGACAAGGTTAAATTAATTAACCAGACCTAACTATGAATTATTTCTGGACTCTCAATTTTATACCATTGAACTCTATGTCTCTCCTTATGCCAATACCAGACTGTTTTGTATTAAGTTTTGAAATGGGAAAGTGTGAGTCTTCCAACTTTGTTATTTTTTGTAGATTGCTTTGGCTATTTGGGGTCCTGGGCATTTCCATATGAATTTTAGGATCAGCAAATATGGGGGGTATTACCATCTTAAAAATCCATGAACATGGGATGTCTTTCCATTTATTTGTATCTTCTTTAATTTCTTTCAATGATGTTTTGTACTTTTCAGTGTACAAGACTTGTACTTCTTTTGCTAAATTTATTCTCAAGTATTTTACTTATTTGATGTTATTGTAAATGAAACTGATTTCTTAATTCTATTCTTGGATTGGTCATTGCTAGCATATACAAATATAATAGATTTTTGTATGTTAATTTTATATCTTACAACCACACTGAACTGAACTCATTTGTTAATTTGAATAGGTTTTTTTGTGGATTTCTCAGGAATTTCTATGTACAAGATATGTCTTCTGCAAATAGAGATAATTTTTTCTTCCTTTCCAATTTGGATGCCTTTATTTCTATTTCTTGCCTGATTGTCCTGGCTGGAACCACCAGTACACTGCTTAATATAAGTGGCAAGATCAGACAAGCTTGTCTTGCTCTGATCTTAAGGGGAAAGCATTCAGCCTCTCAGTGTTATATATGATGTTGGCTGTTTGTTTTCATAGATACATTTATCAGATTGAGGAATACCCTTTCATTCTAAGTTTTTTGAATGTTTTAACATAAAAGAGTGTTGGATTTGTCTAATGATCATGTCAATAAATACTTTTTAAAAATACTTAAATTTAAAAGAAATACTTTTTAAAAAATATTTATTGAGGTGATCATGTGGTTTTTGTCCTTTATTCTATTGATATTGTTATTATATTAACTTATTTTCAGCTGTTAAAACAACCTTGCATTCCTAGGATAAATCCCACTTGGTCATGTATATAATCCTTTGTATAAGTTGCTGGTTTCAGTTTGCTAGTGTTTTGATGAGGATTTATGGGCTGATATTTGTAAAGCATAGTGGTCTGCAGTTTTCTTTTCTTGTGATATCTGTCTGGTTCTCATTTGAGGGTAATATTGGCCTTGATAATGAGTTGGGAAGTGTTCCTTCATCTTCCATTTTTTGGAAGAGTTTCTGAAGGATTGATATAAGTTCTGTAAACATTTCCCTCTAAATACTGCTTTAACTGCACCCCAAAAGTTTTTAAATTCTGTGTTTTGTTTTCATGCATCTCAAAGTATTTTGGAATAGTCAGTGTGATTTCTTCTTTGACCCATCGATTATTTAGGAGTAGGTTGTTTTCCAAATTTCCAGATTTTTCATCTTATTGATTTTTAAAGTAAATAGAAATTGTGATCAGATAACATACTTTGTGTTATTTTAGTCCTTTTAAATTTATTGAAGCTTGATTTGTGGCCTAATATATGATCTATCTTGGAGAATGTTCCATGTGTACTTGAGAAGACTATGAATTCTGCTGTAGTTGGGTAGAATATTCTATAAATGTCTCTTAGGTTTAGTTGATCTTTGGTTTTGTTCAAGTCTTCAATTTACTTTTTGGTCTGCATACCTGTTCTACCTATTATTGAAAATGGGCTATTGAAGTCTCCAACTGTTACTGATGCATTGTCTATTTCTCACTTTGATTTGTCAGTTTTTGTTTTGTTAATCTGGGGACTTTGTTGTTACATGCATATATATTTATAATTATCTGTCTTTTTGATGTATTAACTCTTTTATCAGCATAAAATGTCATTCCTTGTCTTTAGTAACATTTTTTATTAAAATCAATTATATCTAGTATATGTAGTCAGTCCTTCTTTCCTTTGGTTACTGTTTGTACAGTATATCTTTTCACATCTCTTGACTTTAACCCATTTATATATTTGAATCTAAAGTGTATCTCCTGTAGATAGCATATAGTTGAATAATGGGATTGGGTTTTTTTTTTTCATTCTTTCTGTAAATCTCTGTCTTTTGATTGGAATTTTCAATCCATTTACATTTAATGTAATACCTAAAAGATATTTACACTTGCCATTTTACTATGTGCTTTCTATAGGTCTTATAAACCCTTTTCTTCTTTCATAATGGCCTTTTTGTGTTAAATATTTTTAGTGCACCATTTTAATGACATTGTTGCTTATTTTACTATATATTTTGTAGTTATTTTCTTGGTGGATGACCTGGAGATTACAATAAATAACTTAAACAATAAATAATTTAAACAGATTAATACCAACTTGATTTCAAAAGTATACAAAACTTCACTCCAATATAGCTATGATTCTTTTTCCATCTTTTGTGGTACTAATACATCTTTATACATTATAAACCCCCAAACATAGTTTTACCATAGGATAAGTGATAGTCTTCCTTAGGTTCTCTCAGATTCTAGTACTTGGGAAGAACTAAAGCAATTTATTTAGAGTCTCTAATCTTCAGCTTCCTCATCTGTCAGGCCTTGAGCAGCAGACAAGCTCTAATTATTATGGTTTCTCCAACTAGCTCTAACACCCATACCTAATCCCAAGTATCCTTAGCATAGGGAGACAGGGAAATGTGGCCCATCATCCAACAGGTGCTTACCAGATGTAGATGGTTGCACTGTGCCCAATATGATGAAAGACATCAAAGAGTTCAAGAGAAAGTCTAAGATACAGGACAGATAATCCAGCTGTGAAGACAGGAGTAAGTCACAACACAATTCTGGAGCAACCAGACTTAGAGTGGAAATACTAGTTCAAGAGAAGAGAATAGAGAACTTGGTGTGGGTGAATAGAAAGGGAAGGCTACATGGAGAAGAAATTTTTTTAAATGGGTAGAAACTAAAGAAATAGAGGAAAGAGTAGAAGGTATTTGGGGAGGAGAAGTGAATGGGCAGTATATAAGAAAAAGTAGAGAAAACAAAAGTACGGTGATAGGGAAATAGAAGTCCAAGTCTGATAGGAAGCTGCCAGTTTTCTCACATACATCCCATCCCATGGAGCCCTAAGATGCAGCCCCAGTTTTGGTTTCCTTGTCCTGAGGCCACTCCCAGAAGCTAATTATGTCTTATGTCTGTTTGACTCTCCACAGCTTCCCTTCACTGAAGGACTGTACCACTTTTATCACAATGGCCTAGCAAAGGCCAAGAGAAGACGCAGTCTACATCACAAGCAGCAGTTGGAGAGAGACCCCAGGGTGAGTTTCCTTGGACACCTGCCTATCAACCTCTTCTGCCACAACTGAGCCCACTGAGGGGATGTATAAAGGGGTGGGCTGAGAATTTTGAAGTAAAGACACTCAGTGTATTGTGATAAGCAAAATGGATCCTTGGCAGAGTGGCACTGGATACTCTCCACTCCTCTACCTTGTGTATAATAAGTAAATCTTTTATAGGCTATGGGGCAGGAAAGTAAACAGGGATACCACCCCTTTACTGGCTATCTTTTCCTACATTATTGTGTTTGGACTTCTGGTTGCCTTGGAACCTGTTTTAGCCTATGATGGGTGGGGAGAAACCAGTCATTTAATGAGTCATTTTATGGAAGGTTTCTACTGGTGAGCCCTATGCTCTTAGGAGGTTGCTGTGCCCCATATTGGGCATGGAGAAATGACTGGGCCAGTGAGTGATTAGCTTACAGTAGGCAGCAGGCTTCTCAGTATCCATGCATGGTTGCATCCCCAAGACCACCTCAGCCATTCTCTCCTATATTTTCTCACAATCACCTAATTTACCCTCATGCCTTGATGGTGCTCATAACCCCCATTTTTAAATTTACAATCTTTACCTTGCTCTTAGAATCTAGATCTCATTTCCTACTCACCCTGGAAGCTTAAATTCACTTCCCCACAATCAAACTTATTACTTTAGCCACAAAGCAGCTCCTTTTCTAGAATAGGAACTTTGGTCATCCCTGAATCCTCCTTCATCAAATCTCTTCTGCCATCCCTCTACACTTACAGACTCATTCAACTGAGAAGAATACTTTCTGTTATGCAATTCACTAAAAGGGAAATTAATAATCCAGACAAATTGCTCTCTGTACATTGATAGCTGCATAACTCTTCTCCAGAACTCTTGGGGGAAAGTGGATATAAAGTGGGTCAGACATTTGAGTTAGGGATTTACACATGAGACTCTGAATTGATGGAATCTGGAAACTCATTCTTGTGGGGCTTTTCATGTGAACATTTGACTGGGTTTAATTTGGGCTTTAATTAGGAATGCAGATGAAACAGACTCCCCAGCAGACCACCAACTGACAGGCCACAGGCAATTTTCCTTTAACTCCTCAACCCAGGGGAACCCCCATTCCCTGGAGTGGAAATTCTGCTCTGAGAAGCCACTTTATCTACTTTCACAGTAAGATCCAAGCTGCCTCCTGCCAGCCCATGCCAGACATTCTTAAAGGGTCTGTTGAAGAAGCTGGCACCATTATCTAAGGGAAAAGCTCTCTTTTCTGTGTCTTAACAGCCTCCACCCTGGCTGTACCAATTCAGAGCTTCGGGAATCTCTTGGGAAGCCTATGGACAGAAATCCTGTGTGTCTCACCTATGGATCCAGAGTGGATACCAGTAGACAAAGACCACTCTGGGAAACTGTGGCACTGGTTCTCCCTGCACTTCATCCCTGCCCTATGATCTTACCCTTTATTGCCAGTTATTTTCCTTTTATTTATATATTTGCTTAAAAGTCCCATTGGATTCTCCTCTTCCATGATTAAAGATGTTGCCTCAAGATCATCCAGAGAGAAAAACATAAAAGAAACTGTGGCAGAAGGAAAGAGATGCTTGGGAAAGAGAACTGAGGAACAAGGAAACTAAGAAGCCATTGTTTGGGTCAGAGGGACTCCTTGCGCCCATTAGACTAAGATTTTCTTATTCTTTCACTTACTTGAAATGATCTTTGAAATGCTTATTCTTGAAGTTTAGAGTGATGTTTCCAAAAGAGAAGAAAATAAGATAGGTTAGGTAATAAGGAGATCATGCACTAGTGATTCTAATCATTTGTCTTTCTCCTCAAAATATTGTCTGTTTTAACCAAAAGGGACATCCATTCCCCCTTCACTGCCCACTAGAAGGGTTCTGGTAACCATCTTCCTCTACATGGTGGTGGCAATCATCTATTTTGCCCATGATCAGTATAAGATAGTGGGTACACTAAAGATCATAAATCTCCTGTACCTTTTCTCTGTCCTCTCATTGAGGGTAAATGTCAAGTCTGTGGTCCATAATAAAGTCATTCTAGGAAAAGAAATAAAACATAAAATCTCATAATTCTTTGAGAAAAAAAAGACTGCTAGTGATGACTGCCTCATTTTAAAATATTAGATTAAGCCCTTTCCTGCATGATTTTCTTGTGATTATCTAATTCTGGCATCAGCTGATAGCAAAATATGGGGGCGACCATTCTTTTTTTTTAATTCCTGTATAATTAACATAGAGTGTTATATTATTTTCAGGTGTATAGTATAGTGATTCAAAAATTCTATATATTACTCAGTGCTCTTCACATTAGGTGTACTCTTAATCCCCATCACCTATTTCACCCCTCCCCCTACCCACCTCCTCTCTGATAACGTGTTCTCTATAGTTAAGAGTCTGTTTTTTGGTTTGTCTTTTTTCTTTGTTCATTTGTTTTTTTCTTAAATTCCACATATGAGTGAAATCATATAGTATTTGTCTTTCTTTGATTGGCTTATTTCACTTAGCATTATAAACTCTCTAGATCCATCCATGTTGTTGCAAATGGCAAGATTTCATTATTTTTATGTCTGAGTAGTATTCCATTGGATATATATAACACATCTATATCCATTCATCTATCAATGGACACTTGGGCTGCTTCCATAATTTGACTATTGTAAATAATGCCACAATAAACATACGGATGCATATATATTTTCAAATTGTGTTTTCATATTCTTTGGGTAAATACCCAGTAGTGGAATTGCTGGTTCATATGGTAATTCTATTTTTAATTTTTTGAGGAAACTCCATACTGTTTTCCACAGTGGTTGCACCAATTTACATTCCCACCAACAGTGCACTAGGGTCCCTTTTTCTCCACATCCTCATGGGGGGAACTATTCTTAAACAAAAAGCATTGACTATGACCAGTGTAAGAGTAGCAATATAAGGATTCTTCCATGTGGGTCTACAGATCTTAAACGAAAGGGCAAATGTGTTGAGAGGATACCTCAATCTTTGAGTTCCCAAGCACATTCACATAGGCTACAAAAAAGAAAAGTAAATACAAGTATAGGAGGGGTGCCTAGATAGTTCAGTCGGTTTTGTGACCAACTCTTGATTTTGGTTCAGGTCATGATCTCAGGGTCATGGGATCAAGCACCACATGGGGCTCCATGCTGGCCATGGAGCCTGCTTCGGATTATCTTTCTCCCTCTGCCCCTCTCCCACCCCTCTCCCTCTTTCTCTCTCTGTCTCAATAATAATAATTATAATAATAATAATAATAAGTATAAGTATAAGTATAAGTATAAGTATAAGTATAAAAGTATAGGAAGGAAACAAAAAGGACCAGGTAGCCAAAAAGGATTATTGACACTGGCTTTTATCTCTTGGGTAACTGTTGCAAATTGCATTTTATGAACCAACATTTTAAGAGCAAGTTGTTTTGTCATTTTCTGAAACGTGTTGTCTCCTAGACCAACCTACTTCATCATGCTTGCAGCCCCAGCTTCCTTCTTACTCCTGTCTCCACATCACTTCCTGGCCTTTCTCACTCACTGTCCTGCTTGGGAAGGAGCATGCAAAACCCAAGGAACCAGGCATGTAAGAGCAGGAGGGTTTGAGCAGCTACAGGTTGTCAGGGCTGAATCTACTCAGTAGCTTTTTAGCCACAGAAACTGCCAAGATCTGCTATCAACTCAAGAAATAACAAAAAAGGTAGAGGACTGAGCTTCACTTTGGTTTTGTTCCAGCTTCAGAACAGAAATTTCAAGGATGGTTGGCCCTTATTCAACAACTAATTTTTATGTGTAAAGAAAATGAAAGAAAGACTGGAAAAGGATCATATCTGCTTTTATTCCAGGCCAATAAAGTGCTCCTTCAATATGTTCATATTCATTCACTGATAGGTAGGACAATAGTTAAGAAAATAGATTCTGATGGAGATCATTTCAAAGGTGTTCTCTTGCCTTCCCATTTCTTTCTGCTAAATAAATTAGCAGAGTGACATTGTGTGTCAAACTACACTCAAATAACATAATTAATTAAAGAATAACAACAAAGAATTAGAATTCTGACTAGCATTATTTAGATGATAAAAGCAAAAATTGGGTCTTGTTTTTTTCTGGATGTCTTTGCACAGTGCAGGTCTGAATGCATAGTAGATGCTCCATAAATATCTGTCAAATGAATAGATGATTAATAATTTTTCCTCAGGGTTTTAATCCATGAAATAGTATTGTTCTTCTCATCTTATATTTTTATCCCTATTCTAAAATGTGCACTCTTTAGGAAACAGAAGGACAGCCTTCTTTTTAGCTACTCCTTTAGAAATATTCTTATTTTTAAACCAGTTGCTATTTTATTACTTCCAAGCCCTGTCACTGAGAACCCCATGAAGAACCAGTTTTTAATTTCAAAAATCCAGTACACTGTGTTGCTGATCATATTCACGGTCCTGGTACAACCAGCCAAGTGAGGACAATGTGTTTGGAAAGTTTGGGTAGCTAAAATAATGTGAAGAGGTAATAAATAAATCCAAAGCTGGGATGAAATAATAAAACTAAAAATGACTTCTCAGAGTGAGAGTTAGGAACAAATATCCCCTGCCCAAAACATCTGCGGGATTTGTTAAACTTTAGCTAAGAGCAGCGTCAACAAATCTTGAAGCCAAACCTGATTGTGGTCCACAGTCTACATACCAAACTCTCACAGTCCCACAAGTACCTGAAAAGCTGCAGAGAATAGATTTATTTAAGATAATATTTGTTTCACAGTTATGTTGCTTGCATATCTGACATAGCACTGAAATGAGAAATATTAAAAAACATGAAGACTCCCATCATTCAATGAGCAACACACATTAGTTGTACGGAAGCCAAATAATTTAACAACAAATAACCTGAACTTTATTTGTTGAGAGAAGTTATATTTGATTGGAAAATTGTAAACACTTATTCCCTTTTCAAAGCAATTTTATTAGACCACATAATTATCCCTTTAAATCATTTTTAAATCGTCTTCCAATTTTGCAAGTCAGAAACTCCCATCAGTTTGCTGAAAACTTTTCTCAGTTCCCCATCTCAAAGAATGGATGATGTCTCCCTTGCATTCTATATATGGAAGCTGTATCTTTCTACATTCTTCCTCATCCAAACATATCCACGTGTCTAATTATATAGATGGCAGACTCATGATCCTGTAGTGACCTAATTTTGTTCTTAAATGGTCTATTAGGAGCATATATGTGGAGTTTTTAGGGTGCTGCAAAACACCTACAAAAGTTAGTTTCACTGGATAGGTCTACAGCAATTTCATAGAACCATACCACCAGAACAAATGAGAATTTTTCCCATTCTTTAAAATTAACTGGACAAGACTAGTGTGATTTGTTGGGAAAAGTCTGAATAATGAGTGAACCAGACTTTCTTTGTCCATAGGTTTTAATAATACAATAATTGATATTGTTTGAAAAAATGGATTTATTATCATGCTTGAAACTCAGGTGGTTGATAGAAGCTGAGAATGGCTTGCAATTGCTCTGGGTCCTTTTCTGACATGATAATAATAATGCTTTTAGATCTAACTCAGATGGAGTAATTTAGCTGTGACTGGTGAACACCTTATAGAACTGTATATAGACTCAGATCAGAAAGATTTAGCATCGATGACCTAGAAAGCATGATCTGAAGAAGCCCATGAAATGATCAGAGCAATAATATAGCAATTTATTCACAATCTAAAGACATCTTTCTGAAAAGAATACTGGAACTTCAGCAGCTCAAAGCAAGCAAAAAAGTTCATTTATCTTTTCCTCCACAAGTAACACAAAATTTTGTCACAATTGCTAAGCTCTTAGCTTACAACCCTTTTCGAATACCTAGCACTAGTCATGTAACTTTTTATGATAATGAGGTGCCACTTACATGTATTGTGTCTTTGATTTATAGTATTAGATAACCATTTGATTATTTAGATTAAAAGTTGGGGGAGAGGGGCACCTGGGTGGCTCAGTCGTTAAGTGTCTGCCTTCGGCTCAGGTCATGATCCCAATGTCCTGGGATCGAGCCCTGCATCGGGCTCCCTGCTCTGCGGGAAGCCTGCTTCTCCCTCTCCCACTACCCCCTGCTTGTGTTCCCTCTCTCACTATGTCTCTCTGTCAAACAAATAAATAAAATCTTAAAAAAAAAATTGGGGGGAGAGAAGAAAAAGCACCATTATCTTGTGGAAAATCTGCTTTCAAATAGAAAATCTCATGGAGAAAAATGTCTTCTTGCACTTTTTTGGGTTTTGTTTTGGTTTGGTTTGGTTTGGTTTGGTTGGTTTTGTTTGGTCTTGATTTGATCAAACCTTCAGCCAGTGGGTAACTAGTAGAATTTGGGGTGTCCTGGATGGTCTCCTTACCATCACTGTGAATGTATGAGAGCCTTTCCACCTGGGGGCTGGGTAAAAATAGAAATTAGATAGTTTTAGTGCCTTTTTAAAAGAATTTATACCCAAAGAATAGGGTTTTGTTTTGTTTTGTTTTGTTTTGTTTGGTCTTCATATTTGTTAAGTCTCAAATGGTGAGATTTGAGGTGAGATGTTGCTCTAAGAAATGTATAGGACTGGAGCACCTGGGTGGCTCAGTTGGTTGAGCATCTGACTCTTGATTTTGGTTCAGGTCATGATATCAGGGTCATAAGATCAAGCCCAACGTCTGGCTCCACACTCAGCCCAGAGTCTGCTTAAGATCCTTTCCCTCCCCCTCTGCCCATCTCCCCACTCACCCTGTCTCTCTCTAAAATAAATAAATAAATAAAATCTTAAAAAAAAAAAAGAAATGTATAAGACTTCTCCAATCTATCTTCCAAATGTCTCATTGGGGGGGGGGGAGGAAGCAGATAGATTTAATTATATTTTACTTATTAAAAAAACAATCATTTTCTCATTTCTTTGTAGCATGAGTTGGACTAACAGGTGTTACTCTTTCCTGAAATGGAGATACAAAATCACACATGAGTTTGTGAAAGCTGATCAAGTCCCCCCAAATGATGACCATCTTGTCCAATCTGGATTTAGGTCTCCTGGTTGGCCAAGGGAACAGCCTATTTGAAATTGGGATTCTCATAGGGAAAATACCATCCACAATGCATGATCGTAACAGCCCAGTGGTCCATGAATAAAGCTGTGCAAGTAGACTTAACCATAAGTAGGATCTGAACATAGAATGAAATCTCTTTAACTTTGGGGGTTAAAAGTACAGATTAGCCAGAATTCCTAAGAGAGACTCCTTCTTCCCTGGGCTAACAAGTGTTCATTTAGGTGTCTCTGGCATATATACTCTAAAGAGAAATAAACTTAAGACATACAGAACTGAAATAAAGTGATATTGAAGCTACACTGTGAAGAAGAAGATATAGAATAAGAAACAGAAGCACAGGAAAATTTAAAAAATGAAAAAAAATTTTTGATTGGTGGAAAGTGTGTGAGACCCAGCCCCACATCCAATGCTGCACTCCCCACCCACCTCCTAACAGTGTCTTAATATCACCTGAACCATGTGACCCCTTCAGGACCTGGACCTTTCCTATTCTAAATAGGAAATAATAGGAAATAGTTCAATTTTCTATCATAAAAAAGGGAACAATATTTCCCACGCTAAAAGGGCAAATAACCAAAAGGAGCGCATAGCAGAGTTAAGCAGTTGTCATTTCTTCCTCCTCTCTTCTAGTTTTTCCTCCCTGCCTCCCTCTACCTTACTTCCTCTCCTCAAGAATCCATAAGCAGCAAACACACTTCTGGAATGTGCTGTGTCTCAGACTCTAACAGGAAAGCTGCTTTATAAAAAATGAGCTATAAATGCAAATGAAATCCATTAGGAAGGGATTTTGGCTCAGACCTCTCCACACCCAACCAACCAGCTAGTGACCTTCTGCATGTTAGTAAGGGGAAAGCAGGGACACAGTCCTTCAATGATCCTGCTCATGACATTTCTGCAGGAACCAGATCACTGAGTCAGAAAAGAAGAGAGAGGAGGGCTCCAGGGTTTCCTCTCACTTTAATTTGGTAACAGTTGTAAGAACAGTGAATGTGAATTAGATGCTGCTGCTTTATTTTGGGTTCCTGTAAAAAGGAACCCCTGAGAAAAGGACTCAGAAGAGGGTCATTTATTTGGGTGATTGGTCCTAGGAAGCACAAGGAAAAGAGTGAAATGAAAAAAGGAAGTGAAGAAAGCATAAGAGGGTGGATATTTTAGCAGGTTTTCATTGTAGGCACCTAAGGCTCAGTCCCACTGGGGACTCTATGAGGGTGTTGTGTAGAATGTGCTTCAGATTTGTCCTATAAGGAACGAGGTTGATTAATGGGTGATTAATATACCGGCTCTGTCTCTCATGTTTGAGTTGACCCTGGATGTCAAATCCCTAGCACTTTGGGCTTCCCTGTACAAAGGCTGAGGGAGCCTCAAGATGCTGGAAAAATCCCCAGAGCCGAGGGGCAAAAATGGAGATGCCTGACAGGAAAAGCTGTCAGTAGTCACAAGTGAACTCAGAACAGGGCTGAGAGAATACGGGGATGAAATCCACAGCTACAGTCACAAATCCTACAACCCAATGCTGTGCTGAGAATTTAGCATGCATCATCTTGTTAAACTTCCAGCGTCACCTGTGAATTACATACTATCTGATTCTCAGTTTACAGGTGAGGAAATGAGAACTTAAGGGAGGCTCGTCCCACAGATTGTGAGCAATATTCACCACCGCATGGTGCTGTTCTGTCACTGACTTGTGTTTCATAAATTAATTTTCCCTGCTCCTTTGTACAAAGAATGTAGTGGGACCAGATTCCTTGTAGGTGAGGATGAACTGTGATGTACTGAGATGCAGCACACTGATTTCTGACTTTCTTAAGAAGTTTGCAGAGTTAATTTTGACAATGTGTAGTTTCCACTTCACCCACTTCAGAATCCTACTGTAGGATTCTTCTAAATGTAAACAAAGATGGTGTCTTAGCTTAGATTTCCTGGAAATGCACTCTGAGATGGAGAGTTGCTTGTGTAAAAGATGTTTCTAAGAGTGCTGGTTGGGCATAGGATTGAAAACGGTATCACACCTGGGTCCCCCCAACTTGAAACCAACAATACACTCAAATCCTTTCTATGCTTCACACTTTCTGCCTCCTCTTTGGCTTCAGGACTCATGTGATTCATTGGGCCCACCCAGATAACCCAGCATAATCTCCCTATCTTAAGGTCAGCACATTAGTAAACTTAATTTCATCTGCAAAGTCCCTTTTACCACAGGATGCAACATAACCATGAAAGTAACCTTACCAGAAATGTGACCTTTCTGGAAGAGTTAACATGCCTTCTAAGGTCAGCAGCTCCTCTCTATGCAGCCCAGCTTCCCCTCACTGCCATCCTCCAGGCATTGCATTTAGCTCAGAGGGAAACATGAATATGTAGGCATGCAACCTTGACCATACTTTGAGCCCAAATGATGACTTCCCTTCCCAGCTGGTGACCAAATCCATTTTCTAGACACCTCATTAAGATGTGGGCTCAGGTGTAAACCTTCCATGGGGCATATATTTTGAAAGTCACTTGACAGCATCAGGAGAAGAAATGTGTTGTGAGAGAAAGGAGGAGTCTTCATTAATGCTCCAACCTGTGGGAAAAGCTAATCTGCCCTAATCTGCTGGTTTTATTATGCAGCAGGGAGCGACTTTCAGTATCTCCTCTGGGCATTGCAGTTATGCCTGGCTTCCTGCCTCAATGAGCTGCTGCTAGTGCTATAATTAAGTATTCGTGAGGAACAGGGGAGAATTATTTACCATGGATTTAGAAAGGCACAGAGAAAGCTGCTAATGAGGCCTGGTTTTTCCTAGATGTTATGAGCATATTTTTAAATGATTACTACTGCTCATGCTGTCATGCTTACTAAAAGAGAAGGAGGAACACTCTCGGAGACACATTCCAGCAAGCCCAGAGATCTCTGGGGAGTTTTAACTTTCTTTGAGAGAATTTTAACAAGCCCCAGTGCAGAGAAAAGCAACACAAAGAGAAGAAAGTTGTTCTGTATCATCTTTATAACTCACAAGATGAAGACTCTCAAATGGCGAGCTGGAAAGCTTTTAGGACATCCAGGCAAAATCTTTGATGTTTGTAGGGCAAATTTCTCCTGACCTACCTTACCTGATTCCTTCTCTAAACTTCCCAAGATGCAAAAGGAAATGTCTCTAACTACCTAAAATGTTTCTATTATTTCCTCTAAAAATGAGCATTTTCTGTATGTTTATTAAATTCACAATATAATTCCATTATCTAGTTGCTTGCTAGCAAACCATTTATTCGTTCAACAAATATTTACTGAGCTCAGCTACATGCTGAGCACTCTTCCAGGTACTAGGACACAATAGGGAACAAAACAGACAAAGTTCTTCTCCCAAGAAACTTATTTACTAGTGGGGATGAAAGAGAGACAAAAACCAGATAATAAAGCAATTACATGACTGTTGGTGAATGTGTTATGAAGATGAATAGAGCAAAGTAGGAGGAAGAGAGGGTGCCAGGGGAGGGGGTGTTTCTGTTTTATAAAAAGTATCCAGGATTGGCTATTCTAGTAAGATGACATTTATAGAGACCTGAAGATGGTTAAGGAAGGTGTTCATGTGGTTATCTGGAAAAAGGTCATTCCCAGTAGAAGGGCTATCAAGGATAAAGGCCAGGTGTCCAGGGCACACTTGATGTGTTTTAAAAACAACAAGAATGCCAGTAAGGCTGGGAATAAATGAGCTGAGGAGAACAGGGAAAGAAATCAGGTCAGAGAGGAACAAGGGAGCAAGACCATGGAAGACAGTCTAGGTCAGGTAAGGATTTTGTATTCACTCTGAATGAAATGGGATTTTCTTTGAGTCAGAGTGAATAATAGACTATGGGTGGGAAGGGGGGGGGCACAACTGGAAACCAAAATCAGTGCTAGGCAACTGCAACATTCCAGAAGAGAAAGGCCAGTGGCTTAGGCCAGGGTAGAAGTTAGTGGAGGTGGTGAGAAACAATTCAGATTTAAGGAGATATTGTGAAGGTAGAGTCCTCAAATTTGCTGATTCTTATGCCAATAGATCAGATAAGGAATGGGAAAGGAAGGGAGAAGGCAAAGTGGAGATGGGGACAGTATGGAGTCAGTATTTATGTTGGTGGGCAAAATGCGGGAAGAAGCAGGTTGATGGGGAGTGAGTAGAGAATCAAGAGTTTAGTTTGAAGAATGTTAACTTTTGAAATTTGCATTGAATATCCAAGTGGAGAGGTAAAATAGGCAAATGATTTAAAGATCTAGGATAGAGGGGCACTTGGTTGGCTTGGTATGTAGAGCATGCAACTCTTGATCTCAGGGTCATGAGTTCAAGCCCCATGTTGGGCATGGAGCCTACTTAAAAAAAGTAATAGAAAGAAAGGAGAAAGAAAGAAAGAAAGAAAGAAAGAAAGAAAGAAAGAAAGAAAGAAAGAAAGAAAGA
>NW_023270374.1:7809869-8202872 GCF_011800145.1 Mirounga leonina | reverse complement strand
AAGAAAGAAAGCTAGTATAGAGATGAGAATTGGAGACATAAATTGGGAGTCACCCACATACTGATAGTATTCAATGCCATGAGGTCAGTTGAAGTTATCTAAGAAATGAGTGTAAATAGGAAAGACAAGCTGTATGGGACTGAGTCCTAGGGCACTCTAACATTCAGAAGTCTGGAAGATGACTGGGGACCAGGAAACAACACAGAGAAGTGACAAATAAAATAGGAAGAGGATCAGTGATCAAGCAAAGACTAATCTAGTCAATGTGCCCTACCTCATTCAAATTTTACCAGAGTAACTTGACTGTCCCTAGACTTATTTCTTAATAAAATCACTTAGAGGTATCAATAAGTTTCTTCAGTTTTTTTCTCTAATCTATTTTTTTCTCAAGAAGTATTGAAATTTATAGTGCACACATGAGCTTATGAAATAAAAATAGTAGCATGAGTTTTATTTCATGGACACTGCTCTGTGGACTGGGCAGTATGCTTTAAAACAGGGAATCCAATGATTCATGGAACACTACATCAAAAACTAATGATGTACTGTATGGTGACTAACATAACATAATAAAAAAATTTTTTTTAATTAAAAAAATAGGGAATCCCATTTGAATGAGAATGGATAAGAATCAAGCCTTTAAAACCTCAAGCCCAACTAGGCAGTATCTCAGAGCAAAGACCTGGTTCTGGGAGCTCCTGAGTGAAATTACTGGAAAACTACCTATTTGAAATGAAGAGTCAAAGTTGGCCACTTCTTTTCTAATTTTCAGAAGCTATGAAAACCGTGAGAAACCTCAAGTTTGACTGTAAACCTAAAGGAAGGAAACTTAATCTCCAATTAAGAAAAATAAAAATGCAAGCTGTGTTGATTCAATTCTGATCACATTTGCATGGATTTCAGAAAGATAGAGTTCTTAAAATAATTTCCTGTTAAGATTCAAAATCTATCTAGAGAGTAATTTCTCACTCCTTAATCCACTGCTCCAGAATGAATTTTATTCAATGCTTAACTGAAGGAGACAATTAGTGTTCCTTAATGAAGACATAAACAAATGGTTAAAATAGGTGTGTCTATCTAGCTACTGAATTTTCTTAAGATAATATTTTGTAAGACAGCTTTGGAAACGGATATGCCTCAGAACTGTTTTTAAACCCCCACCCCCCTTTAAAACTCTTAGGGTATTTTTCATTGGTTTAGCCATTTTTCCTCTATGATGTCCATTGACATGTATGCAATCACATCTTCATCTATAAACAGACTTCATGCTCTTAAATACAAGTGAAGGGAATTTTGAAAATGAATGAAATTGAATTCCTACCATTTCCAATAGTTTCAAACCTTTATGGGTTGAGGAGAGGACATGAGTGAAGCCAGGTCTAGAAATGAGTAAACAGCAGTTATAGAAAGAGATTTATGTCTGAATAACAGCCTGATTGCCAGAGTTTATCTAAATGGTTTCCCATTATCTGTACCGAAAATGCTGTGTTTTCTATGTTCTCTTCAGCAAGTATGTCCCATTTAGCAATAAAGAACTTATTGCCCAAGAGAAAACAGGTAAGACAAAACAATTTTCCATTTTCCATTCCCCTTGAAAAGGGAGAACAGTTCACCCCATGTAAAGAATTGCTTAATGGATGTTAGTTTGTAAGGACACCTCAGAGAAATGGCAGGAGAAAGCCCTCCCAAGAGAACAGAAGAAAAGAAAAGCAATTCAAACCCATTGTGTGCAAAGAAACTCAAAAGATTGTCTACCAGGGAGAAAAGGAGCACGGGGAGAGGGCAACGTGAGGTCATTCTTGGGCTCTAATACTAGCTCTGACACCTAGTAGCCCTGTTTCCTTGAAAAAATTATTTTATCTGCCAGTCTTCAGTTTCCTTATCTGTACAGTGAGGATTGTAGACTTGTCTCCAAAATTCCTCTCCAAGTCTTGGTATCTGAGATTCCAGGGGGCCGGAAATCCCTCCAACTGGTTAATGTCAAAGCCAGGACTAAATCCCAGATATTCCCACTAGGGTGTGTTCCTTCCTTTGCGTGTCTTTATTTTCATCTCAGAAATGGGATTTTTTTTTTCTTTAAAACAATACTCCAAAGTGTTTAGAACTACCATTTATGTTAGTATTTTCATCTTTTAGAAGAGTATTTCAAATCCTGTGCTGTTCAAACCAGTTCATCCGAGCCCTAAAATTTCATTTGTTGCCTTAGGGGAAACATTAAATGTTGAGATAGAGGTTATTCACCCACCTTCAAAGAGAATGTCTTTGTTTTATGTTTTATGACTTGGCATTTGGTGTAAGGTTTCTTTTTTTTTTTTTTTAAGATTTTATTTATTTATTTATTTGACAGAGAGAGGGACAGCAAGAGAGGGAACACAAGCAGGGGGAGAGGGAGAGGGAGAAACAGGCTTCCTGAAGAGCAGGGAGCCCGATGCGGGGCTTGATCCCAGGACCCTGGGATCATGACCTAAGCCGAAGGCAGACGCTAAATGACTGAGCCCCCAGATGTCCTGGTGTAAGATTTCTTTTGGCAAGGTGGGTGTGGAAGAGTGGAGGTAGTTCAACTAAAAATATAAGTTTGAAAACCACTGATATCTAAATAAGTCCTATTCTCTAACCCAGTTAATTGGTGTGTCCAGCCAGGATCACAAACTGAAACCTAGAGAGGCCAGGCAAGTAAGTTAGAGATTGAAGTGGATTAGTCCACATAAAAGTTTTTTCTTAAGGCAATCCCAAAGCTACCTCCTTAAAGTGTTGGTCCACTATCCAGATTCTGCTTCCCAGAGCCATATGATTTCATCTTCCATGTAAGAACCCTTCAAACATTTGAAGATGGTGATCATGACCCCTGGACCTTCTTTAGAGTAAATATTTCTGATTCTTTCAGGTGTTTTAATTGAATTTCATGCTCATTTCCTGTGCCTTCCTGATCATCTCTTTGAACACTGTCTGAGAACTAAACACACAATCCAGCTCCAGTATAAGGATGTTGGAATAGCACTGGACTTTCACTTCCTATATTTTGGAAGTTATTTTTCTATTAATATATCATATTCTATTATATGATATCTATCATATTCTATCATTTCTATTAATATATCATATCACATTATCTTTTTTAGAAGTCACAGATCTTATTATTCACTAATACTGATCTTACAACTAGTAAAAACTTCTAGTGTCTTCTCAAATATGCTCAAATCAATCCATCCTTGGAGGACTGGGGTATTGATCCTAAAGCAAGGATCAGTTTATTTTTTTATTTTTTTCATTTTGTTAGAGTTCATTATTATGACTTGTCAAGATTTTACCAGATCCTGATTCAGTCTCCTTTCAGCTTCCTGTCATCTATGATTTTGATCAACATCAATATCCTCAACCAGTTCTTAATAAAATGTTGAATAGGACAAAGATGGCAAAGCTCAGAGTCCTTTGTCCAGTACGGTATGCTATAAATCTATTAATATAGACTTTGAGGAGTATCTCACACTGACCCCATATTGAAAGCACCCCAAATCCCAAAAATTTCATTCAGGTTAAATGAAAAACAGTCTCTCACCAGGGAGGCTATTTGAAGACTGTGTTTATGTGGCTTGACTACATCACTCTGAAATCTAGTTGATTGGTTTGTGTACACTGCTCTCTGAGCAATCAGTTTGTTTGCCTTGGAGCAATCTAATCCAGCTATTCACATGACCAAAATTACCAGACCAACCAGTTTTCAATCTGGTCTTTTGAGGTAATTTCAATTCACTTGATAATTTGTTCACACATCTGCAACTGGTTGATGTTTAATTATGAAAAATTTTAATCAAAGAACCAAAATCAATGAGTAATCATCAATGCTAATCATGAGAGTACCAGGTGGCACTCAAGTGTGGACCAAATCAAATTCTTCTAAAACTTAATAAAGTGATTCCTTTTAAGTAAGTCAAGGCATCTCAGAAATAAACTAATTCAGCTAAGGATCATATTCTCCATGGCTACAATATAACATCTCATTTGACTTATATAGGAGCACTCAAAAAAATTATCTACTGTTTAATCATGTGGCCTGGGCAAGTCACTTAACCTTCATTAAGTATCTTTATTTTACCATCTCTGTCATTAAATAACAATGAAAATCTAAATGTCTGGAAATAAATCACCTTAACTTTTCATCTTTATCATGGAATCACAATGAAAGCACAAATGCCTGCAAATAAATGTCTAAGACTTCAAAGCTAAAAGAGTGACTTTATCTCTGAAAGAACAGTAATTTTTTAAGTATACACATTACATCAGCTATGTATATACAAAGTGAATTTACATTAAAATTTATTTTGTATCTGTATATATTTACAAATATAAAGTCTGAAAGGATATAAACTTAAAAAAATGAAAGTACATACTAGTTTCACAAATACATTATAACTTTTGCAAGAGCAGAAAAGGTGATGGTAATACCTATTCCTTGTGCATTTTCTCCCACTTAATTCTATATTTATTCTCCTTGCCTTCCTCTACTCCATGAAAAATTGTAGCGAGTTTAAAAATGTAGTGAATTAAAACAGTGTTCCTCAAACTATATTATGTTGAGCTCCTGGCACTTCCTACCAGAATGTTGTGAATAATAAAAATATTAGTTAAGATACACCAGATTATGTTGCAGTAACAAAACAAATTTACCCTCAAGTTCCAGTGATTTAATATACAAGTGTTTACTGTTTACTCATGCTACCTGTCTAGATTGGGTCAGTGGAAGCTCTAATCAACATGGTCTTTCAGCAACTGATACTGTTAAAGGTTCCAGCATCTTGAGATGCCACCAGTAGAAGGAAGGAAATAATAAAGATTAGAGCAGAAACAAATGAAATAGAAACTAGAAAACAATAAAACAGATCAATGAAACCAGGAGCTGATTCTTTGAAAAGATCAACAAAATTGATAAACATTTAGCCAGAGTCATAAGAGAGAGAGAGAGAGGATTCAAATAAACAAAATCAGAAATGAAAGAGCAGAAGTAACAACTGACACCACCGAATACAAAGAATTATAAAAGAATATTATGAAAAAACATATGCCAACAAATTGTACAACCTAGACAAAATGGATAAATTCCTAGAAACATAAAAACCTCCCAAAACTGAATCAGGAAGAAATAGTACATTTAAACAGACTGATTATCAGCAATGAAATTGAATCAGTAGTCAAAAACTCCCAACAAACAAAAGTCTAGGACCAGAGGGCTTCACAGGTGAATTTTACTAAACATTTAAAGAAAAGTTAATACCTATTCTTCTCAAACTATTCCAAAAAAAAAAAAAAAATAGAAGAGGAAGGAAAGCTTTGAGGTCAGCATTACCCTGATACCAAAACCAGATAAAGACACTACAAAAAAAAAAAAAAAAAAAGAAAACTACACAGTAAAGGAAACAGTCAACAAAACAAAGAGACAACCCATGGAATGGGAGAAGATATTTGCAAATGACACTACAGATAAAGGGCTGGTATCCAAGATCTATAAATAACTTCTCAAACTCAACATCCAAAAAACAAATAATCAAGTCAAAAAATGGGCAGAAGACATGAACAGACACTTCTTCAAAGAAGACATACAAATGACTAACAGACACATGAAAAAATGTTCAACATCATTAGCCATCAGGGATATTCAAATCAAAACCACATTGAGTTACCACCTTATACCAGTTAAAATGGCAAAAATTGACAAGGCAAGAAACAACAAATGTTGGAGAGGTTGTGGAGAAAGGGGAACACTCTTACACTATTGGTGGGAATGCAAGTTGGTACAGTCACTTTGGAAAACAGTGTGGAGGTTCCTGAAAAAGTTAAAAATAGAGCTACCCTATGACCCAACAATTACACTACTGGGTATTTACCCCGAAGATACAGATGTAGTGAAAAGAATGGCCATATGCACCCCAATGTTCATAGCAGCAATGTCCATAATAGCCAAACTGTGGAAGGAGCCAAGATGCCCTTCAACAGATGAATGGATAAAGAAGATGTGGTCCATATATACAATGGAATATTACTCAGCCATCAGAAAGGATGAATACCCAACATTTGCATCAAGATGGATGGAACTGGAAGAGATTACACTTAGTGAAATAAGTCAAATGGAGAAAGACAATTATCATATAGTTTTTTTTATTTGTGGAACATAAGGAATAGCATAGAGGACATTAGGAGAAGGAAGGGAACAATGAAGGGGGGGGGAATCAGAAGGGGAGATGAACCATGAGAGACTATGGACTCTGGGAATCAAACTGAGGGTTTTAGAGGGGAGGGGTTGGGGGATGGGTGAGACCGGTGATGGGTATTAAGGAGGGCATGTGTTGAATGGAGCACTGGGCATTATACACAAACAATGAATCATGGAACACTACATCAAAAACTAATGATGTACTGTCTGGTGACTAACATAACATAATAAAAAATATTATAAAAAAAGAAAACTACAGGCCAATATCTCTGATGAACATAGATGTAAAAATTCTCAACAAAATATTAGCAAACTGAATCCAAAAATACATTTAAAACATTATTCACCATGATCAAGTGGGATTTACTCCTGGGATACAAGTCTGGTTCAAAATTCACAAATCAATTAACATGGTATATCACATCAACAAGATAAAGAATGAAAACCTTTGATCATTTCAATAGATGAATAAAAATAATTTGACAAAGTACAACATCCATTTATGATTAAAAAAAAAAAACCCTCAACAAAGTAGGTTTAGAGGAAATATACCTCAACATAATAAAGGCCATACATGAAGAACCCACAGCAAAAATCATACACAATGGTGAAAAACTGAGAGTTTTTCCCTTCAGGTCAGGAACAAGACAAGGATGTCCACTCTCACCACTTTTATTCAATATAGTACTAGAAGTCCTAGCCACAGCAATCAGACAAGAAAAAGAAATAAAAGGTATCCAAATTGGTAAAGAAGAAGTAAAACTTTCACTATTTGCAGACAATATATATAAAAAAACACTAAAGACTCCACCAAGAAACTACTAGAACTGATAAATGAATTCAGTAAAGTTGCAAGATACAAAATTAATATACAGAAATCTGTTGCATTTCCATACACTAATAAAGTAGCAGAAAGAGAAATTAAGAAAACAATCCCACTTATAATTGCACCAAACACAATAAAATACCTAGGAATAAACTTAACCAAGAAGGTGAAAGATCTGTACTCTGAAGACTATAAAACACTGATGAAAGAAACTGAAGACAACACAAACAAATGGAAAGATATTCCATGCTCATGCATTGAAAGAACAAATATTGTTAAAATGTCCATACTACCCAAAGCAATCTACAGATTTAATGCAATCCCTATCAAAATACCAACAGCATCTTTCACAGAATTAGAACAAATAATCCTAAAATTTGCATGGACCCACAAAAGACCCCAAATAGCCAAAGCAAACTTGAAATAGAAGAACAAAACTGGAAGGCATCACAATCCCAGATTTCAAGATATACCACAAAGCTGTGGTGATCAAAACAGTGTGGTACTGGCACAAAAATAGACACATAGATCAATAGAACAGATAGAGAGTCCAGAAGTAAACCCATGATTATGTAGTCAATTCAACAAAGAAGGCAAGAATATGTGATGGGAAAAACAGAGAATCTTCAACAAATGGTCCTGGGAAAACTAGACAGCTGCATGAAAAAAGAATGAAACTGGACCACTTTCTTACACCATACACAAAAATAAAAATGGACTAAAGGTCTAAATGTGAGACCTGAAACCATGAAAATCCCAGAAGAGAGCACAGGCAGTAATGTCTCTGACATTGGCTGTAGAAATATTTTTCTAGATGTGTCTCCTAAGGCAAGGGAAATAAAAGCAAAAATAGACTATTGGGACTACATCAAAATTAAAACTTTCTGCACAGCAAAGGAAACAATCAATAAAACCAAAAGACAATCTACTAAAGGGGAGAGGATTTGCAAATGTCATATCCAATAAAGGGTTAATATCCAAAATATATAAAGAACTTACACATCTCAACACCCAAAAAACAAATAATCCAATTTAAAAATGCACAGAAAACATGAACGGACATTTCTCCAAAGCAGATATACAGATAGCTAACAGACAGGTGAAAAGATGCTCAACATCACTTATCTTCAGGGAAATGCAAATCAAAACCAAAATGAGATATTACCTGACACCTGTCAGAATGGCTAAAATCAAAAACACAAGAAAAAAACAAGTGTTGGCAAGGATATGGAGAAAAAGGAGGTCTCATTTTTGTTGGTTGGAATGCAAGCTGGTGCAGCCACTGTGGAAAAAACAGTATAAAGTTTCCTCAAAAAAATCAATAATAGAATTTCCATATGATCCAGGAATTCCACTACTGGTTATTTACCTGAAAACACTAATTCAAAAAGATAATATGCACCCCAATGTTGATTGCAATATTATTTACAATAAACAAATTATGGAAGCAACCCAAGTGTTGATCAATAGGTGGATGGATTTTATATATATATATATATATATATATATATATATATATATATATATACACACACACACACACACACATATATATATATATTTATATACACCACATTAATTGACTGCCCAGTTTATGAGCTTTGGATAGAGTCAGATTTTAATCTTAGGTCCCCCACTATACTTTCCAGCTGCACATGTTTATAGAAGATATCTCTCTCTATATATATATATATAGAATATATATATATGTTTATAGAAGATACATATATATATATATAGACACACACACACACACAATGGAGTAAAAAAAAATGAAATCTTGCCATTTGCAACAACATGGATGAATCTAGAGAAAGTATTAATGCTAAGTGAAATAAGCCAGCCAGAGAAAGACAAATAACATATGATTTCACTCATATGTGAAATTTAAGAAACAAAACAAATGAACAAAGAAAAAAAGAGGCTAACCAAGAAACAGATTCTTAACTATATAGAACAAACTGATGGGTTACCAGAGAGGGTAACAGTGAAATAGATGAGTGAAATAGATGAAGGGATTTAAGAGTATACTTATCATGATGAGTACTGAGCAACACATAGATTGTTGAATCATTATATTGTACACATGAAACTAATATAACACTACATGTTAACTATACCAGAATTAAAATGTAAAAATTTAAAATAAAAAATAAATAAAATAAACTGAGATACATAATACATATATACATACATAGGTAAAAGAGGTGGGCTTCTCCAAAGTGTGAACTTTGACATAAGACAATCACAAATGCCCTTTACTGGGCAGTGACATCAATGGGTGCCACTTGAGGAATCCTGTAAGGAGCTACATGTGTGGTGGAAAAAGAGTCAAAGACTCACAAGTTATGAGTTCTAATCACAACTCTATCACTTATTGTCTGTGTGTGTCCCAGAAAAACACATCACTTTTATGGTCTTTAATGCCCTCATCTGTGAAATGATAAATGACATCAACCCTCCTCATTTTGTAGAGTCACTGTGGCAATCAAATAAGATGATAGAAGGGAAGGTTCTCTGAATACAGTGAAGTGTTATTATTGTTCATAGAGATTCAGGGCAGCATTCTAAATTTTGTGCTGAAAAATCTAAGAATAACCTGACTAAAAATGTGTAGGAAGTGAATTGAAAAGAACCTCAAGTAAAATTATTTCTTAAAATTCAATCTAGTGTCTTATCAAATAGCAAATTACATCAGAGTTAAAAAATTTTTTTTGAAGTACAGGGAAACTTGCTCTCTACTGGGATACCTGGTCCAGAAAAAGGGTTAATGCAGATCTCTGAATTCCTATAACCTCCTAGTATGTCTGGAGTATAGACTTGTGGCCAAGTTTATGGGCTTTGGATAGAGTGAGATTTTAATCTTAGGTCCACCACTGCACTTTCCAACTGCATATGTTTATAGAAGTTATTTATCTTCTTATGACCTCATCTATAAAATGTGGTTGATAATAATAGCATCTATCTCAAGAGTTGAGGTAAGCATTAAATAAGTTGATGCTAAGTGAGTGATTGAAAGATGAAAGCCATCATTAGTAATATTTTATTCTCTAGCATATAATTACATAGTGACTGATACTGACTTCTAAAATTTACCTGTTAGCACTTTTATTCACTGTTGCCTTTTAAAAATTTTATATATATGTCACGAACACATCACATTTAGGTATGAGTAGGTGATTTTATTTTCACTGTTATTTTGCCAAAATAATATAGTTTTAAGCATTAAATACAGGACTTAACTAAAGGCAGCAATCTTTTGCCCCACCTCTCTCAAGTCTCAGTCCATCAGAGAGGCATTATCCTTTAATTCTTTAACTGTTTGTTGTGTTAACTCCCCATTGTAAAATAATATGTGTAGAGTGAAATGTATTTTTTTTTTCATTTCAAATGTAGTCTATTGGCTTTTTTCTATAGATGAGAATTTTCTCAATCACAGCACAACACATACACACATACAAACACAATCTTTATATTTATTCCATCTTCTGAATATAATTATATCACAATAGGGGGCTAAATTAATATTTAGTGTTTATATTATTATGAGTATTTAAGTATTATCCACAGTTAAGCCACTTATTATACCAAGAACATCTCCTTTCTCAAACAGCTTTTTTTTTTCCTTCTGGAGTTAATGATTGCTCTGTTTCCAGTGTCAAATTTTCTCTCTAAATGAACAGTTTTCTATCTCCTCTCAGTATAGTCAAACAGGCCTGATATATGATCAGTTCCTTTATTTAATTGAGTCATCCATCCTGGAGCCACCATCTCTTCACTTCACTTGTAGTGGTTGCTCTCTGGACCAGCTCACAGCTCTTACCATAGGACTTCCCTCACCATCATTCCAGGAATTCTCTTTCAGCTGTCCGGTATTGGATCCCTCTTTCCTGGATCTCATACCTTTCTTTTATTCAGTTTACTCTCTTATTCTGATGAAGGATGTCTATCATGAGACATGATATTCTAGAACTTGTATTCTACATTCAACTTTATTAATAGTTTATCTGGTTATAAATTATTATGTTGCAAATAAACATCTCTCCAAATTTTGGAAGTGTTGCTGTATTATTGTTACGGAACCTGGACTGGATCGCCCAATGGAAGAACCAAGCGGCACTCAGAGATCTTGGAGGATAGGAGGTTTATTTAATTAATGCCGGCAGGCTCAGAAGAGAGTGATCTCCAAAGGTCTGAGCTCCAAGCTCAAACAAAGGGGGTAACTTATACACTTCTACTTCCACACACTGGGCACTCTTGGCGCGTGCGCAAAGCAGGGCAGGGAGAAGAACCCAGATTGGTCTGTGGGAAGCAGAGCAGAGAGAATAACCCAGAAGAGCCCCTGGGCTGGGGCTGGGGCTGGGACTCCCTTGCTGGCTCGGTCGGCCATCTTAGGACACAGTTTCTCCTTATCATTATCTTTGCTTATAAAAGTGCCATTGAGAAGTCTGATGGTCATTCTGATTCCTGTCCTTGTATTTCTTCTTTCCCCTGTCTCTTTCTCTGTCTCTCTGTCTCTGTCTTATTCCTTCCCTCTCTCTCTCTCTCTCTGACACACACACACACACACACGCACATGCACACACACGCACATACACAATTTTCATGATTTTCTCCTCATCCCTACATTCTAAAATTTCACAGTTATATTCCTTGGAGGAGACTTTTTCCACTCATTGTGGTTAACATTTAGTGAGCCCCTTTAATCTGGAGACATGTGCCTTTCACTTCTCTGACGTTTTCTTGTATTATTATTTTGATAACTTACTTCTCTGTTCTCTTAGCTATTGGGCAGATTATAGGATTAATCTTAGAGTTTTCTTATTTTTCCCTTTTTGCTTCCCATATTCTTTATCTTCTGTTCTACTTTTTGGGAGGTTTCCTAATACACACATGCATAAATATGTAGATATATATTTGTGTATGTACATATAATTTCTTAATGCAAGATCTCTTCCATGTTCTTTTTCTATAGCATCATGCTCTTGTTTCATTGATGCAGTTTCTGTTCTCTCTAGGGTGTTCGTTCTAGTTCTTTTATAGTTTTGTTCTACTCCCTGTCTTGTCTATTTCCTTTAAGTTCACTATTTTGTGTGTTTCATTATGGTTTATTTACTTAAGCTTTTATTTTAGAATATTTTCTGAAATGCATGGTGATCTTTAGTTGTTCATTCATATTTAAAAATTGATTGGAACCTCTAGGTGCACGAGTGAAGACATAGTCATTTGTTTGTCTACCCACAAATAACTGTGATCTTATCTCTTGACCATGTCAGTTTTCCAAAGAGGAATAGACCCCTATATCCAGACTGGAAAGAAAAGTCTGGCTGCTTGCACTCTGAAATATAATCATGTCATAGTACAGTAGTGAAACCATTTCACTTAATCCCCACTTTTATGTGACACCTATTTCCAATCATTCGCATGCTTGTTGCCTCCAATATGAAAACTTTCTGGTTCAATTTTCTAAGTAGTAACCCCAATTGCTTTTATACAGGTTTTCAACTTCTGACCTTTTGATGTAGTTGGTGCCTCTGATTTCTGAGTCTTTCTGGGTTGCTTCAGTCTAAATCAGCTTACATCTTGTTGGCTTCTCCTTTGACATACCCTTAGGTTCTAACTTCCCAGTCCAGCTAAATCAATGACTTCCTTGTGTGTGTAGTAAATAATATATAACATGAAATCTACCCTATTAACAAAATCTTAAGTAAGCAGTATAGTATTATTAACTATAAGTACACTGTTGTAGAGCAGATCTCTGTAACTTTTTCATCTTGCACAACTTAAACTCTATAATTGTTGTACAACTCTCCATTTTCTTCTCCGTTGAGCCCCTGACAACCACCATTCTACTTTCTGCTTCTATCACTTTGCTACTTTGGACACCTCAGATGAGTGGAGTCATGCAGCATTTGTCCTTCTGTAAGTGGCTTATTTCACTTTGCATAATGTCCTCAAACTTCATTTATGTTGTAGTATATGTTAGGATTTTCTTTTTATGTGTGGCTGAATAATATTCCATCGTATGTATGTATCATATTTTCCTTAATACATCCATTAATGTATTTTTCTTTCATTCAGTGGTGGTCACCTAGGTAGTCTTCTTGGCTGTTGTAAATAATGCTACCTTGAACATAGGGTACATGTATCTTTTCAAGAATCTAATTTCAATTCTTTTGGATAAATACCCAGCAGTGGGATTGTTGTATCATATGGTAGTTCTAGTTTCAATTTTTCATGGACCCACCATACTGTTTCCCATAATGGCTGTATCAATTAACATTCCCACCAACAGTGTGCTATGGTTCCTTTTTCTCTATATGCTTAACAACATTGGTTATGTTCTGGGGTTTTGTTTGTTTATGTAATGACTGGTGTAACAGGTGTGAGGTGATATAATGGTTTTGATTTGCATTTCAAAATGCAAATGATGATATTGATGTTGAACATCTTTTATATATCTAATATACCTGTTACATCTAAAATACCTGTTAGCCATCCTTTCTCCATGGGTTCATTGCTGGGATTTCTATTCTGGTCCATTAATCTATATAACTGTCTTTATTCCTGTGCCATATTGTTTTGATTACTGTAACCTTGTAATATGTTTTGAAATTAGGAAGTGTGAGATCTCCAGCTTTGTTCTTCCTCAAAATTATTTTGGCTATTCACTGTCCTTTGTGGTGCCATACAAATTTTAGAATTATTTTTTCTAGTTCTGTAAAAAAGTGCCATTAGGATTTTGATAAGGATTGCATTGAATCCATAGGTCACTTTGTGTAATAAGGACATTCTAACAATATTAAATCTTCTAATCCATGGACATTGGTTATATTTTCATTAATTGTGTGTTAATTTCTTCTAGCATTGTTTTGTAGTTTTCAATGTATACATCTCTCATTTTCTTGATTAAGCTTAATACTAAGTATTTATTTTTTGATGCTAATGTAAATGGGATTCATTTCTTAATTTCTTGTTCAGATTGTTGCTGGTTGTGTATAAATACACAACTGATTTTTATATGCTGATTTTGTACCCTGCAAGTTTACTGAATTCATTGATTAGTTCCAAAAAGCCATAAATGGACAAAAAGTCCATTCACTTTCTCCATTCACTTTCTATCTTCTATTTTCTGTTCACATCACTCATTTGCTGTATCTCTAATTTCATCTTATTTGTTTTTGTGGGTTTGCATCTTTTTTGTTCCCTTACTCATTTTAGTGCAGTTTGTGAAAGAAATGGAAATAAACATGTGTGTGTAATCTACCCTATTTAACCAGAAGTGAAAAATAGGATGCATAAATTTATCAGTTACACATCCCCTGCACTTGACTGTGTACCTCATGAAAGCAGATGCTGTGACTGTTTCACTATCTTCAGTGCCTAACACAGTGCCTGACACACAAAAAGTGCTCAATAAATATTTTTAATGGAATCATAGAGAATTGTGAGTATTCAGATCAACATCTTGTTCCTGAGTGAATGGATAAAAGAGTAATTGGTTCTTAGCTAGATTGCAAACACCATGAAAAAGAAAACTGAATCTCAGCACTTTTCATCTCTAGAATACCCATTATGGTAAAAATGCATAATAAACTTGGTGTGCAGGTGCAATTGTTTCTTTAGGATAGCCACCAGAAATGGAATTGATGGCTCAAAGTTGTGTTTTGGTCCTGGAATGATGGTTAGGTCTCATACCAAATTGATGCCACTTAGAAATTGAACATGGGCCCTTTTAGAAAGTGTGGCAGAGCTTTCCCCTCAATCTCAGTCACCCATAGGAAGTTCACTGATGCCTTTACTAATTATACCTGGTCCCCATTTAATTTTATCCCATTCGGGGATGGACTCACTTACCAACTATTGAGACATTTGATCTCCAATGTTCCCAGTTTCAGTGGTCTCCTGTATACTGTAGACTAGTATCCTGGATGCTGTATTCAGTACAACATGGAATAGCATGTGAAGGAAGCAAATAATGAGTTATGAAAGTCATAGGGGACAGGATCCCAAAGTTGGGTGCTTTATACTAGCTCAAATCCTTGCTCTGATACCTGCTTTCCCATGGTGATGCTGAGAAGTTCTCAAGGACCTATCATCCAGTTTACCACTGGTTCAAGGTGGTTGGTTTAGGCATGTGAGTGACCAAATGCAATGTTTCTCTTTATTCTAATTAATTTGCCTACTTAACATGGCTGGAATGGCTTCTCATCCCTGGACAGACTTTATCATATACTCATCTTTATACTGGCTGCTCTCTGTTGGTTGCTGTGCATCTCTATGCATGCTATATCTGCTAGCCCAGCCATTTCAGACCATGACCAGTTTGTGCAGCAAGGGGGATATTCAAGAACCTTTTCTGATAGGAATGAAGATGTTTCTGAGCCCTCTGAATATTGCCCTGCCACTCTAACCTGACTCTTAGACCGATTGTTCCTGCCAGTGGACAGAAGCTTTCTCTGGGAATTACAAGGGAATTCTCTGTTATCTTACTTGGCTATTCCTACTATGATGCCCCAGGAAACCACTTGACTATTGCCCTTGGATTCTTATATCCATTTTCAGACTTTGAGCTTCCCAATGCCATGCACACAATCCAGAATAGTTCTCTTCTGCTTGTAATATTCTGTATTATTCTGATGCCATCTTTCAAGAATTTCTCATGGTATACATTCCAGCAAGGGAAAATTTCTTATTTTCCAGTGCAGCTAAGGATTTAAGAAAACATTTTTCTATCTCTCTTCCTGTAATATTTAAGAATTTTAACATTTTTTTCTATCTGTCTTCCTGTAATATTTAAGAGTTTTAAGGAGAGAAAAGAGGTGGGGAGTGGCTCTCAGTGTGCTATATGCGTCGATTCCTCTGTAACTTTAAGTATGGAACATCCATTTCTTTCATTGGCTGTGCTTGCTTTTGATTCAAGTATTATCTTTAACCCATGGGCTGTTCTCTTCTAAGGCAAGCTTACAGAAGGAAAGAGGGAAGTGCCCCATTGTTGTATCAAATACAGATAAGTTCATGCCAATATAATACCTCCTCATCTTATTTCTGTAGCTCAGCATAAAAAGGAAATCTCCAAAGAAAGCCTAAGAACAGCCACATTAATTAAAGGAAACTTGGCATTTTCTCTAAGAAGTGCCTAATAACTAATGGACAAGCAAAGGAGACTCATTAGTGGAAATATTTCCTTTGAAAGGGCATACATGCTGTGAAAAAAAGTGTTATGCCAGGCTTTTTTTTTTTTTTTTTTAATGAAGTAAGACCTTTGTCTTTTTCCTATTTATCACACAGGCTGGAGAGAATGTGTCTGAGTCTTGTAGATAACCTACCATGATTTGAAGATTTTTTATATCTTAGGTCCCCAGTTCTAACCATCCTTCAGGCAAAGCAATGAGCAGTGAAGAAAAATCTTTCCCAAGAACAGGGAGAAATAAGTAACCTAAGATATAAAAAATCTTCTTAGCCAACACACTCAGACTCCATTAGCCCAGTTAACTGATCAACCATTTGCCAAGAGCACCTTGTGGGTCCTGCCCCATCGAGCAACTGGATGGGAATCTATCCCTTCCCTCAAGATGTTACACTCAAACACAAAAGGAAAAGAAAAGTTGCTATGATAGATAAAGGGATGGATGGATAGATGATAGATAGATGATAAATAGATGATAGATAGATAGATGATAGGTGATAAATAGATGATAGGTAGATAAATAGATGATAGATAGATATGCTAAGTATATATGTAGATAAAGAGACTAGAGAATAATTCAGGGCTGAACGGTAGAGAGACCTATAATGAAAAAAGATATTCACAGATGGAGGAGCTCAGGATGAGTTTGAATTCTTAAGGAGGTTTCATGGAGGCATGGATGATTTGAGATTTGCATGATAAATTGAAATCTTATTTGGAGCACATTTTTCTACCCTGCCCCCACCCCTACTGTGATGGTTACACATGAAAACAGTCCTGGAATTTCCACAAGAAACCGTCCAATTCAATGAGCACAAATATAGCTGGACCCAGGGGAAGGGCTTCTTGGCTGAGCTTCTGAGGCTAGGCTTCTTCACGTTAAGTATCTATGTATTACAGACCAAGCCTCATTTTTTTTTTATTCTTATGTTAATCCCCATACATTACATCATTAGTTCTAGATGAAGTGTTCCATGATTCATTGTTTGTGCATAACACCCAGTACTCCAGGCAGAATGTGCCCTCCTCAATGCCCAAAACCAGGCTAACCCATCCTCCCACCCCCCTCCCCTCTAGAACCCTCAGTTTGTTTTTCAGAGTACATCGTCTCTCATGGTTCGTCCACCCCTCCGATTTCCCCCACTTCATTCTTCCCCTCCCGCTACCTTCTTCTTTTTTTTTTCTTAACATATATTGCATTATTTGTTTCAGAGGTACAGATCTGAGATTCAACAGTCTTGCACAATTCACAGCGCTTACCAGAGCACATACCCTCCCCAGTGTCTATCACCTAGTCACCCCATCCCTCCCACCCCACACCCACTCCAACAACACTCAGTTTGTTTCCTGCGATTAAGAATTCTTCATATCAGTGAGATCATATGATACACGTCTTTCTCTGTTTGACTTATTTCACTCAACATAATACCCTCCAGTTCCATCCACGTCATTGCAAATGGCAAGATCTCATTCCTTTTGATGGCTGCATAATATTCCATTGTATATATATACCACTTCTTCTTTATCCATTCATCTGTCGATGGACATCTTGGCTCTTTCCACAGTTTGGCTATTGTGGACATTGCTGCTATAAACATCGGGGTGCACGTACCCCTTCGGATCCCTACTTTTGTATCTTTGGGGTAAATACCCAGTAGTGCAATTGCTGGATCATATGGTAGCTCTATTTTCAACTTTTTGAGGAACCTCCATACTGTTTTCCAGAGTGGTTGCACCAGCTTGCATTCCCACCAACAGTGTAGGAGGGTTCCCCTTTCTCCGCATCCCCGCCAACATCTGTCATTTCCAGACTTGTTAATTTTAGCCATTCTGATGGGTGTGAGGTGGTATCTCATTGAGGTTTTGATTTGGATTTCCCTGATGCCGAGTGATATTGAGCACTTTTTCATGTGTCTGTTGGCCATTTGGATGTCTTCTTTGGAAAAATGTCTGTTCATGTCTTCTGCCCATTTCTTGATTGGATTCTTTGTTCCTTGGGTGTTGAGTTTGATGAGTTCTTTATAGATTTTGGATACTAGCCCTTTATCTGATATGTCATTTGCAAATATCTTCTCCCATTCTGACGGTTGTCTTTTGGTTTTGTTCACTGTTTCCTTTGCTTTGCAAAAGCTTTTTATCTTGACGAAGTCCCAATAGTTCATTTTTGCCCTCGCTTCCCTTGCCTTTGGCGATGTTTCTAGGAAGAAGTTGCTTCGGCTGAGGTCAAAGAGGTTACTGCCTGTGTTCTCCTTTAGGATTTTGATGGACTCCTGTCTCACATTGAGGTCTTTCAACTATTTGGAGTCTTTTTTTGTGTGTGGTGTAAGGAAATGGTCCAGTTTCATTCTTCTGCATGTGGTTATCCAATTTTCCCAACACCATTTGTTGAAGAGACTGTCTTTGTTCCATTGGACATTCTTTCCTGCTTTGTTGAAGATTAGTTGACCATAGAGTTGAGGGTCCATTTCTGGGCTCTCTGTTCTGTTCCATTGATCTATGTGTCTGTTTTTGTGCCAGTACCATGCTGTCTTGATGATGACAGCTTTGTAATAGAGCTGGAAGTCCGGAATTGTGATGCCGCCGGCTTTGCTTTTCTTTTTCAACATTCCTCTGGCTATGCGGGGTCTTTTCTGGTTCCATACAAATTTTAGGATTATTTGTTCCATTTCTTTGAAAAAAGTGGATGGTATTTTGATGGGGATTGCATTGAATGTGTAGATTGCTCTAGGTAGCATTGACATCTTTGCAATATTTGTTCTTCCAATCCATGAGCATGGAACGTTTTTCCATTTCTTTGTGTCTTCCTCAATTTATTTCATGAGTATTTTATAGTTTTCTGAGAACAGATCCTTTGCCTCATTGGTTAGATTTATTCCTAGGTATCTTATGGTTTTGGGTGCAATTGTAAATGGGATCGACTCCTTAAATTCTCTTTCTTCTGTCTTGTTGTTGGTGTATAGGAATACCACTGACTACTGTGCATTGATTTTATATCCTGCCCCTTGACTGAATTCCTGTATGAGTTCTAGCAGTTTTGGGGTGGAGTCTTTTGGGTTTTCCACATAAAGTATTATATCATCTGCAAAGAGTGAGAGTTTGACTTCTTCTTTGCCAATTTGGATGCCTTTGATTTCTTTTTGTTGTCTGATTGCTGTGGCTAGGACTTCCAATACTATGTTGAATAGCAGTGGTGATAGTGAACATCCCTGCCGCGTTCCTGACCTTAGGGGGAAAGCTCTCAGTTTTTCCCCATTGAGAATGATATTCGCTGTAGGTTTTTCATAGATGGCTTTTATGATATTGAGGTATGTGCCCTCTATCCCTATACTCTGAAGAGTTTTGATCAAGAAAGGATGCTGTACTTTGTCAAAAGCTTTTTCTGCATCTATTGAGAGGATCATATGATTCTTATTCTTTCTTTTGTTAATGTATTGTATCACATTGATTGATTTGCGGATGTTGAACCAACCTTGCAGCCCAGGAATAAATCCCACTTGGTCATGGTGAATAATCCTTTTAATGTACTGTGGATCCTATTGGCTAGTATTTTGGTGAGAATTTTTGCATCCATGTTCATCAGGGATATTGGTCTGTAATTCTCCTTTTTGATGGGGTCTTTGTCTGGTTTGGGGATCAAGGTAATGGTGGCCTCATAAACTGAGTTTGGAAGTTTCCCTTCCATTTCTATTTTTTGGAACAGTTTCAGAAGAATAGGTATTAATTCTTCTTGAAATGTTTGGGAGAATTCCCCTGGGAAGCCATCTGGCCCTGGGCTCTTGTTTTTTGGGAGATTTTTGATGACTGCTTCAATTTCCTTAGTGGTTATGGTCTGTTCAGGTTTTCTATTTCATCCTGGTTCAGTTTTGGTAGTTGATACATCTCTAGGAATGCATCCATCTCTTCAAGGTTATCTAATTTGCTGGCATAGAGTTGCTCATATGTTCTTATAATTGTTTGTATTTCTTTGGTGTTGGTTGTGATCTCTCCTCTTTCATTCATGATTTTGTTGATTTGGGTCATTTCTCTTCTCTTTTTGATAAGTCTGGCCAGGGGTTTATCAATCTTGTTAATTCTTTCAAAGAACCAGCTAGCTCCTAGTTTCGTTGATCTGTTCTACTGTTCTTTTAGTTTCTATTTCATTGATTTCTGCTCTGATCTTTATTATTTCTCTTCTCCTGCTGGGTTTAGGCTTTATTTGCTGTTCTTTCTCCAGCTCCTTTAGGTGTAGGGTTAGGTTGTGTACTTGAGACCTTTCTTGTTTCTTGAGAAAGCCTTGTATTGCTATATACTTTCCTCTTAGGACTGCCTTTGCTGCATCCCAAAGATTTTGAATAGTTGTGTTTTCATTTTCATTGGTTTCCATGTATTTTTTTAGTTCTTCTTTAATTTCCTGGTTGACCCATTCATTCTTCAGTAGGATGCTCTTTAGCCTCCATGTATTTGAGTTCTTTCCGACTTTCCTCTTGTGATTGAGTTCTAGTTTCAAAGCATTGTGGTCTGAAAATAGGCAGGGAATGATCCCAATCTTTTGGTACCGGTTGAGACCTGATTTATGACCTAGGATGTGATCTATTCTGGAGAATGTTCCATGGGCACTAGAGAAGAATGTGTATTCCGTTGCTTTGGGGTGGAATGTTCTGAATATGTCTGTGAAGTCCATTTGGTCCAGTGTGTCATTTAAAGTCTTTATTTCCTTGTTGATCTTTTGCTTAGACGATCTGTCCGTTTCATTGAGGGGGGTGTTAAAGTCCCCCACTATTATTGTATTGTTGTCGATGTGTTTCTTTGCTTTTGTTATTAATTGCCTTATCTAATTGGCTGCTCCCCTGTTAGGGGCATAGATATTTACAATTGTTAGATCTTCTTGTTGGATAGACCCTTTAAGTAGGATATAGTGTCCTTCCTCATCTCTTATTACAGTCTTTGGTTTAAAATCTAATTTGTCTGATATAAGGATTGCCACACCAGCTTTCTTTTGGTGTCCATTAGCATGGTAAAAGGTTTTCCACCCCCTCACTTTCAATTTGGGTGTGTCTTTGGGTCTAAAATGAGTCTCTTGCAGACAGCATATCCATGGGTCTTGTTTTTTAATCCAGTCTGTTAGCCTGTGTCTTTTGATTGGGGCATTGAGCCCATTTACATTCAGGGTAACTATTGAAAGATAGGAATTTAGTGCCATTGTATTGCCTGTAAGGTGACTATTACCGTATATTGTCTGTGTTCCTTTCTGGTCTATGTTGCTTTTAGGCTCTCTCTTTGCTTAGAGGACCCCTTTTAAGATTTCCTGTAGGGCTGGTTTTGTGTTTGCAAATTCCTTTAGTTTTTGTTTGTCCTGGAAGCTTTTAATCTCTCCTTCTATTTTCAATGACAGCCTAGCTGGATAGAGTATTCTTGGCTGCATATTTTTCTCATTTAGTGCTCTGAATATATCCTGCCAGTCCTTTCTGGCCTGCCAGGTCTCTGTGGATAGGTCTGTTGCCAATCTAATGTTTCTACCCTTGTAGGTTACATATCTCTTCTCCCGAGCTACTTTCAGGATTTTCTCTTTGTCTCTGAGACTCGTACGTTTTACTATTAGATGTCGGGGTGTTGACCTATTTTTATTGATTTTGAGAGGGGTTCTCTGTGCTTCCTGGATTTTCATGCCTGTTTCTTTCCCCAAATTAGGGAAGTTCTCTGCTATAATTTGCTCCAATATACCTTCTGCCCCTCTCTCTCTTTCTTCTTCTTCTGGGATCCGAATTATTCTAATGTTGTTTCGTCTTATGGTATCACTTATCTCTCGAATTCTGCCCTCGTGATCCAGTAGTTGTTTATCTCTCTTTTTCTCAGCTTCTTAATTTCCATTTCATCTTCTATATTACTGATTCTCTCTTGTGCCTCATTTATTGTAGCACTTAGCGCCCCCATTTTTTATTGCACCTCATTAATAGCCTTTTTGATTTCTACTTGGTTAGATTTTAATTCTTTTACTTCTCCAGAAAGGGTTTCTCTAATAACTTCCATATTTTTTTTCAAGCCCAGCTAGTATCTTTAAAGTGATGATTCTGAACTCTAGATTTGACATCGTACTAATGTCCGTATTGAGTAGGTCCCGGCAGTCGGTACTACGTCTTGTTCTTTTTGTTGAGGTGATTTTTTCTGTCTTGTCATTTTGTGCAGAGGAGAATAGATTAATGAGAGAACAAAATGCTAGCAGAGTCACCACGTCCCCAGAAAATATACTCTAAACAAATCAGAAAAGACCTGAAGCAGTGGGATAAGAAAGGGAAAGAGAGAAAAAAGAAAAAGAAAAAAAAGAAAAAGATAAAAACAAAAACAAACAAAACAAAACAACAAAAAAAAACAGAATGTGATCAAATATTATCTATATGGTATATAGATCAGTGCCACACACTAGATTTGGGGGTATTTTGGTCTTTTAGAAGAAAGTGCCTCCCAAAATTTTAAAGAAAGAAAAACTTATATATGTACAAAAATAAGGATTGATATGATGAAGGGATGAATATGACTGTAAAAATGGAAATTATAAAAAATTTTATAAAAGGAATTGATAAGAAGTTGTTTGAAAAAAGAAAGAAGAGGATTTAAAAAAAGAAACAAGAAAAAGAAAAAAAAGGAGAGGATGTGATCAGGCAGGGGAATAGAAAACACCATATACTAGAGATTTAGGGTATATTTTAATCTGTTACAAGAAACTATCTCAAAATTTTAAAGAGAGAACAACTTATATATATAAGCCAAAATATGGGTAACTACTATGAAGGGATAGAATATGACTCTAAAAATGAAAAATAAAAATGTTTTTTTTTTAAAAAGGGAGTGATAAGATGTTGGTTGAAAAAGGGAAAAGAAAAATTCAAAAAGAAATAAAAAGACAAAAAGACAGTTAAAAAAATTAACTTTAAAAGACTAAAGACTCATGGTAAAAAAGCCATGAATTCTATGTGCAGTATTCCCCTAGCGCTGGAATTCTGCCGCTCTCATTGATCGGTAAACTTGGTCTTGGCTGGCTGTTCTCGCTGATCTTCTGGGGAGGGGCCTGTTGCCGGGGTTTCCAAATGTCTCTGCCGGAGGCAGAATTGCCCTGCCCTTGCCCCCTCCCGGCTAAGTAATCTGCTCGGGTTTGCTCTCCGGGGCTTTTGTTCCCTGCGAGCTTTCTGTACAGCTTTGGAGGCGGAGAGTGAAAATGGCGGCCTCCCAATCTCCACCCCGGAGGAGCCGAGAACTCGGGGCCCCGCTCCTCAGTGAGCCCCCAGAGAAAAGCCGTCAGTCACTCCCGTCTCCCCGGTCTCCGGCTGCACTCCATGCTCACCCGACCTGTGACCGCGCGTTTCTATCTCTGGCACCCGACCCCGTGTGGAGTCTCCAAACCCAGCAGATCCCTGCGGTGCACTCCCGCGCGGCTCCTCCCCAGGGAGGAAGGTGAGTCTCCCCAGATCTGCCGCTTGTTGGGTCCTTGCTGGAGGAGCAGGGGCCCGACTGTGCCATGGATCACGGTTTAGGGCAACCCCGAGCTGAGAGCCCGCGCCTGGGCTCCGCCTCTGCAGCCGGCTTCCCTGCTCTGATACCTGGTAGCTCTTCCACACTCAGGCACTCCCGGTCTTTCTGTGACCCCGAGGGTCCTGAGACCACACTGTCCCGGAGGGTTCCACCCCCCGCTTAGCCACCAGAGTGACGTCCCTCGGCGGAGCAGACTTTTAAAAGTTCCGATTTTGTGCTACGCGGCTCTATCACTTGTCAGAAGCAGCTGACGGAGGCCCCTCCCCCGCCGCCTATCCTCCCGAATATCGCCGCAGATATTCTCCGCACATCCTACCTTCCAGAAAGTGGTCGCTTTTCTGATGAGAGAGTTGTTGCTATTCCTTTCTTCAATCTCCTGTTGAGTTTGTAGGTGTTCAGAATGGTTTGATCCCTATCCAGCTGAATTCCTGAGAGGAGATGAAATCCAGGTCTCCTACTCCTCTGCCATCTTGCTCTGCTCCCCCCCCCCCCCAGGCCTCATTTTTAACTCTTTCTCTATCAAGCCCAGTATGACCGTCATATGATTTCAATCAAGGGTAAGCATTTTTGACAAGTACGTAAGGCTTCAGTTTCTTGTGCTAAAGAACTAAGACAATAGCTATCTTTCATGCTAAGGAAAGAGACAGAGGACAATTAGATTTCAGGTGTAATTAGCAGCCACACCTAGACCAGGATCAGCTGGAGCAGAAATTACCTACCTACTGCACCTCTAGCAAGCCTCTCTATGGGCACAGATGAACGAAATGAGCCTCACTGGAGTTTTATGACTTGCTGGAGATGACCCAGTTTATAACTGCTGGAGCCTTGGCTGGAATACACAGCTCTCATCTCTAGTATGTGTGGCTCCCCTCATGCTCCATTGATATTCAGATCTTTGATAGGCATCCGTGTAGTGCTGGTTCTCCTAGACAAACTACATAGTATTTACTCCACTCTGATCATCATCATCTCAACTGGGATGGAAGTTTACAAACTTCTTTCATCCTCCTGAGCACTGTGAGATAAGCCACAAAGGTATCATCATTCCCACTTGAGGAACATTGGTCCCACCAGCTAGAGAGACTGGGGTTTATGGAGCTAATAAGTCAAAAAGTGAGAATATCATGCTGGCCTTCAGTGGTACCAGTCTTGGTCTCTAACTATTTATTAACTAACAGGGCTCAGCTGATCTCCTGGAATTGCCCCTTATGTTTGGCTAACTCTAAGGTACAGGTGTGATATTATTGAAAATGCCTTTCATCCTATCCATGAAAGCATTTCTTGATGTTCCCTAAGCCATATCCTGGACATTTGACTCTACCTTCCAGGAATTACATCTGCTTCATTTTTTCCTGTCATTGTGTGAGAACAGGTGTGTGCAAGCCGTCAATCTCTCAATAGCTCTGAATTCTTGAGGAGACTGTATTTTGAGCTCCTCCTTCAGACAATAGCAGACAGAATGGCCCCACGAGAGTAGTAATCTTCAGACCAAAGCTTTGAAGAAGTGCCAAAGCATGGTACAAATTCTGGATCAGTTCTGTCCCTGGCAACCATGACCCATCATTACTGTTAAAGAATTAGGAGTGGAATTTTCCTTCCTCCAGATCTAGAAGTTATGCCATAGTCTACATCATCCAGGCTCTAATGCATCAGCCCTATGGCCTCAGAGGACATTTGAAAAAAATCTTACAGAATCCATAGCGACTGCTGAGAATATTCTCATGTGACAGTAAGTGCAGCTTTATCTTTAGTTTCCTTGATTAAGTTGTATTTTGTATGAATTTTAATTGATAAACAATATAATTTTCAAAGCCTGCAGAAAATGCATATATATAAGGGAAAGATGGCCAAGACGTTCCTCCAAATAATTCCAGACAGTAAAATAAGATCTCACTGTCACTACTTGATGGTTCCTGTTTTACACAACAGTGAACAAGTTTTGCATAACGAAAGAACAACTCTTCCTGGAGCTCCATTACCAAAAATTAGCCATACAAGAAGACCTTATACCTGGCACATGTGGCTACTTGAAAATTATCTGAAATAAAAACAAGCCAGAATCTGCATAATAGTGTATAACAAAACCCAGATGTCTCTTGAATAAAAGGTTAATCAAATGCTAATGTTAAATGAAAGAGTTTCAAAGGCAGGAGGAAGAATGTTGAAGATAAATGGGGAAATTAGGTGCAGCCTCCATATGACTGGGAGAGCAAGCTCTCTGCACAGAATGTTTTTTTTTTTAAAGGAAATTAGTCTTTTCTTTGACACCTAGAATGTGTCAGATTTTTTATCTGAAATATACTAAATACCTTTCCAGGAGCTTAAGCTTTAAAAAAAGCAAAACTACTAAGATGACTTTGAAGGGAGAAAAATGTAGCAAATGCTGTAATGCTCTGAATATTACCCTTCAGCCAAATTTTGGAAAATGTTTATATATAAATCCTGGTTTTGGAATTCAAAAAGAGCTTGCGATGTTTGTAAGCTCACCTGCTTTGCTTGGATTGCAGAACTACCCAGGCCTCACTCCCCAACACCCTCAGCCTTCATCCCTAACCTGATGGAGAGAGTTCATGTTCACAGTCTGTATCAGTCAAGATTCCCCAGAGAAACAGAATCAACTGGATGTGTAAATAAAGAGAGAGATTTATTCTGAGGAATTGGCTCATGTGATTGTGGGGACGCAAAAGTCCTAAATCTGCCGGGCAGGCTAGCAGGCTGGAAATTCCATCAACAGTTGATGGAGTAGTCTTGCATCTGAAGGCCTTCTGAAAGCAGAATTCTCTCTTCCTCAAGGCACCTCACTCTTTGCTCTTAAAGCTTTCAACTGATTGGATGAGGCCCACCCACATTACAGAGAGTAATCTGCTTTATTCAAAGTCTACTGATTTAAATGTTAATCTCAGGGTGCCTGGGTGGTTCAGTCCATTAAGCGTCTGCCTTCTGCTTAGGTCATGCTCCCAGGGTCCTGGGACCGAGTCCTGCATCGGGCTCCCTGCTCAGCAGGAGTCTGCTTCTCCCTCTCCCTCTGCCCCTGCTAGTGCGCTCTCTCTCTCTTGCTCACTTTCCATCAGATAAATAAATAAATGAATAAAATCTTTTAAAAATCAATAAATGTTAATCTCATCTAAAAAATACTTGCACAGCAACATCTAGACTGGTATTTACCAAACATCTGGGCACCATAGCCTACCAAGTTGACACATAAAATGAATCATCCCATGATCCAATGGACAAGGCCAACAAATCAAATAGTAATTGATATGCAGGGGTATTGAGAAGAGCTGCAAGTGATGAGTTTCCAAGGCTAAGGGAGAATAAACCACAGTGAAAAAGGACATGGAAGCATTTCAAGGAACTTCACATTCTGAATACTTTTAATAGAGAGGGAATGTGTGTGTGTGTGTGTGTGCTCGCGTGCGCATGTGTGTGTTGAAGTGGGGAGGAGACAGAAGCGAGGAGCCCAAAGAGGTAAGTAGGCTAGTGAGATTTGCTTCTCAAGCATAGGAGCAAATGTGGTGATATAATTTTTTAACTAGTGACTCAAGAGTCCACATACCTTACCGGAAGGAGATTCTTATTCTCCAAGAACCCTGGAACTTCCGAGGTGGCAGTGCCACTAGCAGCCATTGGTGGTACTGTCCCATCTCAGCCAGGCACCAAGCCCACAGCTCCTTTTACTTAGAATTCCCAAGTTGGCCACCGAATGTTCCTGCAAGCCTCCCTAGGGGACATAAGGAGACTTGGGGAGGCTTAGGGAACCTCCCTGATCCCCCCAGGGCCTGTGTAGGATCTGACCTTGAAACTTGCATGCCTTTATCCTCAAGGTGCCTTTACTTTGGGGGCCTCATTGTTCTAACCTTATATCTACCCTTGATATGCCCACTCCTAAGCCTACCCTAAGAAAGCAACCTGACCCAGAATCTGGGGTTTGATGGTTCTTCCTTCTCTCCCAGAATGCCCTGCTTTCCTTGTGCAAAGTGGTCTTGCTCAACCCCAGGCCAGCTCTGCAGTTTGGATCATGTCACTGTACATGCCCTTTCCTCCTACCCTAAATCTACCTGACCAAGCAGAAAGCCCCACATGGCCTTTGTAGGAACACACAGCTCTGCTCTTAGGGGAGCCCTTCTTGTGGTAGATTACATTTCAAGAATGTCCTTGAGTGGAGGCTCATCTAACTTCTCCCTTAGTAGGCACCCAATTACCCTAAGGTATATGAGGATTCTTCCAAAGGCAGCAGAAATACAGGAGGGCATTTCAAGAAGAGCTCTGTGTGATGGTCTGGTCCAGTGGAGGGTGGCTTAGACAGGGAGCAATTCCAAGGGCAGTGAGATGAGGGCAGGTGCAGTTCCAAGGGCATAGAAGAGAAATGTGAGAGCCCAAAGAGACAGAATTCGCAGGTCTCCAGTCACCTGTCTCAGCAACACAATGCCTCGAGCTATGGGCTAGACTGTGTCCCACCCAAATTCGTAGTTGAAGTTCTAAACTCCAAGTAACTCAGACTATAGCTATATTTAGAGGTAGTGTCTTTAAAGATCTAATTAGGTTAAAATGATATCATTAAGGTGAGCCTTAATCAAATACAACTGGTATCCCTATAAACAGAGATTAAGACACAGACACACACAGAGGGAAGACTACGTGAGGACACAGGGAGAAAGGTGGCCATTTGCACACCAAGGAGAGAGACCAGAAGAAACCAACCCCATGGACACCTTGACCTCAGTGTGAGAAAATAAATTTCTGTTATGAAGCCACCCAGTCAGTGGGACTTTGTTATAGCAGCCCTCAAAAACTAATACACCTGGCTTCACTCTACATCGAACTATAGGTAGCAATTCTGAAAGATTGCACAGAGCTATCCTAAAAGGCTGGGTAAAAGAGAGCTGGGTTCATGGGCTGTGCTATGGGATCTATTTATAGAAGAAAATAAGGATGACAGACCTTGCTACAAACCACCTTGTGCCTGGAAGGAGACATTTCACTTCACTCAACAGAGGAATAGTGACAGAGTCCCAGACAATGCTGAATAATAAGTGATAAAATCTCTTACCATTTTGAATATAAATTTATGCAGTGCTGTTATCTCTCAACTTTGCTTAATCCTGTTGGTTTGTTAGCTTAATCAATATCTAGGTTGAAGGCAAAATGGGTAGTGAGGTGGATCTTTTCGGAAATCTAGATTTATATACCGAAAAGGAGCCTAATTAGTTTGGGGCACAAGAGTAACACAGGAAGTAACAGATGCATATTGGAGGGGCAGTATGAAGCTCCTCTCTTAAAAATAAACCTATTGGTTGTACCAAAATGTTCCACTGTGGGGCCCCGTGTCCTGTCCATGGCGGGGGAGGTTATGCATGTGTGGAGGCAGGGAGGTACAAGGGAACACTGTACTTTCCATTCAGTTTTGCTGTGAACTTAAAGCTGCTCTAAAAAATAAAGTTTATTGGGCGCCTGGGTGGCTCAGTCGTTAAGCGTCTGCCTTCGGCTCAGGTCATGATCCCAGGGTCCTGGGACGAGTCCCACATCAGGCTCCCTGCTCGGCAGGAAGCCTGCTTCTCGCTCTCCCACTCCCTCTGCTTGTGTTCCTGCTCTCGCTATCTCTCTCTCTGTCAAATAAATAAATAAAATCTTTTTAAAAAAAAATAAATAAATAATGTTTATTAATTTTAAAAAAGATCTGAAAATGGTAACAAAGAACATTTTTACTATTAAAAAATACCTAACACAGGGTGTCTGGGTGGCTCAGTCGGTTAAGTAATCTGCCTTTGGCTCAGGCCATGATCCCAGGGTACTGGGATCAAGGACCGCATCAGGCTCCCTGCTCAGCAGTGAGTCTGTTTCTTCTTCTCCCTCTGCCCCACTGCCTGCTTGTGCGCTCTCTCTCAAATAAATAAAATCTTAAAAAAAAATACCTAACACATTAGTCTTTATCTATAAATCAACATATGTCTTTAAAGAGTATAACTTTTGTCTTCATTAGCTCAGCTGCTGTAACAAAATACCATAGACTGAGTGGCTGGAACATTTATTTTTCACAGTTCTGGAGGCTGGGAAGTCCAATGTCAAGGGGCCAGCAGACTGGGTTCTTGGTGATACCCCCTTTCCTGGCACTAATCCCATTCTGGGGCCTCCAACCTCATGACTGCATGTAAACCTAATTTCCTCCCAAAGGAAAATACCATCCCTTTGGGGGTTAGGGCTTCAATGTATGAAATTTGAAGGGACAAGAACATTGAGTCCATAACTTTAAAAATAAAAACTACCCATAGCCAAAGCTAACTAACCCTTAACAGTTTGTATTTATGTCTTTTCAGTGTTTTATCTTTTTTATTATTTTACGAAACTGTCATTCTCATGTTTATTTTACTTCCTTCTATAATAGCGTTTTTAAAAGATGTTTTGTTTTCCATTATATGATTTTAGCATTATTTATTTAACATTTTCCCTATTTTGTAAAATGGCCACTTCTAGCTTTTTTTAATAATAAATGAGCTTCAGAGAACACGGTCATAAATAAATTCTTACATGTGCTTCTTAATGTATTTCTGATTATTTTCAGAAGATAAATTCCTAGAGGTAAAATTGCTGCATTCTTCAGTTTGCCCATTTTTTAGGTTTTAAACACATTTCTATCAATAGGGGATTGTTATAATTTTTCATCTTCTTCAGTTTGGCAAGACAAAGAGGGTATCTTATTTTACTTCAATTTGCATGTATTCGATTTTTAATGAAAGTTAATTTCTCCATGTATTTCTGAGTCATTTAAATATCTCTTCTCTGAGAAGACAGTGATCTTCAGTATGACATGTGTAGCTGTGTCTAAAAAACAGAGCACTGCCTGGCACACAGTGGGTCTTCAATCAACAATGGTATGAATGATTTGCCTTTTTGTGTTCTTGCCATCTTTGAGGGGAGTGTTGATATTTTCCTAAAGGATCTGTATGATCCCATTTTATTGTAAGAACATTAGCCCATTCCCTATTATCCATATAGCAAATAATCCGTCCTCTCTGTCATTTACACTTTCTGAAAATCATGTTCACCACCACTATTTATCACCATGTGCCCAGCCTGGGATATACACTCTACATGCTAAATCCCAATTACGCTCTCACCACCAGTCACAGAGGTGGCTATTATTACCCTGTTCACTAATGGGGAAGTCCAAATCTGCAGAGGTTAAATAATGCCTTGATCACAACATTAAAAGACAATATCCAGTTCTGTCTGAAATTCCATAAGCCTTCACTTTTGATGCAATATTGCCTCCTTTTTAATTTTACTTATGTTTTGGGAGTAGGTAATATAGTTTATATAGACCAAAAATTATATATAATTTTATAATATAAAAATATACATATATATATATAAAGTTCTTCAAAAGTCTCTCTCCTACTCCTTCCTCCATTAGCAATTTTCACCCCTACCTTCTCTAAATAATGACTATTATTAATTTCTTGTGTAACCTCCCTGAGTTTCTTTGTTTATGCAAGGTATGAATATATATTCTTGTTTCTCCCCCTTTTTACACAAACAGTAGTCAACTATAAACACCCTTGCTCATCTTCCCTTTGGTACCTTCCATATTAGTACATGAGCAGCTTTCTTGTTCTTTTGTATGGATAAGTGATATTCTATTGTGTGAATGAATCCTATTTTACTTAACCAATTCTTTATTAATGGATATTTGGGTTACTACTCATCTTTTGCTATGATACACATTTTACATGTATTGCTTCCCAGTTTATCTGTAGAATAAATTCCCAAGAATTGAATGGTTAGGTCAAAGTATACACATTTGTAATTTTGATAGATGTTACCATATTGTCCCCATTGCAGCTGTAACATATTTATAGTGCTTTTTAAGGCATAAGAGGTTTTTGGTGGTTTTTTTTGTTCTGTTTTTTAGTTAGAAATTGTATTTGGCTACTAGTAATAGAGACCCAATCACAGCAGGATAAACTTATAAGGGTTTATTTCCTCACATAAATGGAATCTGGAGGCAAGTAGTGTAGGGCTGATATGGCAGCTCCACAAAGCATAAGGAACCAGGCTCCTTCATTTTTGAGGTTCTGTCATTCTGAACATATAGCTTCCAGTCTCAAGATCACAAAATGGCTGCTGAAACTCCACTGTCACATGAGTATTCCAAACAAGATCAAGAAAACTCCAAGAGTAAAGAGTAACTTCCATAGTAGTCCAAAAGTATCATTGCCTAAATTTATTGGCAAGAAATGCTGGGAATTATAACTTTTTGGCTGAGCATATGGCTGTCCTCACTAATATAGAGTTCTATTAAGAAGGTAGACCAGAGAGTATGGATATTGATTAGACAAGCAAGACTCTCTACCACCGTGTCACATCTAGATCTTTTCTTCACTGAGTTCCCACTCCAAAACTAAATATTTACCTGCATTTCTTTTTACTTCTTTTATGTCCTCAATTTTAATGCTAATTTATCTTGAATTTATTTTAATACATAGTACTTTTTTCTTGAAGCTTTTTTTTCTTTTTTTAGAAAGAAAAGAAGAGTTTTAGAAAGATTTTCCCCCTGGGCACTGGGTAGCTCAATTGGTTGAGCGTCCAACTCTTGATTTTGGCTTAGGTCATGGTCTCAGGTCAGATCCTGGGATCAAGCCCCGTGACCAACTCGGTGCTCAGAGGGGAGTCGGCTTGATGATTTCTCTCCCTTTCCCTCTGCCCTTCCCACCCACTAACCGCCCCCAGCCCCCACCCCGGCTCACACAGGAGTGCCTGTGCACTCTCGCTCTCTCTAAAATGGAATAAATAAATCTTAGGGGGATAAAAAGATCTTCCCCATTCAGTCCCTCAAAAGGAAAATTAAAAAAAAAAGTTTTATGTTTTCCTATATTTATACAAGATAAATTCATAAAAGAATCTGACAAATTAATTAAAACTATACTTTCACATGGTGAATCTATATGGAAATTAATTTCGTGTATGATGTAATATGGAGATTTCTCTTTCAGTTAGTTAATTGACTCAATACCACTCATTTAATTTATCCAGCCCTAATAATGTGACTTTATTATATACAAAATTTTAAAATCAAATATTTGGATTGAGTTTCCATTAAGCTTATATAGATTGCTGGGAAGGGGTGAAACTGACACCTTCACAATATCAGGTCTTCTCTTTCAAGGTCATGGCATATCTCCCAATGTATTCACACCTTCTTGCAGGTCCTTCAGTCAAATTTCATAGTTTTTTTAATTAGGTCTTGAGTATTTCCTATAGATTTATTCCCAAGACTTTCATAGTTTGTTTATTATGAATATTTTTTTTCTTATTACTTTCTCTGAAAGACTACTGCCAGTACATAGGAAGGTTCTGAAATTCTTAACTGCTGATTTTCTCCATCTTGCTGAATCTTACTAATTATGATAGCCTGAAATGGGATTATCTTGAATTTTCTAGGAAGAAACTCAGATAAATTATAAATAATGACCATTTTATAATATTTATATCTCATACATTTTCCTTGGCCTTGTTTTGTTTACAACCTCCAAACGAATGAGAGTTGTCAGTGTGGGCATCCTTGTATTGTCCATTTTAACGAGAATACCTCTGTTTTGTTTTTATATTTTTTGCTTTCTAACAAATACGCTTTATCGTGTTTCAAACATTTTTTATGTTTCTAATTTATAAACAGTATCAAAAATGGAAACTTTATCAAATATATCAAATATACTTGAAACGTATATACTACTATCATATTGGGTTTTTTTCTTTTAAACAATTAATGTAATAAAGTATATTATAGTGACTGATTTCCTAATATAAAAGTACCCCCAGGGGCGCATGGGTGGCTCACTCAGTTAAGCGTCTACCTTTGATTCAGGTCATGATCCCAAAGTCCTGGGATCTAGCCAGGTGTCTGCCCCTGCTTCTCCATCTGCCCCTCCCCCAGCTCGTGTGAGCTCTCTCTCTCTCTCAAATAAACATATAAAATCTTTTAAAAATACCCCCAAATTACTAGTGTAAATTCTGCTTTGTCATGAGACATTATCCTTTATTATACTACGGATTCAATTTGTTGATATTTTATTTAGAATTTTAAAAGTCTATATTCCTAAGAAATATATGTCTTTAGTTTCCTTTTGGGGTGATCTTTTTCTCAGGAATTGTGAAACCCATAAAGTGAACTGGAAACTTCTTGTTTTCCAGTGCTTCTTAACAATTTAGAATGCAAAGGAACAACATGCTCCTTGAGGGACAATATAACTCATTTAAAAACTGGGTTGTTCTGGTCCTTTTTTAGAAGTGTACCTTTGACAACTTTCAACTCCTTTTAAATTGCATATTGTCTAGTCAGGTTTTCTGCCACTTCCTGAGCCCATTTTGGTAATTTATACATTCCTTGAAGAGTATTTATTAATCTCGGGGCACCTGGGTGGCTCAGTCGTTAACCGCCTGCCTTCGGCTCAGGTCATGATCCCGGGGTCCTGGGATCGAGTCCCACATCAGGCTCCCTGCTCGGCGGGAAGCCTGCTTCTCTCTCTCCCACTCCCTTTACTTGTGTTCCCTCTCTCACTGTGTCTCTTTCTGTCAGATAAATAAAATCTTAAAAAAAAAAAAAAGAGTATTAATCTCAATTATCAAATTTGTTGCTGTAGACTTGTTTACAGTATTTTCTTATCATTTAAAAATCCTTCCAGTATATAATTATATGCTTTTATTCCTAATGTAGTGTACTGCCATCTTCTCTTTCTCTCTCTCTCTCTTTTTGATTTCACTTTAAAAGGTTTGTCAGCTTTTTCAAAGAACCAAAATTTAGATTTATTTCTCAATAGTACGCTTTGGGGGGGGTGGGATTTGTTCCTGTTTTTAATCTCAATAATACCTTTTTGCTATTTCTTTTAAAATTATTGTTTTTGTTTCTTGAATTGATGTCATGTTATTTTTTTTAAGTAATCTCTTCACCCAACATGGGGATCAAACTCACAAACCCCGAGATCAAGAGTTGCATGTTCTACTAAGTGAGCCAGCCAGGCACGCCAAAGCTGTGTTATTTTATTTGTAATAAATGCTGTATATTTTTATTAATAAATATACTGTATTAAAATGTTTTCCTTTAAATCAAGATTTGGACTCATCTCACAGGCTTTGAAATGTGATCTTCCATTATTATTCCTTTCTAAGTAGCCTATAATTATTTTTTAAATGAGTATTTGGAGAAAATGTGCAATATCTCTTTGACGATTGCAGTTTTCTACATAACTATTAGATCCAATGTGTTCATTACGCTACATAAATCCTCTGTATCCTTGTGATTTTTTGTTCTTGCTGGGCTGCCGGTTTTTGAAAGGCAGCATGTAAAGTCTCCACTATAATTGAGGTCTAGGTGATTTCTCCTCTTATTCCTAAGAGCTGCCAATTCCAATTCTAAAGCTATAATGAATTTGTAAAATTTTGTGATTGTTGCATCTCCCTGGAGGATATCCCTTTTAATAATAGGAAATATTTCCTTTACCCCTTTTATTTTTTAAAAAAGATTAATTCATTTATTTGAGAGAGTGGGGCAGAGGGAGAGAATCTCCAGCAGACTCCCCGCTGAGCGGAGCCTAAGGCAGGGCTCAATCTCAAGACCCTGAGATCATGACCTGAGCTGAAACCAAGAGCCGGAAGTGCAACCAGTTGAGCCTTTTCTGAGCCAGCTGAGCCTTTGTCCCTTTTAATACTTTCCCCATAGTCTCCTTTCCTCCTGATGCTGATACTGCCAGCCCTGTCTTTCAGGTGGGGGTTGTCTTGCATTTGTTTAGCGCATCTTTCACTATCTCTTCATTTGCAACCTTTCTTTCTATAGGTGTGTCTCTTGGTAGTAGTGCATAACTGACCCTGGCTTTGATTTATTCAGTTTGACAACCTCATCTTTTATTAGGTATCTAAGTCATTCATACTCATTATGACCACTGACTGTATGTACCTTATTCCCCTCATTTAAAGTCTTCTGTGTATTACACTTTTTTGATATTTCCCCTTTTCCCTTTCCAGTCTTTTGCTGGAATAACCAACCTTGTTTTGTTTCTTCTGTTCTCACAGTTAAGAGCTTCAATTTGAATTCAGGAGCCACAACCCATTATCCTCCAAACTCTGTAAACCCTATTCTGTTTTCTCCTAACATTTAGCATTTCAAATAAAAAGTCCAGTACCTAAGAGGTCCAGTTTGATTCCCCCTCATTTGTAGGTTTGGAGGTCTTTTTGTTCTATTTGGGTTTTGTTTTTGTTTTTATTTTGTTTTGTTTCCCTTGTCTAAAAGATCATAGGGCTTTTCTTTTATCCTGGAAATTAGGAATATCCCACGATATATTTTATTTTCAATAATCTTGTTTGTCATTCAGTGAGAGTTACTTATTTGAAATAAAACTTGTGCAGATCAAAAATATTTTTTGCTTATTCTCTCCCATTTCCTCTGTTTTCTCCTTTTTAAATTGATATTATGTAAATATAAGATATTCTGGGTCTTTCCTCCATGCCTCTTAGCCTTGCTTTCTTTCTCTCTGTCTCTGTTCTGTTCTCTGAGATAATTCCTTGAATTCATTAACTTGGTTTTTAGCAATGTCCATTTTATTCCTAAATTAAATTTGGGACAGTAATTGTCTTGAATTTCTTAAAAGGTCCTCTTTTTCCTGTTTATTCTCTTCTCAGCAAATTGTTCATGTCATGTTGATAGGAATATCCCTCAAATTTCACTAAGGTTATAAATTTAAAATTGGGATAATCTCTGTTTTCTTTTAACTGTTTCAGTGAGGTCCACACTTATATTCAGCAAACTTTTATTGAGAAGTTAATGTGTTCCAAACATTGTTTTAAATGCTTTGCCTATGTTAAATAATTGAATCCCAACCAACCCATGAGGGTTAGTGATGACATGTACAATTATTATTACCCACATTTCACAGCCAAGAGAGCAGGGGAGCCTGATGCCAACCCAGGCCATATAGCTCCAGAGCCCTGGATCTCCACCACTCTGCAACATGGGCATTTGCTTTTTGTGTTGAGGTGGTCTCCTCTTTCCATTGCTGCTTTTACAGGTACATGTCCATGGTTTTTCTCTTATCTGCCTCATCTTCATAAATGAAAATGAAAATGTCTCCATATTGATAACCGGGGTGTCCTGAACGCTTGCCTCTCACCGGGCAAGGTGAAATGATAGCAGGGGCTCTGCAGGAGCATTTGTACCAGGGGTAGCGGAGCCCTGGGGTGAGAAGTTTTGCCAACTTCTCAGGGTGCAGGGCTTGAGGAAGTCCAGAGCCCTAGGACCTGGTGTCTGTCTAATGCACTGCTCTAGCCCCTGATCACTGGCTGGTGGAGATGTAACTGCCAAGGCAAAGCAACAAGGCAGGCGACTCCCTTGGGGCCAGAGCTGTGGTGTGGAGAGGGTGAGCACCAGGGGCATGTGAGCAGGACATCCATAGAGTCCACCACACACCTCATGTCAAAAACTCCCAACATCCCAGAACAAGCAATAGCTAGCTAATCACCTACATGTATTGTGAAACCTAAATCATAAGTTCCGTCATAGAATCACAAGTTCTTTTTTGAAATCTAAAACTGGTTTTCAAAATTACCAATTTTTTTAAGATAGAGAATAAATTCAAAGAACCTCCACATGACATTTTCTTGACATCCCTACCTCTGATGCATCTTAACCATATGTACCCCCCGTCACCCTTCACCTGTACTTGCCTTGATGCCATCTGTTTCCTGTCTTCCAGAAACTCTTCCAACCTGGCCTGTCATGTCTGTCCTTCTGGGTTTTTCAGCTCTGTTGCATATTTTATCTTAAATTTACATCCCTTTAGTTATTTCAATAGAATATTTATAGGAAGGATAAGAGAACCTCTGAGCTCAAATCACTGCTTTGAAATGGGTCTTATTGTATTTCCAGAGGACTTGGGGTGGCATTATCTTAAAATTAATTTTCATAACCTTTTTCATCAAAGGAGAAAGTGTGGGAAGGATTTCTTTATGGAAAAATCACCTCAACCCTCAAAGTTTTTGATGAATTTACTTCTACTAGAAAAGGTGGGCCTCAGTCCCATTGATGACATCTCCTACTATATGTTCAGAAAGGCTCACTTTGTTGGCCCAAAGATGCTACATGAAAGTAAAAGGTCATATTTCATTGCAGATCTAGAGAATGAGCTACACTTAAATGATATTCAAAGTAGACTGTTGGTGTTTTATATTTGTTTTTAAGGGTGTTTCAGAGGATTAATGTTTTCATGACGTTTGAATTCAGAATTACAATTGCATATACTACATTAATTACAAGTGTTGGTGTTTGAGCAGAGAATTTAGTGAACAGGTGTTGCAAAGTACATGCTGGGTGTTGTACACAATGGGGACAGCCAAGTTCAAAGTCAAAAAAGGACTGTTTACATTAGAGGATTAGGAATAGTGGGTGTCCGGGTGCTGCAGTTGAATTTCACAGTCAGAGAGGACAGAGAGACGATTCAACATTGAAGCAGCATCTGGTTATTTGGGAATGGATTTATCTTAGAGGGGGCCAGGGTCAATGTTGCCATTGTCTGAAGCAGCACTGGCTGGCTTGCATGCTCCAGTCTTCAGAGGTTGGGTTAGGGTCTTTCCCATGTGTCTCTCTCTCCAGGCTGGTGGCTCTTTGGAGCTTCCTCGGGCTGCTATCACAAAAATGCCACACACTGGGTGGCTTAAACTACAGATGGTTATTTTTTGCAGCTCCGGAAGCTGGGAAGTCCAAGATCAAGGTGCCAGGAGATTCAGAGTCTGTCGAGGACCTGCTTCCTCATTCGTAGATGACCATCTTCTTGCTGTGTTTTCATACGGCAGAAGGGGCGAGGAAGCTATGGGATCTCTTTCATAAGGGCGCTAATCCCATTCCTGAGCTCTTCATGTTCCGGAACTAAGTACCTCCCAAAGACTCCACCTCCAAATAACCACCACATTGAGGGTTAGCATTTCAGCATATGCATTCAGGGGGTGGGGGAGACATAAATATTCAGTCTATAGCACATGGCAAATGGCAAGAGTGCGTCATGTGTTTTGGTGTGATAGTATTTGGTTCAGAGTCATCATTAATATATCCTCATTGTGAACATAGTTTCTTATCAATAAAAACTCGTATCATTCAATGTTTCTTGCCTCCTGGTCTACTTTGTCCAATTAATATTGCCACCTTGCTCTCCTGTTAGTACATAAGCCTGATTTATCTTTGTTAATCCTTTTATTTTTTGCTTTCCTGGGACAATTACTTTTTTAGGTAATTTTTAAAAATAGCATACATTTGGATTTGGACTTTAGATCTCAAGTAAAAGTAGTTTTCTTTTAGTGGGATGCTCTAGGGCATTTCTATTTATTGTCAAAAGTAATATATTTGTTCTTATGACTTCTAGATTAGTTCCTTTCTTCTGTCTTTTATAGATCATCCTTTTATTGTTCTTTTCCTTCCTTTTGTGCTCTGAAAGCCATAATCCAGCTTTATTCGCCTCATGATTACCATAAAAAATTAAGCATATATGAATCCATTTTTGTCTCATTATAAAACATCATCAGGCAATATTTATTAAATCATCCCTCAGAAAGACACTAGATTTCAACATATTGTTACTTTCTCTCCACTTGGCCCTTTTCCAAGTTCAATTGATGTAAGTAAGGATTTTAGACTTAGCTTCTCCCCACCTCATAGTTTACATGTTATAATTTAGCTTTAGAACAATGGCTTTCACCAGGGGTAAGAGATTTGGGACCCCAGGGGACACTTGGCAATGCCTGGAGGTAGTTATGATTGCCACAGTTGGAGGGGAGGTGGTTATTCCTGGCATCCAGTGGATAGAGTCTCCAAGGATGTTGCTCAACATTCTCAGTGCACAGGACAGAGCCCACAACAAAGAATCAACCAGCACCCACATCCCAATAGTGTTGAGATTGAGAAACTGTGCTCTAGAGCTTCTGTGCTGTTACAGTTGTTTTAAGTTAATATTATTAATCACACTTAAGTTATTCTTAGTGACAATGCTTTTCTATCCTCACTCTTAAATTTTTAAATGGCTATTTATGCCATGACTGGCTATAAAATATCTTCAAGTTAAATTTAAATTTAAAGTAGATTCTATAGAGAAGAAGAACTGTACTTTCCTAAGCTCCCAGTGTTGGAGCGGATCATCATACTATGCTCACAAACTCACTGAAGGAGACGGGGCTCTTGACTCAGTCCTTCCCCTGCCTCTATTTTCCTGGTAGGCATGTTTCCCAAATCCTTCCATGTTTTACACCTCCATTTATTGATTGCCTGTCCCATCTTGCCATTTTTCTATCTTTATTGTCTGTCACGCAATTCTTTTTCCTTATGGGTGGCAGCCCTAGGTCTAATATGTGTACTACAAATATTTAATCTAAGATGTTTAAGATATCATTGATACCTTCATCATATTTCAGATCTTTTATGTACAGAAAGCTTAAACTTTCATTTTTTAAAATTTACTTCATGATCTATTCCTTCACTTTTTTTTTTTTTTTTTTTTGGCTGAAAGGCCTTCTCTGGCCTGAGATTGGACATTTTCCTGACTGTCATGAATTATGTTTCTCCATGCAATAATCTTAACCCAAAAGGATCTATTTGGTGTTTGTTATAAAATACCATCAAATAGTTAAAAGATTCTCACAGTATGGTTTAATACACAATCCATCCTTTCCCCTCTGATTTGAAAAACCACCTTTATCTTGTGCTAAACACAAGGGTCAGTTTCTGGGGTTTATGTTCTGTTTCATCAACTCTCTCTTTTCCTGCACAAACCTCTCGGTTTTCATTATTTGGCTATATAACATGTTTTCATAGCTGCCAGTCTTCCTTCATAACAGCTGCTTTTAACAATCATCCTTTTAACTTTCCTTGTCCAGCTAGTCTTTTCAGAAGAACGGTGGGGTCATTTTTACCCAGTCTCAAAAGATATCCCTTGGGACTTTTTATTGGGATTATATCACATTTCCAAATTAACATTGGATATCCCTGACCCATCTTCCATTTCTTCTGTCTTCCATCATTTTTACAACTTCATCGTTCCCTCCGAGTTCTGGAAGAATTCCCCAAATTTACCTTCTCTTTCACTAATCCGATTTTCTACCTTATCTGTCATTCTTCTGGCATGACAGTCTTGAATTTCATCATCCTGTTTCAGCTCTTATGCAATCTTTAGTGTTATCAAAGCGCCTTCCTCCTGGGGACTGTCAGCTCTACTTTCACAAATCTGGTTGGGAATTAGAAGATATTCATGGGGTACCTGCGTGGCTCAGTCGTTAAGCGTCTGCCTTCGGCTCAGGTCATGATCCCAGGGTCCTGGGATTGAGCCCCGCATTGGGCTCCCTGTTCAGTGGGAAGCCTGCTTCTCCCTCTCCCACTCCCCCTGCTTGTGTTCCCTCTCTCACTGTGTCTCTCTCTGTCAAATAAATAAATAAAATCTTAAAAAAAAAAAAGACATTCATTCTTTCTCCTATCCCTCGTCATAGATCTATTTTGGGGGAAGACACCAGTTTTAACTCTTGGGGGATGGACGACCCAGGCTTCATCAGGTCTGGGGTGTCTCTGTCCCTTCTTAAGGGAGCAGGTGTGTGTTTACCCTCATTTGTCACACGAGCTGGATCTTTGACAGACGGCCTTCCACATACTTTAGGCCCCAGGAAAGAAGGAGCAAAAAGCTGAGATTCACTCTGGTTTGATCCCATCTGTTCAGAGACCCAGGGGAAGGCGCCTGAGCCTGAGGGATGGTCTTTCAGCCTGCCTCCTGCCCCTTCACTGAGCAGCCACGAATGAGCCCCAGCACGGTCTCCAGGGCTGGCTGGCGACAGCTGCCATCTTTACAAGTCCACAGCCCTGTGCCCCTGGCAGAGCCATCTGTACCCAGTAACCTGGAGACTGCACTGCTGTGGGCACATTCTAGTCCAGGGCACTGGGATTAAAATGCATCTCCCAGAGCCTGGCTGCCTGAGTCCTCTCTGCAGATCCCCGCCCAGCCCCTCCCCACTGAATCTGTAAGAAATGCCAGGCAGTTCCTGGCACACTCCCTGCTTTCTCTTTTTATATGTCTTTTGGTCATTTCCAAGGAGTTGGAGAAGATGAGATTTTGATGTCTGGGTCCAGCCCAACTGTCTGGACACCTAAGAAGTACAGGTCAAGGGAGATTTGAGCTTTGTTTATGTTTTGATTGTTACACTGAAAATATTTTCATTTTTCTCATTTCCCATTTCCTCATTGTCACACTTTTTTTGATTTATAATGAATAGAAGGATTTTTCAACAATACTATTCAGTTGAACTCATAAAATATTGAATTTGTCCAAATGTGAGTTGAGGCTTTACCAAGATGACCCTAAAACTGGAGTGTGTTGCCTTAAGATGAAGTCTGCACGAAACCTCTTAGAATATCAGGTGCTCTCATATTTATTTTATTTGAAAAATAAATTTTTATTTGGGAGAGACAGAACTTGTCTTAAACAATCTTATACAAGGCTAATTTTGGATACTTATAGAAGTGACCCAATGAGGCAAATGAATAAAGGATGCAAAGGAACTTCATCAAGGTGATTGTGGTCACAGTTGCCTGGGATATGGCCTTGTGCTTTAGGGTGTGGTGTCATTGTAAACAAGCCTTTTCAAATCAGACTGTGACCTACAGGATCAATGAAAAGAGGAGAGCTGTTTGATGTTGTATGAATAGGAACTTGGGACTTAGGATGGAAATTCTAGCACCGGCATCACATACGGATTAAAAATAAGTGCGCTACCTCAGATAATCGAAACACAAGGGAAGATGTGAGAAACCCTGTTTTGACAACTGTGTGATGACTCACAAAGCAGCTCCAGCAGCAAGAAGACCCCGATGTCCAAAGGCACCTGGAAAGAGTGGATAAAATAGGGTCACAAAGAGTGAGAATGAAAAAGCAATGGTTTTCAATCAACACTCCACAAATGTCATTTTAAATGTGAGTAAACGAATAATTACCACAAGGAGGCATTGGACTGGTTCATGCATTTCCCAAAAAGCCTTCACATTTACATTGCTCATAAGGCATTTTTTGCATATTCTTCTTGGGAACAATCAAAATGGGGCATCACCTTATATTTGAGGTCACCTTTTATTTGGACAGATTCAGCATAAACACAGTCATAAAAGCTAAAATATTGCAAGGGAAAAGTGGTCCTTTCATTTCATTTTATAGCCCAATTCCATTTATGACCTGATAAAATGCCAAGGTTATAAACAATATATATTTGGCTATTTGTTGTCCTCCTATTGCTTATTAGCAAGTTGCAAATTGCTTCCAGTGGAGTGTCTTTTAATCTATTTTAATTTCAATTAAGGAATTTGAAAGATGACGGTTATTTGATGTCCTATATACTTTTGATGCTGGCAAAAAAAAAAAAATATATATATATATAGGGCACCTGGGTGGCTCAGATGTTTAAGCTTCTGCCTTCGGCTCAGGTCATGATCCCAGGGTCCTGGGATTGAGTCCCACATCGGGCTCCCTGCTCCTTGGGTGCCTGCTTCTCCCTCTGCCCCCGCCCCTGTCTCTCATGAATAAATAAATAAAATCTTTAAAATATATATATATATATATGCATAATGGTGAAGTTGTTAGTAATATATCCAAGCTGAAAGATCCCTACATTTACCAACAACCAGGATCCAAGAGATCAAAAATAAATATATATATATACATTTCTCTTCTTGGTACTGCAGGCTTGACCTTCACATTAAATCAAAGTGGCTGAACCTAGAAATTTCCAACTTTAGGGTGTAGACAAAGCAAAAAATCACACATTTGTCAGATTTCTTTTGGTAGTCTGTCCTGCTTAACCCAGAACTTCAGGCAACCAAGTTCAGGCCTTAGGCAAAATCAAAATTTTCTTGTTGGGCTTTAGTAGGGCTTCCTGCTCATGTCAAAACAGCTATCTGATACTAAATTTTCCTTAATCCTGGAATTTCATGACCCAATATCCAGCCCACAACCCCTCTCCAGCCCATGTCCGTGTCTGACTATTGTTTTTCCTCAGTCCTCCTAAGTATGTTTAAACTTACCCCAGCTTTTCCAGATTGCTTTGTTGTTTATAGGTCAGTCTTGCTTTCTCTATCCTTTTCTCCCCTGCCGGGCCTCATTTTTCTTCTTGCTTCAAATCCCAGCTCTGCCACTGTTCAGCCATGTGACTTAAATTAGACACTTTAATCCTTTTAGGCTCTGTTTTCTCATCTTTAAAATGGGTACAATTCTCTCTCTCAAATAAATAAGTAAATATTTTTTAAAAGGGGGGCTCCTGGGTGGCTCAGTCAGTTAGGCAGGTGTCTGACTCTCGATTTCGGCTCAGGTCATGATCTCAGGGTGGTGAGATCGAGCCCCACCTCGGCTCAGCGCTCACCATGGAATCCACTTGAGGATTCTCTCCCCCTCTCTCTGCCCCTCCCCCTGCTCTTGTGTCCTCTCTCTCTCTTTCTGTTTCTCTCTAAAATACATAAATAAATCTTTAAAAAAATAAAATAAAATGGATATAGGACTATATCCCTCAAAGGGTCATTATAAGGACCTAATAAGAAAAGTATGAAGCATACAGCCTATTAAATATGCTTTCAGGACAAGAAAGTTTAACGATACAGTAAACATAGAAAACTATCTTATTTACTTTATTTATTCTTTACATTTCTAGCATTTGACATGACATCTGTAATAGCAGGCACTCATTAAATCTTTGTTAAATAAATAAATGGAAAAAAGTTTATTAATTCACTGCATGGGTAATTAATCAAACCATTGCAAGTTTAGCAGTGCGCCATATACACAAATATTTAAAAAATTATGATTGTAATTAAGGTGAACATGATGCATTTCATTACTGTTAGGCATTTCCTTGTGAGTACCACAGTATTACCTGAGCTGGACATTCTTCTGCAAAAGGGTTGCTCCCAAAATAAAGGCAGAATTTGCATGAATAGTGTCTTGGTACTAAACACAGGATTTATTAGGACAAATTATTTTTATAGAGCTTTCTAAAACACAATTATATGGACATAAAGATGGACGATACGATCTTATCTCCCTTTTGCTAAAAAGTATCAACAATGCAATTTGTGCAAAGTTTATGTGAATTTCCTTAGTTCCACAGTTGTTTCTGGTTTGCAGGTAAATTATTTATGTTAAGTAGATGATTTGTTTTCAACTTGGCATTGACACTGAATGAGTGAAGTATGCCAAAATAAATGAATTAATTAATCAAAATAAGCACTTTGGTAAGTAAGCCTGAATACTGACTGATATAAAAGGCTAACGCTTCCCAAAGAGAACCATTTGATCCTCAAACAGATGGCCCCAGGCAGGTGTTGACTTAGTGCATCTATAGGACATTGGATTTTGAAAATGAAACTGCTTTTCTCTAAGTTTAAATGTGTATTGCATGGGAACAATGCCCCGCACCCCTCCACCCCACCATTTCTCATTTGCACACCACCTGGGCAAGTCCTGGTTAGACTGTTGGGTTCATTAACAGAAACACTTTCAATGGGCCCAGAAATCTTTCTCATGTCCTAGGTAAAGAGTTCAGAGCAATATGTGATGAGCTGCATACAAACTCCTTCGTCCTTTATATCTCTTCTGTAGAAACTTCTGTCACACCTAATTATAACCTTTCTGTCCCCTTAGAGAAAAGTCTCTCTCAAAACTATATTGATACTTAGAAAGAACTTTGTAAATCCAAATGTTATGCATTACTCATTTAGGTAGCTAATTTGGGAGGGAAAATATTCCAGAGGTGGTGGGCTCATTCATTCATCCCACTAATGCTGGTATGATATGTTAATTTTTTTTTTAAAGATTTTATTTATTTTTTGACAGAGAGAGAGAGACAGCGAGAGAGGGAACACAAGCAGGGGGAGTGGGAGAGCGAGAAGCAGACTTCCTGAGGGGCAGGGAGCCCGATGTGGGGCTCGATCCCAGGACCCTGGGATCATGACCTGAGCCGAAGGCAGACGCTTAACGACTGAGCCACCCAGGCGCCCCTGTTAATTTTTTTTAATATTTTTACCTCGCTAGGTCAACCCTAGAAACAACAATGTCAACCGTATTATGTGGTAAGATGATAATTCCCTCTACCATGCTGACTTATTTCACAGATTGTACCTTACATAATTCGGCAAATATTTTTGGAGAGCATCCTTGTCAAGCACTGAAAATACAAAGTTGGATAAGTAATAGTTTCTAACATCAATGAATTTTCTGGCCAACAGAGAAAATTATCATAGAAACATTTGTTTTGAGCTCTAAAAACATAGATAAGGGAATAATTAATTCTCCTTGGTGACCAGAGATGAATAGAGGGAGGAATTGAAAATTGTACTGAAAGCCTTGGGAGATGAATGGGAGTGTGTCAAAGGCCATTCTGAAGTGAACAGCATGAAGAGAGGTAATGAGCCATTAGGGAATATGACACACAGCCCGGGGTGGCCAAAGGATGGTGTCGGCAGCATCAGGAGCAGCCTGAGACATAGCCAGCACAGGAACCTAGTAAGAACTCTGTTAGTACAGGTGGGTACAACTACCCTTTTCTTATATATTGCTTCTGTCAAATTGCAGCAAACTAAAGAATACCTTCTATCCCTTCATCAATATCTTGTTCAGTGCCCTACCCTGGACCAGCAGTATTCTAAGCTTTGGGGATAGAGCAGACTCCCTCATTTCATGGCGATTGATTACCTTCAATTAGGTAAAATAGATAATAATCAAGAAAACAATAAATAACAAAGAAAATATCAAGAAATAGTAAATCCTGTGCAGAGTACTAACTCAGAGCAACGTGATAGAAGAAAACTAGATGGTACAATTAGGAAGGAATTATGGTACATTGTGCAATTAGGTACGATGGCCTGAGAAGGCAATCTCCAAAGAGGTTACATTTGAGATGACACCTGGATCACACACACAGACACACATGCAAAGATCTAAAAGAGGACCATTCTAGGCAGAAGTGCAAAGGTCCTGAGGAAAAAAACAAATTTGGTGTGTTTGAGGGAGTTTGCAGTTATTGCTGCATAACAAACCACCCCAAAACTTAATGGCTTAAAACAGCAATGATCTATTTAGCTAACTATTCTGCATATCAGTAATTTAGGCTGAGCTTAGCTGGGTGATCCCCTCATACATCCGTGGACAGCTTGGCTCATGTCAGCAATTTTGTTGCTCTTAGCTGGGACCCCTTACATGTTGGGGGCCTTGGTTGGGACATTTGAGTTACTAATCTCTGTTCCTTGTGGTCCTCTCATTTTCCATTAGGTTGGCTCAGCTTGGCAACTGAATAGGGCCCCAGAGAGTGCAGAGGAAACCATGCCTCTTGAAGCCTAACCTCAGAACTGACACACCATCAATTCTGCCAAGGTCTAGCACAGGATAAATAACAAAGCACATCATAAATCTAGTCCAGATTCAAGAGGAAGAGAAAGAGACTTTGTTTCTTCTTGATGAAAAGAGCCAAAAACTCAGATTACAAAGGGAGTGAGTGAAGCATGTTGGGAGAAGTGAAGTATTGTGGTCAATGTTGCACAGTCTACCATAAAACTGAGGAGATTGGCGAGAGACAGGTCATGAAGGGCTTGGCAATCACTCCTCTGCTACTTCACCTGTGACCAGAGGAGAAGTAAGTCAGTGCAGGGAGGGCCTCTTTTCATTGAACCATAAAATAAGTTAGTACTATGGTAGCAAGGAGGAAATAAAAGCTTTAATGATAGTTACTATGTAATTGTTGAGCAAGAAGAGACTTCACTGATCCAAATGCAGTCTTCTCATTCTTACTGAGATCCAGAGAGTTAACAAAAGAGCTGAAGGTCAAAAGCAGGTCTCCTAATTTCCATCCAGGTCTCATTCCATCTACCATGCTGTCTGCTTGATTAAAGGCACTCTGGGTATTCGCTGCCACCTAATAGTCTGGGAAATGCGAAAGCAGATGTCCTAAAGTTTGACAATTTCCCCCAGGGCACAATGTTTGGAAGCTCATTTGCTATCACAAGGTGGACAATAAGTGCGATAATACATCTTTTATGCAGAAGTTTTAACATCTGATATCCCCAACCATTTAAAAGAGCTACCGAGAAGTGGGGCACCTGGCTGGCTCAGGTGATGGAGTGTGCAACTCTTGATCTTGGGGTTGTGAGTTCAAGGCTGACATTGGGTGTAGAGCTTACTTAAAAATAAAATCTTTAAAACAATTTTTTTTAAAAAAAGAGCTACCGAAAGTAATAATATGGTAATAGCTACATTGGTTGAGAACTTGTTCATCTTACCTTGTTATCTTACCTTGACCTCTGAAGTGCCAAAATAAATGTTGTTGGTCCATGCAAACCACATTTTCTATGCAAACATAATTCTCAAAGTTGGTCTGTTCCCTCAGTGCACAGAAACTTCTTTGAGGTCATGGACTGGGTCTCATTCATCTTCATGTACCCAGTTGGTCACACGGTCCCCTGGACCAAGTAGGCCATCAGAAAACATCTGTGGAGAAAATGAATGAATAAAAGAAGTCTTTGTCAGAGATAGAAGAGATAAAAATTAAATCCATCAGAAAGATTCAACAACCAGAGTAGTTTAAGACCTTTAATTTCTGGGCAAATCTACTCTGAGAAACTTCAATTCTATCAAAGTGTATTAATTGAGCCCCTTAATAAAAATATTCTCCCTTTAAGAAAAAGGATTCATTTCTACTCTGCCTTCTAGTAGATTTTGGAAAGATTTCCACAGAAAACACCTACTTTTTAAATCCATTTGGTGCTAAATAGGTAAGTTTCCATTCCTAGAAAATCCTCTTAAGTGGAATAATTTATTTCCTGGTAATTCCTGATAAATATTACATGAATATTTCTTAGGTATATATTTCTTAAAGAGCTTAAACCTATTTAACCTGACTCTTATCCTAACTGGAGCAATGAAGGGCCAGGTGGTGGGTCATCACCATTTAACGGGTATTGTAAGCTGCTGATCTTCCAAGGTGATGCAGAAAGTATATGACTGAATCTAAAGTGAGTGATTTATCATTTCATTCTGGGGAAATATGAAGAAGTTCTCAGCTTTTAGGATATACTTTGGGCCATTAAAGTACATGCTGACAGTGATGGATGTGCCTTCATTGTGTGGTTTATAATGGATAGATCAAGGCTGGGACAAGAACACACATCTTCTGACCCTGGTAGAGTCTCTCTTCAGGAAACATGACCCCCTTAGATGACCCTGCAAGGAATCTAGACTGGAATGAAATAGGAGGCTGTGAGTTTTACAAGACGTAAAAACAACAGCTTGAAACCTGATTTTACAGATTTAGCAATATCTCTAGAAAATAATTCTCTTTCTCTTTCTCTGGTGTTGTAATTGACATAGTCCAAATGCCATTAGAACCAGCTTGCTCAAAAGATCTCTAGGATAGATTTCTCTCTGTTCCCTGTTCAGTATGTGCCCACGGCAGCCCTCACTAAACAGAAAGACCCAGATAAATAAATAAATGATATTCCATTCAGGTTGTATAACATGACTGCTTTGCTCTGCAACCTCTACTATTGAGAATTATTTTTTTGGCTGCAAACACGTCACTTCATCAAAGATTCTTTACAGAGCAGATGATGTTGAAAGGCAGTGTCTCCTTTTTCAGGTTTAGAGACTAGATGTTATGGACTTCAAAACTCAAAAGTCAGCTCTCCCATCTAGCCCAGTCCTCCTGCCAGGCCCAAACTCCAAAATCAGTGTGGAAGCAATCATAAAATAACAACCTCAGAGGCAGGGAAACAAGGGACTTCCGATTTCTTGTAATTTCTCAAGAAGTAAAGCCTCCCTTTCCCTTGACCATCACTCTTCTCTTTCAAGACCCAGTGGTGACCCACTCATTAAGAACCATTGACTACTTTTCAAAATACCGCCAAACCCATGAACACACTTGATTCAGATATCAGTCCTATGAAGTCAACAGGCCAAATACTAATATTTTCAGCAAATGAGAAAATGATGGACAAAGTGCTCAAGTAATTTTCCCAAGGACGAACAAAAAGCTTGGGCATTAACAGGACAGAAAAACATTGCCTACGAGACCCCTAGTTGGGAAAATGTCCACCCTTCTTTGCAGTTTCTTCTCAAACTCTAGGAGGAAAGGCGTGGCCATTATGGAGCCATGGGCTAGGGCAGAGTGTCTCCCAAAATATTTAGCTAGAGCCACCAAATCTGCCACAGAGAATTGCCTTGAAGCTGGGAATGCAGCACATTGAACTCTATATGAATGGAACTTTAAAGCTGTTAGATTTCCGCATCCCAAACTCAAGTCTTTTTGCTCCTCCTTTCAGACTTTATTCCCCCAAAGGAAAATTTGGGTCACTTGCACTAGTCAGTGTCTTCCTCTGTGAATTCACCGTCAAGACAAACACTGTCCACTAGAAATATAAAGGGGGCCCCAAAATAAAAATAAATATAAATATAAATAAGGTGAACAGTGTAGATGATCTCCGATTTTCTGGTAGGCACATTTTAAAAAGTAAGACCAAAACATGAAAATGGAATTTTAATAATATATTCCACTTAACCCGATGTACCAAAATGTTATCATTTTGACATGTAATCCATATCCTGAGATGTGTTCATGAGGTATTCACGTTTTTACTTTCATCTTCAGTCTTCAAAATCCAGTGTGCATTTCACACTTATAGTACACTTCAGTTTGGACCGGCCACATTTCAAGCATGCCAAAGCCACATCTGATGAGGGCAGTGACAGACAGAACAGCTCCAAGAGTTCTCACAAGCTACTCCTCAGATTTTATAACACTGTCTCCTGACCTCCATCACCACCAGAGGGGACCCGAAAAGCACCACCTATTGCTGTTTTCAAGGAGGCCACTGGCAACTCTAAAGCCCTGCAGGGAACAATTGGCATCAGACCTTCCTAAGAAAGAGAGGAGGGGCGGGTAAGTCAAGCAAGCAGGAGCCTCTTTCCCTCCTCTACACCAACCTCTTTCCCAACCTGGTTGCATCCTGGAGAGGGGAGAGGCCTCCATACTTTCTTTCTGGGTCACTGCTGGGGGATTCACCCAACAAAGGACCATAATTTATGAGGTTTCTCTCTGCAAGTCAACTATTGCTGATGGCAGGGCCAGCATAAACATTGATGCTGACAGACTGAGAGATAAAAGGGTGGCTTTTTGTTCCCTCAGCCCTTTGAGAAATCCAGGCGCAAACCCATTTGCAGAACATTTCCTAATAGATAAATGAGACACAAATCATGTGTACCTGATGGTCAATGAATAGCTCACACGCACAAGGTAAACTCTGAAAACTCCATATTTCAGCCAACATAGCAGTGACTAATGACTCACTTTTGTTTCTACCAAAGACTAAGTGCTTCTTTCCAGGGGTAAATAGACCTGAACCTCCACCCCCACCCCCAAGAGGCTGAATTACTGCAAGCAGTCGCATATGTTGCCAAACAAATGTGCAGGCAACTGAAAACTGAGCAATTCTAGCCGTTTAAACTGTGTCTTGAAATAGCACCTCACTGATAAATGGACCTCCCATTTAGCAACTTCCAGAATTTCAAATCTGTTTCGATTTCCTTCCTATGGAACTTTTTATTTTGTATTTTACCCAGCACCGACTTTACAATATCAAGGAAAAATCAGAGCGAGGCTCGAAAACATGGGTGGGGCATCTAGATTCAAACACAGAGCACAAGTGCAAATGAACCCAGCTGGGCAGAGTTTTCCAAATGGACAGGAGTTTCAGGCAGTGTTTTTACTCTTCATGTAGAAACTGTGTCCATTTGGTGGTTCTGGACTAAAAGGTGCTGCTCTGAATAACTTACAGTTACTGCCTCAGATGTGACCAAGTTGCAGAAAGGACAGGGCTTTGTGCAGTCATCCAAAGTGAGGCACAGGATGGTTTCTGACTTGTCTGTAAAGATGGGTTTGGTTTTTCTACTTTTATCATGCATTAAACCAGCTGAAACCAAAGATGCTGGTTGTTGCTTTTGAATGCTTTTTAAAGTAATGTTTCTAGTAGAGGATATTAATTTATCCTACAGATTTAAACATGTATGTATCCTTTCCACTTCTTCAGTCACTGCTAGTCACCATCTCCAAAATTAAATTTTCCCATGTTGCCTTTGCTATTAAAGCTATCAGATGCTTCTAAATGGTTACTAATCTAAATGTTACTTCTTTCATGTTGGCCAATTTGTCCTCTGAGGATGTGCTGATTGTTAAAGTGCAGCAATAGAGATTTAGGGTAGACACATGGAAGGACTTCCTTACAACAAAAGGTACTAAATGCTGTCAGATCTTGTCAATTCCTTTCTAAAATAAGCCACAGAAATAAGAAATGACACCACTATCTTGGAGTCACTTTGAAAAGTCTATGCTGTCCTAGGTATCCCCCCCCCCCACAGTTAGGAATGCCTGTCTGATACCCAAGGGGCCAAGGCCTGTGAGCTCTGGAGGCCCTCCAAGGAGTCATTCCTGACATGAATTTGACGAAACCACTAGACTCTCAACATGAGGCATAGTGGTGGTGGTGATGGTGTGTGTCTGTGAATGTGTTGGTTGGGATGGCATGGGAGGGGCTGGAGAATAGAGTTAAATAGAGAAAAGGAGGAAGAAAAAAAAATGTGAAAATGAGCTTTTTCAGAATCCAGAGAAGCACAACAAACAGTGGTCTTAGCAAAGTTATGTATTCAAGTGAACTGTGACTTTTGTTGATAGCTGATCTTCTTCAGAGCTGAGGGAATCCTGGCCAGGCAGATCCCTCTTGGGGAAGGGAGCTCCCACGCTCCTGAGGGAGGCACTTACACATCAGGCTCATGGTATCTGCCTTTGAGATATCCCTGACAGCCTCTATCTCCTGTAGGTCCACCTCACACCCAATCCACCGCCCCCCATGGTGGTGAATCCATGGCCACCCAGGCACCCTGCCAAGCATGCCTGGGAGCAAGGCATTTTGGGGTTCCCTGAACAGGAAAGCCATGTCCATTTCCCAGCTTTAAAGATTAACCACAAGGGCTTCACTGGCATCTCTGTTATCAACTCCATTATTACTGCCGACATACAGCTCCTTCCTTGTCGGCTCCTGCCTGAGAGATAGGGAAGTTAAGAACACAGCCTCTGAAGTCAGGCTGCCTAGATTCCACTCCTAAACCTCGCCCTCTTTATGGCTCATTCCTCAGTGGTCAGATGGGAATCACAGCAGCTCTGACCCCACGGGGTTGCTAATGCACCAAAACCACCCAGCACTGGATGAGGACAAGCTGTCCCTGCACAATAAATATTAGCTGCCATTTCCACTGTCCCTGCCCCCTCTGTTTGCTGCTGTCACACGTTTCCATTCTTGTTTCCATCTGGGTTGTTACTGACCTGAAGTTAGACCAGTTTAAGAGAAAAGCACCATGCCTGCAGAGTAATTCACCCAAGTCACTCAAGTGTTTTAAAATTATATGGTGTGTGTGTGTGTACACGTATAAACATGCATACACACGTGTCTGCAGGTATGTATATATGTACCTGCCTCTATGTTTCAGTCTCTTTACAAGTGAATGTATAGGTGAAATGCCATTTCAGCAAGTGCTTATACAGTTTTCTTCAAGTAACAGGCTTGAAAACACACCCCGTACTGGTTACCTTCCCTTCCCTGTCTCCCTTCCTTACTCCCCTACCAGAGCTTTCTGGGATCACCTCCAAGGAAACTACTTGTTCTCAAATCCTGCATCAGGATACGAGTCTAAGGGAACCTGGAATGCTGGCCACTTAGCATCCTTTCCCAGGATTCAGGACGCTATCCTAGATAGAGAAAACGTGCATCCAGACAAGAGAGTTAGAATCAGAAAACAGCATCAACTTGCTGTGATCACTGAAGGAACAATGACACCCTCCCTCCACCACACCCACAGTTCCCGTATTGTGTTGTGCAATGCTGTTTTGGGGCTGTGTGATGTCGTGATGTAATAGCTAGGTTCTAAGAACTGAACCCAGGAGGAGAGTTTCCGTTCCATAAGTAATTCTCAGCCTCCAAGCAAGTCCACTCAGCCAGCGCTGCATTCCCGGTCCACCAGCCATAAGTAATTAAAACTCATTCTAGTATTTCCTGACTTCTCTCAAAGAATGCAGCATTTCCTAGAGTCCAGCTCTCTCTCCTCCTCCCTTTTCTCCAGCTGGTTGAGAATGTCACACCTTCTCTTCTTGTCCTGACATCTACCAGCTCCCCTAACAAAGTGCCCAAAAGGCTCTTTCTCTCTCTCCAGCCAGCTCTTTCTCCAGCTGGCTCTTAGTTGGGTGAATCAGCTTATCCTCTTCACATACATTGCTTTTTCTCAGCTGCCAAAGTCTCTGTGATCAAGAAGAGCCTGGGAGCCAACTTGACCGTCCCCCAGTAGAAGGTGGTGAGCATGACAAGGGAGAAACGTGAATGTTTGTTTATACATTAATAGTTTTTGCCCTTAGTAAACTTTCCTCCCTGAAATATCCTTGTGGACTCTGCAGACAGAGATCCAGTATTCACCTGGGTTATCCAGAAGTTCCTTCCCTTCTAGTTGACCCGTCTCTCTTTTCCTTTTCTCACCGGAGTGGACATAGTTTCTCACAATTTCCTGTTGTGCTGCCCTGCTGATTCTAGCTGTGTCCATTAGCGCTCTCTTGGCAAACTTGGGTTTGGAAAATGAGTAACTAAATATTCATTTATTAGAGGTGTTTTTCTTTCACTAGCAGCTGCCATCTGTTCCTCTCCACCTCAGGCTAATCCCCCTTTCTCCTTGCAGCATCCTGGAAATAAGATGAGAAATAAGAAGTAACTCAAAATAGAAATAATAAAATATTACCGCCAAATAAAAGAGACACAGGAAGAGTTTTTAAGAAAAAAAAAACATAAACAACACATGAAAGGTCAGAAAATTACAAAGAAAAATGAATTTTTAAAAAAAGATCTAGATGCAGGAAGGACAATTAGGGGATGGCTGGAAAGATGAATAATAACCAAATAGCCAGAGGACAGCCTGCAGCAGAGATGAAGGATATAAATCAGAAGAGAAAAATGTTTGCCTGATTCGATTTTACAGACAGTCCTTTAAAACGTGATGTGTCATTTGGATTTGTTTTGATGTGCTGGACATCTCCAGTGTCCATTCTGGGCTTTGAGTGCAACTTAGTTAAATGACTGGATGCATTTTAAGACCTACCATCCGGGTTACATGCTGATTTACTTGTGTACAATGAGCTCCCTGCAGGAGCACGGTTCCAAATCCCAAAGGAAACGGAGGACAGAACGCTTCCAGTTCCTTTTCCATCCATAATGTGGTAAAAGAAAAAAAAAAAAAAGCCAGTCTTCAAACCTGTGCTCCTGTCTGTTATTTGCTGTTCAGAGGTTCTGCAGGTACATTGTTTCATGCAGCCCTTCCATGAAAGGTGAGGGATGTGCCTGGCTCCTGATGAATAGGCATTTGAGATACAAAATATATTGAAGTTGACTTGTTTGTCATCACGTTTTTCATTTGCCTGGGTTTCGTATAGATGGAAAACCTGTTTCAAAGGCAAAATGCATTCTGCATTGTATATGAGCTGGGGAATGTCAAGTGGCTCTGATTGCAGCGTGGGCGTTGTTACGGTTTGTTTTGTTTTGATTTAAAGTCAGGAAACAATGAGTATGTTTGTCATTTTCTAAACCTTATGGCCCCAAACCACTTGTGGCTGGTGGTCTTTCATCTCCATGGGACATTCCACCCAACCACCACCGTCTGCCAGGGACGCCTACTAATGTCAAAGTTCTGCTGGGTTTCTCTGAAGCCCGCCTCTGCTTTCAGCAGCTTTGAATGAGCTACAGGGCCACAATTTACTTCTATTGTCATTTCTTCAGACAGACAGAGAGAAAGACATCTGCTACTTTAGACAAGAAGCCTATTGGAAGAACACACATACAACCAGAACGACCTAGCGCAAGATCGTTCAATTCAGCTGCAGTCAGAAAAAGGGAGAGAAGAGAGAGCAGGGAAAAGCCCTATTGCATTATGGACACTGTTCATTTCTGAGCCAGTGTTTGAGGAGGGAGCTGCTAACTTTGCCAGGAAAACATACATTCTGTTTTCAACAAATAGGGTATGGGCAACCAAGAATCAATCATTCATGAAACATCAAAGAGTCAACTGTAATGGGAGAAACTAATTTCTGATGGTGAAAATGACTTTTTGGCGTGGGAGCCCATATTGCACCACTGTAAATAACTATCAAGCTATGCCCCTATAAAAAACGAGAATGGAGAATTAAAGACAATGAAGTTATATCAAATTAGTTTTTGCTATGTAACAAGCCATCCAGGCATAGTAGCTTACAACAAGCATTTATTGACTCACGATTTTCTGGGTCGGCAATTTAGGATGGGTTCAGTTGGGCAGATCGTCTGCTTGCCTCTTCTAGGGTCACTTGTGTGGGTACAGTCAGCCAGTGGTGTGGCCAGGAGACCATTAGTCTTGGATGGGCTCTCTTGCATGTCCGATGTTTCATGCTGGCTGTTGGGTAGGGAGGCGGGGATGACTGGACCCTGCATCTCCAATAGGCTAGCCTGGGTTTATTCATGTGGTGGTGGTTCCCACGTGTAGCAAGGGAGGGCAAGCCCGGTGCATAAGCATTTTTTAAATCTCTGCTTGTGGCATGTTTGCTATATCCCATTGGCCAAAACAAGTCACATAGCCAGGCTCAGTGTGGGCAGAGAACACTCAAAGGTGAGCATACAGAGAAGGATGAACAAACCAGGGTCATTACTCCGACAACCCACTGCAGAAGCATTCTTGGAAACACTCTTACCTGTATCTATCAGACTGAAATATGAGAACTTAGAATCATGCAATCATGTAACAGAATGGACCTTAGATGTCTTCAAGTCTAAATTCTTCCTTTGATAGTTGAGGCAACTTCAATTCAGACGGGCCACTTTTCTGCCCACGATCACATGACTATCTTGATACTACATTAATTGTGAAGGCATGGGGAGCATCTGGAATCATTTATATAGTAACTTGCTTTAGCATTGAGGATAGGTAAAATTATTTATACTAGACAAAAATAAGAACCCCATCAAGACTAGAGAGTCTGGAAAATATTTTGGGAAAGAAAAGACAGAGTTCATGTAGGCATGTAAGTATGTAGACGTAGTGAGGGAAACCCAATTGAAAGCTCAAGGTGTCATATTTTCCTGGTATTTTTCAGATTCCTAAGGTAGTGCTTCTCAAATTTCAATGTGCATATGAATCACCTGGGATCCTGTTAAAATGCCAGTTTTCATTCAGGAGGTGGGTGCTGAGACTGCATTTTTATTTTTTTTTTTAAGGATTTTATTTATTTATTCATGAGAGACAGAGAGAGAGACAGAGGCAGAGGGAGAAGCAGGCTCCCCGCGGAGCAGGGAGCCCGATGCGGGACTCGATCCCAGGACCCTGGGATCATGACCTGAGCCGAAGGCAGACGCTTAACTGACTGAGCCACCCAGGCGTCCCTGAGACTGCATTTTTAACAAGCTCCCAGGTGAGGCTGATACTGCTAGTCCAAGGGCCACAGTGGCAAAGCTCAAGGACTTAGCCTTGTCTGTTCAGTTCCTCATCTGTCATATTTATTCAGCCTCTAAATGCATCTCTCCTCACTGATATCACCACTCCCTATATTAACATGTTGGAAATCCCACTGTAATGTGCTTCCAGGGAGAGCTCTCATAGTGAAACAGGTGTGTGCTCAGGAGACACTAGGTTCTCATCTTTGTTTTTCCCTGAAATAACATAGAATGCATGAAACCTGGACCCTTCTCCCCACCGTGCCCCTCAGGGAGATCCCTTCCTTTGGCCCCCCGACCTCATCCTCCCAGAAACACCATTTTCTTTTCTTTTCAGTGATCACCACGCACCGCCGAGGCAGAGGAGGGCTGAATTCTTATGTCCCCACTCCCTATCCTGGCTAAGGCTTTGTACCCAGGAAGTCCCTTAGGAAGCACCAGGAGGAGCTGGGGAAGTGAGACAGGAAAGGGACTGAACCCAGTAAAGTGTGTGTTCATCAGCCAATTACCATTGTGGGCAACTGGGCTCAGACCTGCTGAGGGTCTGTGAAAGACTATGTAGCACATGCCCCAGAGTTACCCCACCCAGTGGGGAGGTAGTCGGGGTGTTTATACACCAAGTCCCTGGCAGGTAGTGGTCAGGGGGGCTCCCAATAGAATTAATTCTCCAGCACATTTGGCTTCTCGGGGCATGGCACCAGCATTTGAGAAGGGCCTTCAAGTAGAGTCACTAGAGTTTACAGGAGGTGGCTTTAAGCTTGTAGAGAAGAATGCAGAAGGACTGTGGGCGAGCCTACAGTCCTTCTGCCTTAACCATCATTGAAGAACTAAACAGAAAGGAATAACTTAAATGGATGAAGGCTCTGACCAAAACCAAGGAAAGCATGTCGAAAGCAAAACACCGTTAAAACAGGCAAACTGTTCTGCAACAAACGATCCTTTTAATTGTTTTTATTTTTTTCCACTCTTGGGACTGTTCGCTTGGTTTATTCTGTTGTTGTTGTTGCCATTGCTTTCGTGCAAACTAATAATGTCTCAGCTGCCTTAAATGCATGGTTGACTTTCAATGTAATCTACCCAAGTCACTCAACAGGAAAGCAAAGATTTTTATCATTGCTTTCCATACGAAGCAATAGTAGATCTGGACTTCCTTCTGTCCCCATCCCTTATCTGAACTGAGACCTTGGCCAAGGTATCCTCTCTAAGCTTCAGATTCCTCATCTGTTAAAAAAAATTGCAATTCTGATTGCACAAGACTGTGTTAAGGGTTGAATAGAAGGAAGAATGTGAAGCTGCTCACCCATCAGAGGCACTCAAATGTCCTCCTCCTCCCTCACTGTCCAATACCCTCACCACTGAGGACTAAATTCTATTCTATTCCGTCGGTTCATATTGGAGTCTGAGTATGTGCAAAAAATCTATCTTAGATTACAAAGGAAGTAGAGAGCTAATAAAAATAGTTCTTTCCTTCCAGTTGCTTTCTGCTTTGGAGAAAGGCAGACATGTAAGGAAGTAGCTCTAATAAAATCAGGTAGTGATAAGTATTTTCAATATAAAAAGTGCTATGCTCTGATCATATAGGGAGAGCGAAATTATTCTCTATGTTCCTCTAATTTACATAACAGTGGTTGGTTCCATAATTCACACTCAATGGCTAGAGTCTGCAAAATTCCCAGCAACCGCCATGTTCAACAAAATTGTGTTACACACCAAAAAACCTTTGACTAACCTCTAATTGATTCCGACATTCCAAAGACTATGAGGAATAGTCGAAAATAATTTAGAAACTGCTGACTTGTATTAGGAACAGATTTATTCAGATAAAACAGAGAGACAGAAGGTATTTGAAGTGAGATTATTTCGTCAATTGGGCATAATAAAAGAAAGAAAATAAAAATGATTGCTTAAGCTTTGAAAATCCTTTCTTTTGCAATGAGATTGGGTTATGAGAAAAAACTAACATTTACTGAGCACCTTTAAATGCTAGGTATTATGATAGAGTCTTCATTTATAATTTCATTTGATCTTGTTTTTTTATTATTATGTTAATCACCATATATTACATCATTAGTTTTTGATGTAGTGTTCCATGATTCATGGTTGTGTATAACACCCAGTGCTCCATGCAGAACATGCCCTCTTTAATACCCATCACCAGGCTAACACATCCTCCCACCCCCGCCCCTCTAGAACCCTCAGTTTGTTTTTCAGAGTACATCGTCTCTCATGGTTCTTCTCCCCCTCCTATTTGCCCCCCTTCATTCTTCCCCTCCTGCTATCTTCTACTTTTTTTTTCCTTAACATATATTGAATTATTTGTTTCAGAGGTACAGATCTGTGATTCAACAGTCTTGCACAATTCACACCACTCACTATAGCACATACCCTCCCCAATGTCTATCACCCAGCCACCCCATCCCTCCCACCTCCCACCCCAGCAACCCTAAGTTTGTTTCCTGAGATTAAAAATTCCTCATATCAGTTAGGTCATATGACACATGTCTTTCTCTGATTGACTTATTTCACTCAGCATAACTCTCTCCAGTTCCATCCACGTCATTACAAATGGCAAGATCTCATTCCTTTTGATGGCTGCATAATATTCCATTGTATATACTTCTTCTTTAACCATTCATCTGTTGATGGACATCTTGGCTTTTTCCACGGTTTGGCTATTGTGGACATTGCTGCTGTAAAAATCGGGGTGCATGTACCCCTTCGGAGCCCTACATTTGTATCTTTGGGGTAAATACTCAGTAGTGCAATTGCTGGATCATATGGTAGCTCTATTGTCAACTTTTTGAAGAACCTCCATACTGTTTTCCAGAGTGGTTGCACCAGCTTGCATTCTCACCAACAGTGTAGGAGGGTTCCCCTTTCTCCGCATCCCCGCCAACATCTGTCATTTCCTGACTTGTTAATTTTAGCCATTCTGATGGGTGTGAGGTGGTATCTCATTGCGGTTTTGATTTGGATTTCCCTGGTCCAAGCGATGTTGAGCACTTTTTCATATGTCTGTTGGCCATTTGGATGTCTTCTTTGGAAAAATGTCCGTTCCTGTCTTCTGCCCATTTCTTGATTGGATTATTTTTTCTTTGGGTGTTGAGTTTGAGAAGTTCTTTATACATTTTGGATACTAGCTCTTTATCTGATATGTCATTTGCAAATATCTTCTCACATTCTGTCGGTTGTCTTTTGGTTTTGTTGACTGTTTCTTTTGCTGTGCAAAAGCTTTTTATCCTGATGAAATCCCAATAGTTCATTTTTGCCCTTGCTTCGCTTGCCTTTGGCGATGTTTCTAGGAAGAAGTTGCTGTGGCTGAGGTCGAAGAGGTTGCTGCCTGTGTTCTCCTTTAGGATTTTAATGGACTCTTGTCTCACATTGAGGTCTTTCAACCATTTGGAGTCTATTTTTGTGTGTGGTGTAAGGAAATGGTCCAGTTAAATTCTTCTGCAAGTGGCTGTCCGATTTTCCCAACACCATTTGTTGAAGAGACTATCTTTTTTCCATCGGACACTCTTTCCTGCTTTGTCGAAGATTAGTTGACCATAGAGTTGAGGGTCCATTTCTGGGCTCTCTATTCTGTTCCATTGATCTGTGTGTCTGTTTTTGTGCCAGTACCATACTGTCTTGATGATGACAGCTTTGTAATAGAGCTGGAAGTCCGGAACTGTGATGCCACCAGCTTTGCTTTTCTTTTTCAACATTCCTCTGGCTATTCGGGGTCTTTTCTGGTTCCATACAAGTTTTAGGATTATTTGTTCCATTTCTTTGAAAAAAGTGGATGGTATTTTGATAGGGATTGCATTGAATGTGTAGATTGCTCTAGGTAGCATTGACATCTTCACCATATTTATTCTTCCAATCCATGAGCATGGAATGTTTTTCCATTTCTTTGTGTCTTCCTCAATTTCTTTCATGAGTATTTTATAGTTTTCTGAGTACAGATTCTTTGCCTCTTTGGTTAGATTTATTCCTAGGTATCTTATGGTTTTGGGTGCAATTGTAAATGGGATCAACTCCTTAATTTCTTTCTTCTGTCTTGTTGTTGGTGTATAGGAATGCCACTGATTTCTGTGCATTGATTTTATATCCTGCCACTTGACTGAATTCCTGTATGAGTTCTAGCAGTTTTGGGGTGGAGTCTTTTGGGTTTTCCACATAAAGTATCATATCATCTGCAAAGAGTGAGAGTTTGAATTCTTTGCCAATTTGGATGCCTTTGATTTCTCTTTGTTGTCTGATTGCTGTGGCTAGGACTTCCAATACTATGTTGAATAGCAGTGGTGATAGTGGACATCCATGCCGTGTTTCTGACCTTAGGGGGAAAGCTCTCAGGTTTTCCCCATTGAGAATGATATTCACTGTGGGTTTTTCTTTTTCTTTTTTCTTTTTTTTAAAGATTTTATTTATTTATTTGAGAGAGAGAGATTGAGAGAGAGAGAGCATGAGAGGGGGGAGGGTCGGGAGGGTCAGAGGGAGAAGCAGACTCCCTGCCGAGCAGGGAGCCCGATGCAGGACTCGATCCAGGGACTCCAGGATCATGACCTGAGCTGAAGGCAGTCGCCCAACCAACTGAGCCACCCAGGCGCCCTCGCTGTGGGTTTTTCATAGATGGCTTTTATGATATTGAGGTATGTACCCTCTATCCCTGTACTCTGAAGAGTTTTGATCAAGAAAGGATGCTATACTTTGTCAAATGCTTTTTCTGCATCTATTGAGAGGATCATATGGTTCTTGTTCTTTCTTTTGTTAATGTATTGTATCACGTTGATTGATTTGCGGATGTTGAACCAACCTTGCAGCCCAGGGATAAATCCCACTTGGTCGTGGTGAATAATCCTTTTAATGTACTGTTGGATCCTATTGGCTAGTATTTTGGTGAGAATTTTGGCATCCATGTTCATCAGGGATATTGGTCTGTAATTCTTCTTTTTGATGGGGTCTTTGTCTGGTTTTGGGATCAAGGTAATGGTGGCCTCATAAAATGAGTTTGGAAGTTTTCCTTCCATTTCTGTTTTTTGGAACAGTTTCAGAAGAATAGGTATTAATTCTTCTTGAAATGTTTGGTAGAATTCCCCTGGGAAGCCATCTGGCCCTGGGCTCTTGTTTGTTGGGAGAGTTTTCATTAGTGCTTCAATTTCCTTAGTGGTTATAGGTCTGTTCAGGTTTTCTCCCTCTTCCTGGTTCAGTTTTGGTAGTTGATACATCTCTAGGAATGCATCCATTTCTTCCAGGTTATCTAATTTGCTGGCATAGAGTTGCTCATAATATGTTCTTATAATTGTTTGTATTTCTTTGGTGTTGGTTGTGATCTCTCCTCTTTCATTCATGATTTTGTTGATTTGGGTCATTTCTCTTTTCTTTTTGATAAGTCTGCCCAGGGGTTTACCAATCTTGTTAATTCTTTCAAAGAACTAGCTCCTAGTTTCATTGGTCTGTTCTACTGTTCTTTTGGTTTCTATTTCATTGATTTCTGCTCTGATCTTTATGATTTCTCTTCTCCTGCTGGGTTTAGGCTTTATTTGCTGTTTTTTCTCTAGCTCCTTTAGGTGTAGGGTTAGGTTGTGTATTTGAGACCTTTCTTGCTTCTTGTGAAAGCCTTGTATTGCTATATACTTTCCTCTTAGGACTGCCTTTGCTGCATCCCAAAGATTTTGAATAGTTGTGTTTTCACTTTCATTGGTTTCCATGATTTTTTAAAATTCTTCTTTCATTTCCTGGTTGACCCATTCATTCTTTAATAGGATGTTCTTTAGCCTCCATGTATTTGAGTTCTTTCTGACTTTCCTCTTGTGATTGAGTTCTAGTTTCAAAGCATTGTGGTCTGAAAATAGGCAGGGAATGATCCCAGTCTTTTGGTACCAGTTGAGACCTGATTTATGACCTAGGATGATGTATTCTGGAGAATGTTCCATGGGCACTAGAGAAGAATGTATATTCTGTTGCTTTGGGATGGAATGTTCTGAGTGAAGTCCATTTGGTCCAGTGTGTCATTTAAAGTTTTTATTTCCTTGTTGATCTTTTGCCTAGATGATCTGTCCATTTCAGTGAGGGGTGTTAAAGTCCCCCACTATTATTGTATTGTTGTCAATGTGTTTCTTTGCTTTTGTTATTAATTGCCTTATATAATTGGCTGCTCCCATGTTAGGGGCATAGATATTTACCAGTGTTAGATCTTCTTGTTGGATAGACCCTTTAAGTAGGATATAGTGTCCTTCTTCATCTCTTATTACAGTCTTTGGTTTAAAATCTAATTTGTCTGATATAAGGATTGCCACCCCAGCTTTCTTTTGGTGTCTCTAAGCATGGTAAATTGTTTTCCACACCCTCACTTTCAATCTGGGGGTGTCTTTGGTTCTAAAATGAGTCTCTTGCAGACAGCATATCGATGGGTCTTGTTTTTTAATCCAATCTAATAGCCTGTGTCTTTTGATTGGGGCATTTAGTCCATTCACATTCAGGGTAACTATTGAAAGAGGAATTTAGTGCCATTGTATTGCCTGTAAGGTGACTGTTACTGTATAATGTCTGTGTTCCTTTCTGGTCTATGTTGCTTTTAGGCTCACTCTTTGCTTAGAGGACCCTTTTCAATATTTCTTGTAGGGCTGGTTTCATGTTTGCAAATTCCTTTAGTTTTTGTTTGTCCTGGAAGCTTTTTATCTCTCCTTCTATTTTCAATGACAGCCTAGCTGGATATAGTATTCTTGGCTGCATATTTTTCTCATTTAGTGCTCTGAATATATCCTGCCAGTCCTTTCTGGCCTGCCAGGTCTCTGTGGATAGGTCTGTTGCCAGTCTAATGTTTCTACCATTGTAGGTTACAGATCTCTTGTCCCGAGCTGCTTTCAGGATTTTCTGTCTCTGAGACTCATAAGTTTTACTCTTAGATGTCGGGGTGTTGACCTATTTTTATTGATTTTGAGAGGGGTTCTCTGTGCCTCCTGGATTTTGATGCCTGTTTCCTTCCCCAAATTAGGGAAGTTCTCTGCTATAATTTGCTCCAATATACCTTCTGCCCCCCTCTCTCTTTCTTCTTCTTCTGGGATCCCAATTATTCTAATATTGTTTCATCCAATGGTATCACTTATCTCAAATTCTGCCCTCGTGATCCAGTAGTTGTTTATCTCTCTTTTTCTCAGCTTCTTTATTTTCAATCATTTGGTCTTCTATATCACTGATTCTCTCTTCTGCCTCATTTATCCTAGCAGTTAGCCCCCCCCATTTTTATTGCACCTCATTAATAGCCTTTTTGATTTCGACTTGATTAGATTTTAGTTCTTTTATTTCTCCAGACAGGTTTCTGTAATAACTTCCATGCTTTTTTCAAGCCCAGCTAGTATCTTTAAAATCATGATTCTGAACTCTAGGTCCGACATCATACTAATGTCTGTATTGAGTAGGTCCCTGGCAGTCAGTACTACCTCTTGTTCTTTTTGTTGAGGTGATTTTTTCCATCTTGTCATTTTGTCCAGAGCAGAACAGATGAATGAGAAAACAAAATGCTAACAGGGTAACAACATCCCCAGAAAATATACTCTAAACAGATCAGAAAAGACCTGAAGCTGTGGGAAAAGAAAGGGAAAGAAAGAAAAAAGAAAAAAAAAAACAGAAAAGAAAAAGATAAAAACAGAACAAAACAAAAAAAAACAGAATATGATCAAATATGATCAGGCTGGTGCATAGATCAGTGCACACACTAAATTTTCGGTGTATTTTGGTCTGTTAGAAGAAAGTGCCTCTCAAAATTTTAAAGAAAGAAAAACTTATATATGTACAAAAATAAGGGTTGATACGATAAAGGGATGGAATATGACTGTAAAGATGAAAATTATAAAAAATTTTATAAAAGGAATTGATAATATAAGAAGTTGTTTGAAAAAAGAAAGAAGAGGATTTAAAAGAAAAAAAGAAAGAAAAAGGGAGAGAATATGATCAGGCAGGAGACTAGAACAAAGCCCTACACTAGGGATTTAGGATATATTTTGGTCTGTTAGAAGAAACTATCTCAAAATTTTAAAGAGAGAACAACTTATATATATATGCCAAAAATAAGGGTAAGTACTCTGAAGGGATAGAATATGACTCTAAAAATGAAAAATAAAAATGTTTTTTAAAAAAGGAATTGATAAGATGTTGGTTGAAAAAGGGAAAAAGAAGAATTCAGAAAAAAAAAGTTAAAAAAAATTAACTTGGAAAGACTAAAGAATCATGGGGGAAAAGCCATGAATTCTTGTGCACTATTCCCCTAGTGCTGGAGTTCTGCCGTTCTCATTGATCAGTAAACTTGGTCTTGGCTGGCTGTTCTTGCTGATATTCTGTGGGAGGGGCCTGTTGCTGTGGTTCCCAAATGTCTTTGCCGGAGGCAGAATTGCCCCGCCCTTGCCCTGTCTGGGCTAAGTGATCTGCTTGGGTTTGCTCTTGGGAGCTTTTGTTCCCTGAAAGCTTTCCGTACAACTTTGGAGGAGGAGAGTGAAAATGGCAGCCTCCCAATCTCTGCCCCAGAGGAGCCGAGAACTCGGGTCCCTGCTCCTCAGTGAGCCCCCAGAGAAAAGCAGTCAGTCACTCCTGTCTCCCCGGTCTCTGGCTGCACTCCGTGCTCACCCGACCTGTGACCAAGCATTTCTATCTCTGGCACCCGACCCTGTGTGGAGTCTCCAAACCCAGCAGATTTCTGTGGTGTGCTCCTGCGCCACTCCTCCTGGGGGAGGAAGGGGAGTCTCCCCAGATCTGCTGCTTGTTGGGTCCCTGCTGGAGGAGCAGTGGCCGACTGTGCCCCAGATCACGGTTTATGGCAACCCCGAGCTGAGAACCCACTCATCTCTGTCTCTGCAGCCAGCTTCCCTGCTCCGATATCTGGGAGCTCTGCCACACTCAGGCACCCCCGGTCTTTCTGTGACCCAGAGGGTCCTGAGACCACACTGTCCCATGAGGGTTCCACCCCCCACTTAGCCACTGGAGCAACATCCCTCAGCGGAGCCGACTTCTAAAAGTTCCAATTTTGTGCTCCGCTGCTCTATCACTTGCCAGAAGTAGCTAACAGAGGCCCCCTCCCCCGCCATCTATCGTCCCGAATATCGCCTCGGATTCACTTCTCCACATGTCCTACCTTCCAGAAAGTGGTCATTTTCTGTTCAGAGAGTTGTCGCTATTCTTTTTTTCCATCTCCTATTGAGTTCATAGGTGTTCAGAATGGTTTGATCCCTATCCAGCTGAATTCCTGAGACCAGACGAAATCCAGGTCTCCTACTCCTCCGCCCTCTTGCTCCACCCCCTTATTTGATCTTGTTAACTCCCCAAAGACCACCGAGAAACCTGTTGATCAAGTAGGGCTGTGTTTACTAGTCTTAGTGCAGTAAGGAAGAACACGACCTTGACAGAGAATGGTTTCAGGGTTGAACTAGGTGATTTTTAGGTGGATCTTGCAAGGCATAGAATTTATTGGGACTGGGCCAAATTTATCACTTTATTATTATTCACTCTGGTTTGGTGAGCACTTAGAGGTCAAGATTTTGAAAAGAGTCTTGATGAGTAAGCTGTGTAGTTGGTGTTATGGGATAAATTGTGTGCCCTCAAAATTCACATATTAAAACTCTGACCCCCAGTACGTAGAATGAGACTGTATTTAAAGATAGGGCCTCTAAAGAAGTAGTGAAGGTGAAGTGAGGTTGTATGAGTGGGTCTTAATCCAATATGACTGGTGTCCTCATAAGAAGATGAGATTAGGACACAGACATGAACAGAAGGAAGACCACGTGAAGATAAAAGAGAAGATGGCCATTTACAAGTCAAAGAGAGGGGCTTCAGAAGAAGTCACACCTGCCAACACCTTGGTCTTGGACTTCTAGCCTCCAGAATTTTGAGAAAATAAATCTTTGCTGTTTAAGCTACGCAGTCTGTGGTACTTTGTTATGGAAGCCCCAGAAAACTAGTACAGTTAGTTCACAGTCTCAGGTTCTAGAATCAGGTACTTCCAGGAGCAGGAGGTTAAGTAACATGCCCAAGATTACAAAGAAATGACAATGAGCCAAGATTCTAACTTCAGTTGACTGGACTGCAAAACCGAGCTCTCTCTTCCATAGGTTGAACTCTCCTATAAAGCAGAAACAAATTATAAATAGGGACTAAAAAGAAAGTAACTGGGGTTTCTTATACTTTTCATCAATTGGTCAGTTTTCCATGGAGCAGGGGACAGCACAGGAGACCTGTTGTAGTTCTGTGTTTATTTTTATAGCCTCCAACCTAGGGTGACATTTTGCAGTTTGCAAGATGTAAGAACCAGATGGTGTTTTTTCCAGGTGTGCAGACACTCCTGTTTCTCTTCCCCAATCACTTCAACATTCCCTCAGCACTAATCTTTTCTAGGTACAGAGATTCTGAGACTTCCAACTGCCAATATGCACAACTCTTCACCTGAGCAGGTTCTGCGATCCCTGGAGCCCTTGCTCAGGGCAGACAAGAAGCTCTGGACAGTGACTACCCCCATCCCCAGAGCAGCCTTCCATCAATGACTAATGGGAGTGGTGGATAAATACCGTAGTGAGATGACTCTGAGACATGTTCTATGCTGTTCCCATAGCTCCCCAGATGCCCACAGTAGTAACCAGCTAATGACACACCTTTTATGGCCGCCTCCCCTTCCCCACTGGTGCTTACTGGGATCCCCTCCCAAAGAAGCCGTTTGCACTCAGCTCTTTGTCTTAGGGTCTTCTACTAGAAAAATTCAACTGGGGACACAAGGCTGTAAGTACTGGCTCCAATCTGACAGTCTCCTCTCCGCTTCAAACATCTTTAAGGACCTCTAGTTCTCTTAGGCTAAAGGTCATGATCTTTAAAGATCTTATTTATTTATTTGACAGAGAAAGAGAGCACAAGCAGGGAGAGCGGCAGTCAGAGGAAGAGAGAGAAGCAGGCTCCCCTCTGAGCAAGGAACCCAATGCTGGGCTTGATCCCAGGACCCTGGGATCATGACCTGAGGTGAAGGCAGATGCTTAACTGACTGAGCCACCCAGGTGCCCCAAGGTCATGATCTTTAATATGACCTAGAAGACCTGGCATAACCTGGCACCTACCTGTCTGTTGATATCAGGGTTCTTGGCTTTAGCAATAGGAATTGATGAGAAAGGCCTCTATTACAGAACCAGGCTAATTCAGAAAAGGAATTGATGAGAAAGGCCTCTATTACAGAACCAGGCTAATTCAGAGGTAAGGTCATCTGTATAGGTAAAACAATCCCTGCAGCCCCCATTGTGCCTTGGTCCCTATTAGTCTCTGCTGCCAGATTCCACTGCCTGGACACTCCCCATCACCTAATGCTCTGCTACCAGCAGCCTCCATGGGAGAGTCCCTAACCAGCATGCCTCTTCTTGGCCCAGTCTCAAGTTACAGCCTGAGAGAGCTTTAAGAATGACATGCTTAAAAGCATCTACCATGGGGAGCAGGCACATCCCAAATAATCAGCATGTTAAAAACACTGGGCAGTCAGAGGCCAGCCCCCTCCTGCTCCACAGGCCTTTCCTGATCCTGAAGTCCAGCCCCACCAGGCTTTGTGCCACCCCACATGAAGCCTCCATGCTTCCTGCTGTTGCAAAGTGTGCTGTTCTCTGCACAGAATGCTCCCCTCTTCGGAATTCAGGTCAGCCTTCCTCGGGAAGCTTATCCTGGAAAAGCAAAGAGGTCAGATCCCCCCATGATAGCTTTCCTTTCAGAACCACATTCCCCTTGTAACTGCCTTTTTACTACACGTACTGCCTGTGAAGCCAGCTCCCCAAGGGCCAGAGTTCTGTCCACTGTGGCTCACTCCTATATGATCAGCACTAGGCAGAAGTCCCAGCACATATTAGGCACTGAATTGATAGCTGTTGAAGGAATAAATGGACCCATTCTTAAGCAGCTCCATTTAGATTTTACCCAAATCACAGGTTGTCAATTAGCTGAAGACATTGTCCTTTTGCCTCGGAGGTGAGACAGCTCAGATTGTCAGTGAGACACATGTCCTCTCATGACAGACACTAAAATAACCCAATGAGGCATGTGGGCCTCTTGATTATATGTTCCCAAAGAAAAATTTTTTAAAAAGCTAACTTTTTAAAAAAAAGTTTTTAAGTCTGAAGTGTATTCAACCTGAGGGCATGTATCAATTAATTATTGTTGCATAACAAATCTCTCCACGCATAACAAATCTCTCCACAGCTCAGAGGATGAAAATAACAATCTTTGAATATTGCTCATTCATCTTTGAGTTGGCCAGGGTGAACTGACCTAAGCCAAGATCAGCTGAGGGTAGCTCTGATCCACGTAACTCTCATTCTCCTGCCACCAGTGGCCTAGCTCTGGCATGTCCTTCTCACGGCCATGACAAAGGTAGAGAAAGTCAATGAAAGACCAGGGGTCCTCTTAAGCCCTAGGCTCAATTATGGCATGCTGACACTTCTCCCCACAAGCCATTGGCCAACACAACTGTGATGATCAAACACAAAGCCAAGAGGTACACAAGTACACGTTACCCATGATGAGGCCACAACAAGGGTAGAGATACAAGAAGGGGTGAAAAATCAAGACCACCAGTGAATTTACCACAAGATTCAAGGTCAAGTAAACAATGAAATGTATTTAGAAAAGCAAGCAAATGGCTGGGTTGCCTGCGTGCTGCAGTCGGTTGAGCATCCGGCTCTTGGTTTCGGCTCAGGCCCTGATCTCAGGGTCATGAGATCCAGCCCTGTGTCAGGCTCCACGTTCAATACAGAGTCTGCTTAAGACTCTCTCTCTCGTTGTCCCTCTGCCCCTCCCCTCACTCTCTCTCTCACATAAATAAATCTGAAAGAAAGAAAGAGAAAGAAAGAAAAGCAAATGGCCAAATGGCAGTCATATCCTCAATCAGTACATAGGTTTAAATTCCTTTGAAAAGCAGTACCCCTCAAAACTGTCAAGGTCTCAAAGGCAAGAAAAGCCTGAAAATTGTCACAGTCAAGATGAATAAGGAAACATGACAAAAAAAAAATGTAATTTGGAATTCTAGATGGAATAATGGGACAGAAAAAAAGCACCTTAGGTAAAATCTAAGAAAATCTGAATAAAGTATGGGCTTTAGTTAATAATAATGTTTAGTAGTGAGAAATGTACCATACTAATATTAGATGTTAATAATAGGGAAACTGAGTGTGAGTATATGGGAACTCTCTGTACTTTCAACTTTTCTGTATATCTAGAAGTACTCTAAAATATAAAGTTTCCTTAAACAAAAAAGCAGTCAACAATGGAATATGACAGCAAGAAAAATTTCTTGTCTCAGTACATCAAGGACTTAAACTTATTACTGTCTTACAAATGTCAGAGCTACTGCCTGGAGGAAGCCTCTTGTCTGAGACTGTAGGACCTGCCATATACTCACTTGAGAGGGGTTGGGTATTTGTGGAGATAGCTCTTGTCAGAGTCACCTCTCAGTCAGGAGAAAACAGCCGCCCACAGGCGCCCCCTGCCGGATGTGGAGCTGCCTACCCCAGCCCCAAGGGCCTCCCTTTGGGCTCCTCCCACCCTCGCACCACTTCAGTCTTATTCCTCTCCGCACTTGTACCCTCTACTCGTCCTCTCTTTCTTCTGTTTCCTCACCTTGTACATAAAGTCAGACTGGATAGTTCTAGACCCAACACCAAATCTCTGTGGTTTTGGAGTAACGCAATGTAAACAAGCTGACTGAAAAATCCACGGCTACAATGAGATCAAGGAAGACCATTTCAATTTCATTTGTTCTTCAAAATCTCATTCAAATCCCACTGCCTTCCAAGAAAGCTTCCTTGACTGCTGCTACATTCATCAATGGGCCTTTCTCCGTGCACCTGAAGCCCTTATACCACCTAACTGTATAGCTTCTCTTAGGGTGTCTCAGCCTAAGAACTGTGAGTTCCTTGAAGGCAGGGACCAATCTGGATACATCTTGTATCCTCCAGTGATTTCAGGAAATGCTAGGTCATATGCCCTCACCTCCACCCCACCAAATACCCAAGGAAGGACAGATGCTCGGCATGCCGGGGGCAAACCCAGCTGTCTGAGGTTGCAGGCAGCTCACTGGAGTGGCTTGCTGCCATGGCAATGTGGCATCCCTCAAGTAGACCATGCTCCACGGGGTCTTGGAGCAGCTGCTACTGCTGGTCTCCACCAGTGCCATTTCTGCTTCCCTGAATTTTATATTGGCTGGGATAATAGCACAAATTAAGGTGTTTGCTGGTTTCTATTACCATTTTTTGAGTAAATCAGTTTTTCCATATTAATGCATGAGAAAGAGATTGTCAACAAACATACCATTTATTTCGCTGAGAAAAAGCTTCAAATGCTCAGTCATGTTTTTCTAATACAATTCAGTTCTTCCAAATTTATTTACTGCCGCCTCAACGAATCCAAGTAAATCATGCTTTTATACACGCACACTATGCCCATGTTGAGAAGAGATTTGTTAATGGGCTGTGTTTGTTGAGTCGTAAGTCTGACTACTCCTAGAGCAATTGTACTGATCGATCTCGCAATGAATGCGAGCAAAGAATTCTTACTTCATCCTTTCCGGAGTTCTGGTTCTGGTTGGGATAGCAGGAAAATGGAAAAACAAGGGGGATAAGAGGGAACTGAAATTCACCATCCATTCTCTAAAATTAAATTTCCAAACAGCACTTATAAAGCATTGTTAAATTTAGGTTTTGTTACAAATTGGAAAATATAATTGGATTGGGTTTTTTTCTCTGACCTACCCCAAAGAAGCTTTTGGAGTTTGGGAGTTTACGGGTATGTTTTCTACAATAAAGCTTCTTCCCCATGCATGCATATTTATACACATACACACATAAATATAAATATACATATATATTGCATATACATATATTCACATATATTACATAATATACATAACTGTATATAATTTTATATATGATATGTATTATATATAAAATAGTGTATGATTATATATGATATTTTGTGTTATATATAATTATATAGTAATTTAAATATACAGTTATATAATTTCATATGTGCAACATATTCATATCTGTAATGTATGTACTACATTAAATTACATAATTTACATATTACATACAATTTAAATATATACAGTATACATAATTTGATATATAACATATATATTTTAGTAGCAAGGACATCATTAACCGTGGCTTTAAATGTCAGACAACACATGTATTTTATTGATGACACTGAACATTTGGAGAAAGGAGATGATACAGAAGGGGACGGGAAGAGGAGGGAAGGAGAAGGTGAGTTCAAAGCTGGAAAAGATTTTGGAGATCATCTTCTGGACCAACACTCCCATTTTCCTGGCCTAGAAGATGACATCCAAAAAGGAAATTGATTTGCCCCATATTGCACAGCTAATATATGACTGAGCTGTAAGATGATGACACTGAAGCAAAACCACTTGGATTTCTGCTCGAATTGTGCAAAATCATGTAATAGTACTCAAAGATTCCAGAGTATACACCTAATGTCAATCATCCAAACTTTGCTGGAAGCCAGCAAGCAGCAAAGCTGAGACACACTGTGGGTTGTCCTCCCAACCCACAGCCAGGCTCGTCTCCAGGACCCTGGTAGCTAGTTTGTCCTCCAGCTCCATTAGCAGGTTGAGAATCATGGGCTGGCTTTTTAATTAAAGATAATAAAGAAGGACTAAACACAGTGTTGACTAGAAGCAAACCATTATTCTTCCTTAATCACTTAAGCCAAGCAATTTATCTTTGTATTTGGCAAACTCTCAAAAGGAATAAATCAATGTTAAATCTGAAATTCAATGACTCAAAGATTTTTGAAGAAAAATAAACCTCCCAAGGCATCACAAAAAGGCAAGGGTCACGATGAATTTGGGATGTTTACAAGTGGCTATGTTCTACCAGTGAAAAGAGGATTATTGTAAATATTGCTAGTTATATATCAGTTAACTCCAAAGTATGTTAACTTCTTTATAAGTCACCTTTTTGATTTTTTTATGTTGATCTCATAAATATGCCCCCAATTATTCAAAAGCAAGCTCATTTTATGTATGGGGTTCTGGGCTTTATCTAATATTTAAGATTATAGAGATTTATGTGGGGGAGGGGCAGAGGGTGAGGGAGAAGCAAACTCGCCACAAAGCAGGGAGACTGATGCGGGGCTCAATCCCAGGACCCTGAGATCACAACCCAAGCTGAAGGCACACACTTGACAGACTGAGCCACACAGGTGCCCCAAGATTGTAGAGATTTAAAACACAAGGAGGTACTCATAGTCAAATGCAGTGATGTTCTAAAATAGATGATTATCAAGATTAAACGATGTACCCTGGCAGCTAGTGTGTGCACAGCTTTACAATTGACAAGGCATGATTGCAAGTATTCATTCATTTTTAAAAATCTTGTCCTAGATTCCTAAAACTCACAGAAATAATACACAAATATATGCTTATTGTAGAAAACTTAAGAAGTATATATAGAAAAAAAAGTCCCCCTCTCTGTCATGACCCTCATTCACTTCCACAACCCAGAGGTGACCATTGTCTTAGTTGTCTATCCTTCTAGAATAGTGCTGTTCAACAGAATATAATATGAGCCATGAATAGGTACAAGATATTAAATACCCACATTGTTAAAAAGGAAAAGGAAAAGTGAAATTAATTTTAATAATAATATATTTTGTGGGGGCGCCTGGGTGGCTCAGTCATTAAGTATCTGCCTTCGGCTCAGGTCATGATCCCAGGGTCCTGGGATTGAGCCCCGCATCATGCTCCCTGCTCAGCCAGGAGCCTGCTTCTCCCTCTCCCACACCCCCTGCTTGTGTTCCCTCTTTAGCTGTCTCTCTCTGTGTCAAATAAATAAATAAAATCTTTAAAACTAATAATAATAATATATTTTGTGTAACCCAACATATCCCAAGTATTATCATTTCAACGTGTAATCAATATAATACTGTAGTGAGATAGTTTACATTCTTGCACTAAGTCTTCAAAATCCAGTGTGTACTTTATACTTACAGCACACCTTACTTCAGACTGACCACATTTCAAGTGCTCAGTACACACGTGGGACAGTGGTTACTTACTGGACAATGCTGCTCTAGATATTTCTTTCTATATACATTGAGTGTATGTTGGTCGGGGTGAGGGAGAGAGACTATAAGATGATATATCTGTTAATAGCTCTTTTGCTGCCAGTAACAGAACTAACAATAGCCTAAATCTTAAGGCCCTAAATTAGCCATGTAACTAACACAACATCTGGATTGCCAAGGCTGGACCATTCCAAGGCTGGACCAGCAGCTAACAATCCAGGCTCTAGATTGATGTCTCTGTAATTCTCTCAACCCTCCTGTGCTGCAAGATTACTGCCGAAGTCAAAAAGTGGGCAGAAGAGATGAACAGACACTTCTCTGAAGAAGACATACAAATGGCTAACAGACACATGAAAAAATGTTCATCATCATTAGCCATCAGGGAAATCCAAATCAAAACCACACTGAGATACCACCTTACACCAGTTACAATGGCAAAAATGGACAGGGAAATAAACAACAAATGTTGGAGAAGTTGTGGAGAAAAGGTAACCCTCTTACACTGTTGGTGGGAATGCAAGTTGGTACAGCCACTTTGGAAAACAGTGTGGAGGTTCCTCAAAAATTTAAAAATAGAGCTACCCTATGACCCAGCAATTGCACTACTGGGTATTTACCCCAAAGACACAGATGTAGTGAAAAGAAGGGCTGTATGCACCCCAATGTTCATAGCAGCAATGTCCGCAATAGCCAAACTGTGGAAAGAGCCAAGATACCCTTCAACAGATGAATGGATAAAGAAGATGTGGTCCATATATACAATGGAATATTACTCAGCCATCAGAAAAGATGAATACCCAACTTTTACATCAACATGGATGGGACTGGAGGAGATTATGCTAAGTGAAATAAGTCAAGCAGAGAAAGTCAATTATCATATGGTTTCACTTATTTGTGGAACATAAGGAATAACATGGAGGACATTAGGAGAAGGAAGGGAAAAATGGAGGGGGGGGAATTGGAGGGAGAGATGAACCATGAGAGACTATGGACCTGAGAAACAAACAGGGTTTTAGAGGGGAGGGGGGAGGGGGGATTGGTTAGCCCGGTGATGGGTATTAAGGAGGGCACGTACTGCATGGAGCACTGGGTGTTATACGAATACAATGGATCATGGATCACTACATCAAAAACTAATGATGTATTGTATGGTGACTAACATAACATAATAAAATTAAAAAAAAAAAAAAAGATTACTGCTGCAGGTCCAGAGAGCACATCTTTGTACTCAGCCTACAAAGACAGGGAGCAGAAGGATGACTTTGAAAGTGAGAAAGAGCTCTTCATGTATTCATGGAGGGGAAAAGATGTTTCTCAGATGCCCTTCATTGGCCAGAACAGCTCACAGGTCCTTTCCTAGTTACAGGGAAGCTGGGTAAACAGCTATTTTTGTCTCCACAGTGAGAAGCAGGAAATGGAAAATAGGGTCAAAAATGGGTAACAGGTTATCACCCAAAGACCATGTGAAAATCTAGAATGTAATTCCTGGCTCAAAGGAATTTGCTCGCTTTAGAGTCAGATAGACTCTTCAAACACATTCCACATGGGCTGTGCCGATTTATACTTCCTCCAAAAATATAAAAAAATATGTCTCATGCCATCAGCAGCGCTGGCGTTACTGAATCCTCAAATAACCCTGTACCGTTTATGCTTTTATGAGCATCACCTTCATTTCCCAGAAGTCGAATGACTTTCCCAAGTCATAACCAAGAAGAGACTGAGCCATTGACCACCCCTTAAATCCAGGTCTTCTGTTAAGAAACCCACTGCTTCTTCTCTACTCTCAGCTGAAATCTGCCCAAAAAGTAACAGATAGTTTATGAAGACTGAACATACAATTGAAGAATTTCAATCTGAATTTTGTGACCAGTTGAAAACCCAGTGTAAGATTCAGTCCCCTCCCGGCAGAATCTCTGGTATTCGTGAAAACCTGCTTATAAGCTGTCCTTGTCTGAGCATCAGGCAAATAGATCTGGGGGACACTAAATGATCTGTCTATTGTGATCTACTCAGAATAGCTTTTATTCTTGAAGAGAAGATAAAAATCTCAAAGTGCTTTTATGCCTGTCATGTGATGTATGAAAAAAAGGAAAGGAAAAAAACCTACGAGGTTGGCAGAAGTGTTCATATCTGTTGGATAAATGGTCACTGAGACTCAGATCAAATATATGAGCCAGAACCCATGTCTTGGGTTTTACAACATATAAGAAAGGAATACTAGACATTGGGGAAGGCTTCCTTGTCTCCCATATCAAAAACTTCCCAATGGTCTAGGCACTGGATGTAATAATAATTACAGCTCACACATACAGAGCATTTATTACATGCTAAGCACAGTTCTGAACCCTTTGCATTTTTTATTTTATTTCATCTTCACAATAGTCCTATAAGGTCGTGAATAAATCAGCTGTTTCTGCATAACAAACAAACTTGCAGAGGTCTACAAGAGACACTTAATTCTCATTAACTTATATACGATTTGTCTATGGTGCAGTTGATCTAGGGTAGGCTCTGCCAGTCGTGGCTCTAAGCCAAGGACCGGGTCCAAGTTTGTTCTTGAATAATAATTATCTTATTATTTTTGACCAATGGATTTTCTGACAGAGGTCAAAAGTTCCCAAAAGAAAAACAGTAACACATGATGACCTTGAGGCCTAGATTTTCTAAAGCCCCCATACTTATATGCATATTCTGTTAGCCAAAGTAAGCCACATGGCCAAGCCCAAGGTCATTTGGGGGAATCTGCTCCCCTAATGGAGGTTGAGGGGTAGAGGGTAACTACCTGCCGAACAATAATTTAATCTACCATAGGTGAATTTTATTATACCTCGTTTATAAATGAGTGAAGAAACTGAGACACAGAAAGGTTAAGAAACTCTTCCAAAGTCACACAGCTATAAAGTGCTAGAGTTGAGATGTAGAGATTCAAAGATGAATAAGATTCAGTTCTGTCTGGGACATGGTTCCCTGCCTTAATACTTGAATTTACATGACATAGTCAAAATATTTTTTTTAGATACTATATCAATTTTCAACTTTGCTTCACCATTCAGGTCATAGCCAGCACTATCATCATTATGGGGAATTTACAGAGATCAGCCTACTCCGTGTGTTTGTGTGTGTGTGTGTGTTTGTGTGCACGCATGCTGCATATGGTTCTGATTAACACAAATAACATCTGGCTTGAATATTGCACACTCATTGGACCTCACACACAAATAGTATTTTCTCAGTACCCTGGAGTGGGACTTGAAGTCGTTCCAGTGTCTTGTAGAAATTAGAGGCCTCCCACAAATAGAGAAATATCCCCTATCCATCTCTATCACAGAGTCTGCTGGAATTGAGAATAGGGCATTGGATTTGATAAATAGGAAGCCATTGATTAAGTCCTCATATGAAATTCTCAGATGAAGTTTCATCTGACATACATTACTTTAGGGCAGTAGTTCTCATACTGTGGCCCCCTGGACCAGCAACACCAGCATTACCTGGGAACTTGAAAGAAATACAAATTCTCAGGTTCCACCCATGACTTACCAAATCAGAAACTCTGGGGTTGGGACCCAGAAATCTGTATTTCAACAAGCTTTCCAGAGGCTTCTGATGCTGCTTCTAAATTTAAGAACCACTGTTCTAAGGGGCTCTAAGAACACAAAGAAACACAGCTGTGTACAGCATTCATGATCACTGACCCACTGGAAGGCTGATCGTTTTCTGCCGTAGCTTTCACATGCTTGGTTCTGGGAACTATGCCTTTATTTTACTGTCAGTACAATGGTTGGGTTTGCTTATAGCCTGCTTAGCTGCTGTCCCATAAAGACGACCCCATCTTATATTATCTTTGGCTCTGGTTTCTCTAAAGATGGAAAGTTTGCAATATTTTCCCATTTGAAAGGTATACAAATCATCCTGGATTGGATCCTGAATCTTTTTTTTCTTTTGCCATAAAGAACATTAGTAGGACAAGTGAGGAAATTTGACTAAGGTGTGGAGATTGGATAATAGCATTGTATCAGTGTTAATTTCCTGATGTTCACTATTGAAATGTGGTTACGTAAGAAAATGTGATTGTTTTTATGAAACCCATATTGTCATATTTAAACTTAAGGGAACATTCTATTTGAACCTTACTCTCAAGCAGTTCAGAAGAAAGTGTGTGTGTGTGTGTGTGTGTGTGTGTGTGTGTGTGTGTAGAGAAAGAATGATAGAGCAAATATGGTAAAATGTTAGCATTTGGAAAATATGAGTGAAGAATATGTAGGAATACTAGGCACTATTTTTCCAACTTTTTGGTATTATTTCAACACAAAAAGAAAGGGAAATGGAGCAACCATAATGTATGTTCCATGTGTAGGCAACTGATTTCACAGAATCTCATGTTTCACATTGTTGTGTTTTGGAACATCACTTTTGTCCCTCCAGGGTGTCCGGATGTGGAGATGCCTATGGAGAGAGGGTGGGCACCGGGTGTGAGGAGAACAGGAGTATGGTTATTGTCACAGCTGGAAATGTCACTGTCCCCTCTGAGCTTCTACGGCATTTATTGTCTGTAATGCTTATTTGACAATATTTAGAAGTAGTTTAAGAACACAGCCTCTGGGGCTAAATGGTCAGGGTTCAAATCCTGCCTCTGTCTATTTTCAGACAAGCCCCCTTCTTATCTGAAAGATGGGGTTGATAATAGCAATGGGATAAAATAAATGTAGCATGTTAAGAACTGTGCAGAGCACAAGGTCAGTTGTTCAGTGAATGTTTACTGTTGTTATTATATCCATGCCCATCTTCATTATAAGTTACTTCATGTTTATGGCGACAAGTGCAGATAGTTGTATGTCCATGGTGAGCTCATGGTGTGTTCATCAAGTTTATCTGGTTCTCTCCGACTTTACACCTGATGAAACAGAAATCCTGAGAGGTGAAATAACTTGCCAGAGGTAACCCAGCTTGTCAGAGTGACTTCCCAGTTCAAGTCATTTGTGTCTGGAATCATTTCTGCCAGCATGATGTCAAGGTTAGTGGTTTGGAAGAGCAGCCAGTTGGGCACTCTGGTTTTCCAGAGGTTTTCAGATGGGAAACAGCTTCACCTTTGGGTACCAGGCACCTCCTGAAGTGGGAATAATATTCTCACCAGAGTCATCAGAGTGAGAAAGTGCCAGGTACTGCAAGATCACTGAACTATACTTCACTGTTTAAGCATTTGGTATTTTGTGAACAAAGGGAATTAAATTTACCCATTAACTTGGGCAAGTCACTTAACTTCTCTAAGCCCCGATTTCTGCATCCACAGGATGGGAGTAGCAGTATGCCTCTCCCAGTGTAGCAAACCAAGACCAAATGAGATGCCCAAGGGGGGAATGCATCTGGGGCCATAGGTGGTCAATGACTCTTGCTTCTTTACTCCAAAAACAAGGGGGTGGCGGACTTTTTGGCAGAGGAACTGATGGTAAAGATTGAGCTGGTGAAGACCAATAGGAAGGGGCTGGTGGAACATCACTAGTGCCAGTGGACCACTACCTAGGAGAAAAGCTTCCAATGATTCTGCCCTGTGAGAAGTCCAAAGGACCTACAATCATGTGACCTTTTCATTCACACATTCATGGAGATCTGCACCACCAATCAGATCTTCAAGGAAGCATCCAAAGTAGCCAGATTTCTTTCTTTATCCACACAGTTTCAATCCTGTTGGGTTTCCCCTGCAATTAACCAGCTAATTGGAAAGGCATATGGTACAGAGTCAAGGGCATTGGTTTCAGACTGGGACAAATCTGGCATAAAACCAACAACTTTGAAATTGTGGGATTCTTGGCATGTTACTCAAGCTTTGTGAGGCTCAGTTTCTTCACTCATAAAAGAGCTCAGCTGTTCCTGCTTGGGGTCTCACGTGGTTGCTATCAAATGGGCCACTCACATGGCTACAGGCTGGGAGCCCAACAGAGGATGTTGACCAGAGCACTCCCACATGGCCTCTCCAGCATAGTCACCTCAGTGTAGTTGAACTTCTGTATGTGGTGACTGGCTCCTCTAAGTCAAAAGAACCAGGTGGCCTTTTCTGGCCTCCTACTGGAAGTCAGAGAGGATCATTTCTACCATGCTGTTCTAGTTGAATCTGTCACAAACCCACACAGAGCAGGGGAAAGGACATAGGTCCTATCCCTCGATGGAAGGACCATCATAGGATTTACAGACATGACTTAAAACTGCCACAGAGTAATACAATGTTCTAAGATTGTTGAGAGGATTAGATATACAATAATTGTAAGGTATTTTGCATATAGTATTATCGTTGAAATGTTTATAATTATTGGCTTATCACAGGATAATTGGGTGCTGCTTCTTTCATCAGTCAGAGATTGCTTGTTAGTAAGAGAGAAACACAGTTAGATGGTGTCATTTCTTCAAGCCACAGGTGTATAAAAGCCTAGTCACTTGAATCCAGGCTAGCAACTAGTTGAATGCCATCGATTGCTCTGATGAATTGAGCAAATGCCTTCTCCAGGTCCCTCAGATGCATTGATCTCCTGCTTTCCTCCCCAGTGCTGTGTGAATGTCACTGAATGGTGAGAGGCTGACTAAATGGGCAGGGATATTGATTTTCTTTTCTACCACTTTTGAAAGCTCTTTGCTTACCAGGTGCTGAGCAAACATCAGGCAAATGGCAGACCACATAGAAATAGATCCAGTGAGGAGCAACAAAGGCAGTTATGATTTTCTGAACATAAAGCTGGTTAAGCTTCAGATGCGCCCCCCTATCCACCTCTGGTTTTACATTGGAAAGCACACACCACTGTTCATACTTTATTATCTGCCAATTCATAATATAGCTTGCCCAGATGGTACAAAGTAGCATTGTGGAAAATACTTCCAACCAATCCATGGAGATTAAGCTCTAGCCCTGTCTGAGGAGAGCCAACTGAAGATTCAGGTGGACAGTCTTAATAACAGATGGAGCTGTGCATTTCAGAGGATGGGGTGTTCATCCCAGATGTCCAAGTGCAAAATTGCTTATACTCTTGGAAATCTCAAGAAAGACCCATCTTAGTCTGTCTCAGTAGTGACAACACAGAATTTCTTTAAAAGAAAGGACATTCTAGAATCCACTCATCAACACTATATTGCTATTGACAACCAAGGAAACTGAGGTATGTTTAACTCCACTCAGAAAAAAAAAATGCCAGGGGTTCCCCCAGGCAGTCAAAGGGGGTACAGATTGGAAATCACCTGCAAACTCGCACCATTGGAAGGAAACCAATGACAAAGGGTAGAGAGGGATGTGGAGATTTTGGTTAGCTCTATTCCCAGTATGCATTCCCAGAGAATTTGCTTCAAGGAACAACAAAGGAGAATCTCCAAAGAATGATACTTTCTAATGATCTTGACAGATTTTCTAAATTTCAGTGGATTATTGTTTTTGGCAGAAGAGGATGAAACCATGAGCATTCTTGGGCTTGGTTTTAAGTTTTTGTGGTGTTCTTAAGGAAAAGACCCTCATAGGGGGGTTTGCCAAGCTCTGTCTTTGGAGCACGTTCTCAGCACTTAGTTTGAAGAACATCCATTTTATCCACAACTGCAGATGAGAATGGGATGCTGTGCTTTCATTTCAAACCAGAAAACAAATTTGCTTTTCTATCCAACTTCTAGAAGGAGTAAAAAGAGGAAGCCACCTCATCTTACTTTATGACAAAGGAATTCCTTTGTTTTCCCTGAGATGAATAGTACAGTTGTCTTAAAGCATTGAGAGAAGAGAAAGAAAAATTAGGTCTAAATGTCTCCATTCTGCATATATGACCTTGGGTTCAGGGACAGAAAACTTCAGGTGGGGCAAGCAGTCGTTTCTACCTGTCCCTGAGCTCAGGCCCACTTCCACCCCTGAGGTCTCTCTGGACTCAGGTTCTTTCTTCTGAGAAGAAACTTGGTTTTGTTGCTGCTGTTTTTGTTTTAAAGTGACCATTTTGCCTATTGTTGGGATCATTTCAGGAAAGGAACAACCCTGAAGAAGATTCCCATTCTCTTCGATCCATTTTTTCTTTTTTAAAAATCAAATAAGGGGCACCTGGGTGTCTCAGATGGTTAAGCATCTGCTTTCAGCTCAGGTCATGATCCCGGAGTCCCGGGATCAAGCCCCACCTGGGATAGAGCCCTGTGTCTGGCTACCTGCTCAGGGGGACTTTGCTTCTCCCTCTGCTCCTCACCCTGTTCATGCTCTTTCTCTCTCACACTCTGTGTCTCTCTCAAATAAATAAATAAAAATCTTTTTAAAAAAATGATTAATCCCATCTTAAAAATCAAATAAATACCTATCGAGTTCTCGGAACTGAGAAACAAAGGGGACAGGACTCGTACCTTCATTGTATGTTGTCGGGAAGCCAAAACAAGTCACTTCACTCACAGAAAGATTAAGACACAGTGTTGTGATTCAAAGGAAAAGTCTCAAAACTCTAGTGAGTCCAAGTTAGTCCAAATTGACAACAGAACTTCTAGCAAATTGCCCCTCCTTAAAATTCAAGATAGCACTCCCAAAAGACTGTAAGAATGTTCACATAGCATTTTGCTTTTGAAGTGATTTTACTGGATGCATCAAGACGTACCATGTATTTTTTGTCACGAATATCGCATATTTTTTAGGGACATCTATTCAACAATTAAAATAATAAGACTCTCTTCTAGAAGGCTCCTTGGAGCTACAGAGCACTTTTCAGATTTCAAAAATTAGCCGTGTAAAAGTGACCCAATTGTACAGCATGAAATGAAGCATGACATAGCTTTTTAAAATGCTAACTCTGCATATACAATCTGGTGACTTCCCCTTGCTTGTGTAACTGTGGACTGGTCCAATTCATGTTCAAAAGTGGAAAAAAAAGTGAATAGAAATCAGACCCATCAGGGAATAATGGTATGATGTTCACATTTAAGAGAGGTGGGGGTAGAAATGATAATAATTGGACACATGGATGGCTCAGTCATTAAGCGTCTGCCTTCGGCTAGGGTCTTGATCCCAAGGTCCTGGGATTGAGCCCTACATCGGGCTCCCTGCTTGGCCGGAAGCCTGCTTCTCCCTCTCCCACTCCCCCTGCTTGTGTTCCCTCTCTCTCTGTGTCTCTCTCTGTCAAATAAATAAATAAAATCTTTATTTAAAAAAAAAAAGAAATGGTAATAGTACCCTCACGTATCCACCTCTCTATAAAGGCAAAACTGTAATAGGAAAATGACAGGCACAAAAATATATTTTTACATTTGGTTTTGTTTCCCCCAAGAAAATTACAATTTAATGGCGGATACACCAAAGCATGGGAAACATCCAATGCTCTAAATGACTATTCAAGTCCCAACTGTGTGTTTAAACAACCCTTTTGCAAAGGAGTTACCAAATATAATGTTGGCTGTTCTCAGAAAATGTAGCAGATATTCAAGAATGGGGAGGGTGTGGGCAATGGTTTGTGCTTCATATTTTTCCCAGTTTTATTGAGATATAATGGACTTACAGCACTGTATAAGTTTAAGGTGTACAGCATGATGGTTTGACTTTCGTACATTGTGGAATGATGACCACAATAAGTTAGTTAGCATCCATCATCTCATAGAGATACAATAAAAAGAAAAAAAGAAAAAAAGTTTCAGGGAAAAAAGAGAAAAAAACCCTTTCTCTTGTGATGAGAACTCTTAGATTTCCTCTCTTAAGAACTCTTCTTTATACCTATAACAGTGTTAACTGTCGTCATCATGCTGTACATTACATCCCTGGTACTTATTTATCTTATAACTGAAAGTTTGTACTTTCCTCCGATTCTCCCTCTCCCCACCCACCTCCACCTCTGGAAATAACAAATCTGATCTCTTTTTCTGAGTCTTTTTTTTTTTTTTAAGATTCCACATATAAGTGAGATCATACAGTATTTCTCTTTCTCTGTCTGACTTATTTTACTTAGCATAATTCCCTCAAGATCCATCAGGAAACCCTGCCATTTGTGGCATACACACACACACACACACACACACACACACATGCGCCACAACTTCTTTATCCATTCATCTGTTGATGGACACTTAGGTTATTTCCATGTTTTGGCTGTTGTGAATATGCTGCTATGGACATGGGCATGCAAGTATCTTTTCAGGTTAATGTCTTCATTTCCTCTGGATATATTCCTAGAAGTAGAATTGCTAGATCATATGTTAATTCTATGTTTAATTTTGGGGTGATCCCCCCACTATTGTTTTCCATAGTGGCTGCACTGGTTTACATTCCCACCAACAGTTGTGCATCAATATTTTGACACAAAAACATTAAAATGTGAGTGCAAGTGCCCTGCGCAAGAGACATTATGGGCACACATGAGAGTTTGTAAGGAGACTAGCCTGGCCAGATCATGTGGAAGGACTGTGGCATGCAGATGTAGGCTGAACAGATGGGCTGAGGATATTCTGGCACCCTGAAGTCAGGGCTAAAGCATTGCTGCATTCTAGAGAAAGAAATGGTGCTCATGACTACAGAGAAGACTAGAACTTGGCCACTGGGGAGAGTGAAAGCGATCTCCCTATTGGACACTCTGTCTTACTTACAAATCTCTGGTTGAGGAGAGGAAATGGGCAAGGCAACCATGTGTAGGACTGAGGAAACAGCATTGTTCTTTTGGTCAGACCTATCCCAAGTTCCTAACTCCGTAATGATAATCTTTATATCTTATATAGCCCCAGTTTTTGAGTCACACCCAGCCATTGGGTCTTTCCCATTGAGGCCCAGAAATAATGTTGCAGAGACAAGCCATCCCTCTGTTCCACCTTCGAATTCCTGACCCACAGAATCTGTAAGCATCATAAAGTGTTGCTTCAAGCTACCATGTCTTGGGATAATTTGTGACTGCAGCAACAGTAGCTAGAACACAGACATTGACCTCCTGACTCACTGTTGGGTTGTCCTTGGTTCTGCCCATTAGTTTAATCACCTTCTCAGATACAATGTTAGAAATGCACAGTTCTTTACCAAGTTCCAAATGTGGCAAGGACTTGCAGTGTTAAGATGGAATCTCTCCCCACGCCCACTGCATATTTCTCTGACACTCTGAACAAATGAAGTGGTTGAAAATTGCAATCTGCTGGATGTACCACCACTGGGGTTCTTCCTGCTTCTGCTCACACAAATGACACTCCGCCTCTGTGATTGATGGCTCCCAAAATGAAACAAGCCACCACCAGTCTCTATCTCCCTTCTGTCAGTTGTGTATTTTGGGAATGGAAGTTTCTTGGGAAAAGTGGAAAAGAAGTATTGGCCAGGGACAGCTGAGGTGGAGTGTGGGAGAGGTATACACAACAGCTTTCTCAGTGGTTAATAGAGACCTTTTTTTCTGAGTGAAATAAGTCAATCAGAGAAAAACATGTATCATATGACCTCACTGACATGAGGAATTCTTAATCTCAGGAAACAAACTGAGGGTTGCTGGAGTGGTGGGGGGTGGGAGGGATGGGGTGGCTGAGGGACAGACATTGGGGAGGGTATGTGCTATGGTGAGTGCTGTGAATTGTGCAAGACTGTTGAATCACAGATCTGTACCCCTGAAACAAATAATACATTATATGTTAAAAAAAAAAAAAAAGAAAATAGTAGGAAGGGAAAAATGAAGGGGGGGAAATCAGAGGGGGAGACGAACCAGGAGAGACTATGGACTCTGAGAAACAAACTGAGGGTTCTAGAGGGGAGGGGGGTGGGAGGATGGGTTAGCCTGGTGATGGGTATTAAAGAGGGCACGTTCTGCATGGAGCACTGGGTGTTATGCACAAACAATGAATCATGGAACACTACATCAAAAACTAATGATGTAATGTATGGTGATTAACATAACAAAATAAAAAATGTTAAAAAAAACAAATTGGAAAGGAAGAAGTAAAATTATCTTGACAGATTATAAAAAAATAAAATAAAATAAATAAAATAAAATGTACACAGTGGGGCAGAGCCTGAGGATGATCATATCAGATTTTTCACTGAAAGATTATCTTGTTTCCAGGACATTACCTAGACGGGCCACAGAATATGTTATCTCTACAGCTTCACTGACCTAGTGCCTGGTAGTAGGTCCTTCTAATTCTAACACTGGTTGAACTGGCAGCCCTACTCTTCATGGTAGTGGGCGTTCTCTGGGTACTCTATATCTCCATCAAATTCCTTCATCCCTGCAGAGATATCTTCATTGGACAAGTAATCAATCATCAGCCTCATCTTCCAGCATGAATATTAGCTCCCTTGCTGCATGTGGTAGGGAGAACAATGGTCCCCAAAGATGTCCACGTCTTAATCCCTAGAAGCTTCAAATATGTCATGGGCACATGGCAAGGCATATAGTGGCAAACAGCTGACTTTAAGATAGGGAGAGTATCCCGGATTATCAGGGTGGGACCAGTGTCATCACAAAGGTCTCCTAGGAGGACAGCAGAAGAGGAGGTCAGAGTGACACTGTGGAGAAGAGTTTGATCTACTGTTACGGCCTTTGAAGCTGGAGGAAGAAGGCCAGGAGCCATGAAATGCAGACAGCCTGTGGAATGCAGAAAAGGCAAAGAAATGGATCCTCTCCTGGAGCCCCTAGAAGAGTGCAGCCCCGTGGACACCTTGCTTTTAGACTTCTGACCTCCAGCACTGTAAGAGAATGTATTCGTGTTGTTTTAAGCCACTAAGAAAACTAAGATACTGCAGAATGAAAACTGTTTTCTCCTTGCGTTTGTCAGAGGGCAGATCTAAGTGCACGTTGGTCCCGTACCTTCCAGGAGCAGTATTGCAAAGTCGAGGTATTATTTTCTTCGTTTCTTCTGCATCGCTGTGCTGAGGCTCGTTAACACTGCATCGCTGGGTGCTCTGTGCATAAGCCGACGTGTATTAGGAATCAATCACTCTGACCTTTATTCCTTGTTGGTGTTTTGTCATTTGTGGGCTGCTTGGCTTGACATATGAATTACACTCTAGCTGCCTGGTGCAGGGGATGCAGTTACCAGCCCCCAAATATTTCAGACATATGCCAAGTGCAATTTCAACACACATTTTCTTTGCCACCCTGTCAACCTGGGATTGTTTCACTGGCAACTAATGAAATACCAAGAGGAGGAAGGAATTGGCAAGGCATCACTGTTGACAAAGGGGCTAACCTTTGAGGATGATGAAAAATAGATGCCCTTTAAGAAGAAAGAGCAAAGGAAGTGAATCTTCGCTCTTCTTTAACTCTTTAGTCTATTGTCCCAATCCAAAGATCAAACTTTCTTCAGAGCTTGTTAAAGAAAAGGAGACTATGAATTTTCAAGGCCCCATTTGTATTCTGTAACAGGCAGCTCTTGGTTTATTCCCCCGCTGGAAACTCACAATGAAACAATACTTCAAACTTTGTCATAACAAATAAATGGTAAGTGTGTCCCTCCGTGCTGCAGACATGCCAGGCATTAAGAATGCCTAGAAGCACACAATTTCGGGAGGGTTTTTCACTATGCCCTCTCGCCTCCTTTGTCTTAATCCTACCCCTTTGGGCGGCACCCAATTCTGAGCCCTGGAAACTGCCCAAGAGTTTCAAAATTACCTTTTTCATAAACTCCCATTCCTTGCCTGCATTTCAACTAGCTTCACAGAGAAAAACCATCTAATGAAGGAGTTCATGTGTAAGCGTTGGTAAATGGTAACTCCTGGATGTGTTGCTGGTCCCAGAGGACTCGTTTTCCAAATCTTTTCAAATAGAGACATAATCAACATGGGTAATGAAGGCTTCGATTTCAAGCTTAACTCTTCATGGCTGGAATTCAGTCAGTGTGCAGGTGTTCAGGGGAGGTGATTTGGGTCCCTGGAAGCTTTCTCTGGGCCCCTCAAATCACACCATTTATACCACAACTCCTAATTCTGCCCCTGCTTCTTCCTTCTCAGAGGAGATGGATTCCATAGCCATATTATTCATCACAATTATAGACAATAATATTTATGTATGTCTCATAGTTCCCAACAAAGGAAGATTATCTCACGTGATCCTCACTGTGAAGCCTTGTACAATCAAGAATTCCATCATCTACATGATATACATCAAGGGTCAACAAACTTCTTCTGTGAAGGGCCGGAGCGCAAATGTACTGTGAGCCATATGGTCTCTGTTGCAAGTACCTAAGTCAGCCCTTGAAGTGGGAAAGCAGAGGCAGCATGTGAACGGGAGAACACAGCTGTGTCCAACAAACAATATTTACAAAAACAGGCAGCAGGCTGGATTTGCCAATCCCTGCTGCTCTAGAGGAAGAAAACATGATCCAGAGAAGCTGAGGGACCCACTTCAGAACACACATAAATAAGGAGCAAATCAACCCAGGACCTGAACTCTGTGCTTTCTGACTCCAAATCTAGTGCTCATTCACTGCACCAAATTGCATTTGGAGCATGGTCTTTAGCACTTGATAAAGTTGTTACTTTGGATCAAGTCACTCGAAATCTCCACCCAACCCCTCTTTCCCCCACGCACATTTGTGAGGTGGCAGCTGGGACTGGGGCACCATCATCACAATGCAGTCATGGAAACAGTGCAGGTAGCTGATCCACAGGACCAAACCAGGCCATAGACAGGATAATTTGTGAACCTTCATTGCATATTCAATTGGATTCATCCATTCCTTCCAGAAGCACATTATTGAGCCCTTCCACCAGCACAGGATGGGGACTAGGCAGCCCAGACACATCTTCACTCAGCATCCTCCTTCTGGTTCACCAGCAGAAGCAGACCAGGCACAAGCCCATGGTGGAAATTTTGCTGGGGACAAAGCTTTGGGAAGCTATGCCCCTGGGCTGTGTTGGAGCCATTCATTCCCAGCCGGGCACCATGAGCACCTTCTCAGTGGATACTGCTGGCTGTTCTTCACCTTCACCTCCAGGTATCTCCCCGGGAAGGTGGAACACTGGGTGGGTTAGTCAGGTGGGAGGTGACTGGTTGAGCCACAGCTGGAGTGGACAGGGGCCAAGCCTTCATCTCACTCCTTGTCTCAGTCTCATTTGTCCTCCCAGAAACCTCTGTTACACAGAGGTCCTTCTGCCCACCTGAGATAGGAAACAGCATTCCACATGACGAAGGCAGGCTCTCTTTGACTACACTGTGTATGTGCCCAAAGTTATGAATATATTAAAGCAACAGGTTTGCTTTGCTTCTTTTCCATGCTCATGTCTCAAAAGAATCTCCTTGAGAGGACCATGTCATTTTGGCCAAGGACAGCGTTTACAGGTCCTTGGGACCCTTGGCATCCCTGGGAAATTGTCCTTTCAAACATAACCCAGTCTAACCACCCTTTCCTCAACATCTGGCATAGTACCTACCATCCTTTAATATCCTTTTCCTTAATACAGTCCCCTAAATCCAACCCATGACAGTCTTCCACCATCCTGGAAATAGGAAAATGGGAAGACTGAGATCACGCTGAAAGCACAACCCCAAACCCAATACACACATTCTAACAAACATGGGAACTGGAATTTTACCTTCTAAAGGCATTCCCATAGGTTGAATTTGCACTTTGCTCAGCTAGAAACATCTTCTGATCCCTCTTTAATTGCATGGACTTATGATATATCTTGTATACAGTGCTTCAGAGGATAGATACCAATTTGTTAGTATCTTGTCATTGAGACGCAGTAACCGGAACTGTGACCAGTGGCATGCAGCCATATCCTCTTTCCTCAATTGATTGTCTTCATTCTTGCAAGATGGGCAAACCTCCCTAAATGAGGGCAATCAATACAGCGCATTCAGCCATAATTGTGGCTTAACTTGCTGTTCTTTGGAAAGTTAAGCCCTGTGATTTGCCTGTAACTGGGCTTTCTGAAAAGGCATCCCTGCATGCTCAAGAGGGAAATTAAGCAGCCAGACTCCTGCCTGTTCTGCCCCTCCAGCGACTGACCTTCCTGCGTCACATCCTCCCTCCCCAGGCCCCTCTCATCTCTAGATCCCTATTTGGATCTTGACAACCAAGGCCAGCAGTGGGTGGTAAAGCAGATGAACTAGAGTATCTGAGCTTAGGAGTGGCCGCTTTCCTCTGTAACCTTCCACATCACCCCCAGCAATGGCTTTTCTGTGTCTCTTGTTTGATGAGCTGTGTTCAGCTCATCAGTTCAAACACTGAGATAACACACTGCTTTGGAAAGATGAAGTCAAAAATGGGTGGAGCTGTGCTCTTCCTGCAGGTGGGTCTTCTGCATTCAGGACACACATGGGAATGGACTCTAGCTGGTTTCTTTTGCAATGTTTAATCTGTCTTTAACTAGCTAAGAGCAGTAAGAATGAATCAAAAGGGCCTGGGTTGCTTTGGAAGGCACCATCCCACTGCCTTTCCATGGGACCTGAAATATAACATTGGCAATAATGATAGTAGCAAATGCAGGCATTTATTGAGTATATACTATGGGCCAAGGGTCTATATGAATAATCTCATTTGATTTTCTCCATAATCCAAATTATGAAGTAGGAGCTGAGAAGCAACATGGCCCAGGAGGGAAGCATGCAGACCATACAGCCAGATCGCTGAGGTCTCCTACAAGTTTCCAAGGGCTGCCATAACCAAGTATCACAGACTGGGGGGCTTGAACAACAGAAATGTATGCCTCACAGTTCTGAAGCTAGAAGTCCAAGATCAAGATGTTGGCAGGGCTGGCCATGAGGGAAGGATCTGTTCTAGGCCTCTCCTTGGCTTGGAGATGGCTGTCTTGATCTTGTATCTTCACAGCATTCCCTTCTGCGTGTCTGTATCCAAATTTCTTCTTGTTGTAATAGGACATCAGTCATATGGGATTAGGCTCATCTCAATGACCTCATTTTAACTTAATGACCTCTTTAAAGATGCTATCTCCAAATATGATCACATTCTGAGGTACTGGGAGTGAGAACATCACCATGAGAATTTTTAGGGGGACACAATTCAGCTCAGAACAGGTACGAACCATGGCTCTACCTTTGGCTACCTGTGTGACTCACAATACACAACTCACAATACACTTACTATTTCCTGCCTTGTTTCTTGAGCCCCCATGAAGTTGCTGTGAAAAACAGCTGAAATACTGTACCTGAAATATTTACAGTCAGCCCTCAATAAACGTTAGTTGGTATCAGGTCTCATCCCCATTTTATAGGGGAGCAAACTGAGCCTTAAATAGGTCCAGTAGCTTGTAGGAGATCTCACAGCCAGTCAACAGCAAGTGCATCAGGGCCTATAACTTAGGTCTGCTTGGCCCAAAGACCAAGCTCTCATCCATAATGCTATCCTGCCTCTTTTTCCCCAACATTTTCTACTGAATTGAAGTCAATATTCTGCTTAAATAGAAGGAAAGCTTTGGCTTCCTTTCCAGGAGATGAAGAGCAGCCCAATCCATTTAAACTCTCCCATCCTAGCAGCTCAAAGCTCGAAGGGAAATTCCCCCGGTGTGCCCCTGGCATCTCATGAGAGGAAGAACAGAGCCTGTCCCCATTGGCCGCTAACTCTGTAAGCACATATCCAAAAGGACTCAGGTCCTCTCCCCTCCCCAGGAGACTGACACAAGGGAGGACGATCAGGTCAGGAGCCAGTGGGGACTCCTGACTTCAGCCTTAATCCTGCGTCCCATGTAGACTGATCTTCAAGCCCGCCTGTGGGTGTCCTAGCTAACACATGTTGGGCGTGATGTTTCTGGAATAGCTATTTTTGTTTTGGTTTAAACTATCTGGGGGGGAAGAGGGAGTCCTCAGCCCATAATAAAAACTAGGTAATTTATTGTGCAAATTAAGAGGTTTGTAATAAACAGAAGATCCACATTCCTTGGAAAAGTTGCTGTAGTCTTGTGCCTGCCCACACACCCCCCACCCCACACCCCAGCCGACTGGCACCACCCCTCCCAGCTAGCACTAGGGGAATACAGAGAGATGATTTTTTCGTGAGTAAATGGAATGTATTTTCTTATGGATGTGAGTTTCTTCTCTTGCAGAGAGAGCCTTCGATGTTGGTTATAGATACTCTGTCCTTTGCTCTCATCTATAGTTTGATTTCAGTTCCCCTACCTGAGCTGTATCAGAACGAGGACAAGAGAGATAAGGGAGGCACAGAGGAGCCCCCAGCACACAGTTTCTCAACCCCAGCTTAGGAATCAAGTACCTGGAAAGCTTTAAGAGTCACTGAGGTCAGGCCCACTCCCAGCGACTCATTTGACAAACTCCCCCTGCGATTGTGCAACAAGCCAGGCTTCAGACCCGCTGCTTCCCACCCAGAGGCGTCGCCCGATGCACCACAGAACCAGAGGGAGGGTTGGAGTTCCAAGCTCTGCAGGTTCTCAGCCAGGACCCTCAGCACAACACCGCCCACCACCCTGCCCCAGGGTCGGGGTGGGGGGCCTCTTAAGGCACATGTACCCGGGCGATCAGAGTAGCCACCTTAGGGTGTCTGAGAGCCATATTTTTTAAAAGTTCCCTAAACTCTCATGTGTCCTTAGTGAGCATGCAATTTGATGCAAACTTTCTGGAGGGCATTTGGCAATAATTGCCCTGTGGAAATTTAAAATCATAGTCATCGGCAATCCCGCTGCTTATAATTTATCCTTGAAAAATATCACCAGGGCGCACACCCCCATTTGTGAAGGTACTCACTGCAGCCTTGAGTAGAACTGCAAAACAGCAACAAAATATGCAACCAACCAGAGTATCCTTCAATAGGTGACAAGATCATTAAATTTGCTTTAACCACATGATGAAATAATGTGCATCTGTTGAAGAGAATGAGTTTTCATTAAGAACAGTGTATGTTTCGGGCGCCTGGGTGGCTCAGTTGGTTAAGCGACTGCCTTCGGCTCAGGTCATGATCCTGGAGTCCCTGGATCGAGTCCCGCATCGGGCTCCCTGCTCGGCGAGGAGCCTGCTTCTCCCTCTAACCCTCCCCCCTCTCATGTACTCTCTCTCTCATTCTCGCTCTCTCAAATAAATAAATAAATCTTAAAAAAAAAAAAAAAGAACAGTGTATGTTTCTTGATCCTTTTGTAGTAAATTTAAAGCAGATACTACCAGATGTTATATCTATATTACAATAGATACAGATATTATAACATAGGTATTATAGGTGTTATATATAATATATAGATACTATCCCATATAGGTATTATATATGTAAATCTACTGGTTACATATTATAAAATATATCTATATGTAGATATTAAACATATGAATAGGGACACCTGGGTGACTCAGTTGGTTAAGCATCGGACCCTTGGTTTCAGGTCAGATGATGATCTCAGGGTCTTGAGATTGAGCCCCTAGTCTGGCTCCACACTCAGCATGGAGTCTGCTTGGGACTCCCTCTGCCCCTCCCACTTTTGCTCTTTCTCTCTCCTCTCAAATAAAATAAATAAATCTTTAAAAATATATAGAGAGAGGTATCATCCATCAATATTGTATACCTGCATGTATAAATATATACATATATAAATCTCTCTTTCAAATTTATGACATTGTACAGTTTCCTATGACTACCATAACAAATTAGCACAAACTTGGTGGCTTAAAACAACTTCTACTTATTCTCTCATGGTTCCGGAGGATGGAAGTCCAAAACCAAGAGGTCAGCAGGACTGCCGGGGCTCTAGGGGAAAGTCCTTCCCTGCGTCTTGCAGCTTCTAGAGGCTGCCAGGATTCTTGGGCTGCAGCTGCTTCATTCCACCTACACCTTCACGTGGACTTCTGCTTGTCTCTGCGTGTGTCTCTCCCCAGTGGGTCTCTTCTGCTTGTCTCTGCGTGTGTTTCTCCCCAGTGTGTCTCTTATAAAGACACTGGTCATTGGATGTGTGTCATTGGATTAAGGGCCCACCCCGATAATCCAGAATGCCTTCATCTCAAGATCTTTAATTACAACTGCAAAACCCCTTTTCCAAATAAAGTCACATTCACAGGTTCCAGGGATTTGGATGTGAGCATATAATTTGGGGGGATATATAGTTGGGGGGACATATATTTTGGGGGGAACATTCAGTCTACTGCATATAAAAGAATCATGCTAAATATACCCCTTTTTAAAAAAAACTCCCTCAAAAAAAAAAAAAAAACTCCCTCGTTCTATGTATGTGTATGAGTGCATACAAATAAATATTTTCTGGAAGGACTCACAAGAAGTTATGAAGAGTGGTCACCTTTGAGGAGAGAGCTATTTGAGAGCAAGGAAGGAAAGAGGAGGATAAATGTTCCCTTCCCATTATATAACTTTCTGGACTGCTTTAATTTCCTAACCATGACCATATGTTACCTTCTTTTTTCCTTTTTTTTTTTTTTCCTACGTCAACAGGGATTCTCAGGAAGTGGGGGAAGAATTGTTTTTTTCTTGTCTTCTTTCCTACTTCTCCGCTTGAAAACAATTTTTATTTAATTAAAGAAGCAGTTCACCCAGGGGATTCGGATGTCCAGCCCAATCAGAGAATGAGTGGTCCAATCCGACCCTATCCTTCCCCAGAGAGAGAACCAAGATCGAGGGCAGGACAGGCACCAGGAGAGCTGGAGGCTAAGGGGTAGTAGGCATCTCCCTGCCTCGTCGCCTGGGGCTGACATCTTCAGAGGTTGGCTGCAAAGCTTCACACTGCAGATCTCTCTACTGAGTGAGGATCTCGAAGCCTGGATTCCACCAGGGCCTCATCACAATTCTGAGAGGTAGAGAAATAGGCTTTTGACAGAGGAAGAAAATTGGCTTCCAAGACACTGTCAACCTTGAGGCAGGTTGGAATCCCCTGGAGAGTCTGATGTGGTCCAAGTGTGGCCTGCGCGTGGGGGTTGCTGAGGCTCACCAGGTGACTCAACGGGCAGTCCAGGTAGAGGACAGCTGACCTGAGGACCGGGAAGGGAACAGATGTCTGTGGACATTTTTTCTGTGCCGGGAACTATGCTTCACAGCCATTCCACAACAGGTGACCCCACTCATTCCTGAAATCAACCCTCAGAAGGAGTTATGCTCATTCTGGTGGAAAGGAAACAGATCTCAGAAATAGCGCTATTAGGCTCAAAGATACAGAGTTAGCAGGGGCAGATGCAGGTCTCAAACCCGCATCTGTGGCACCACAATCCAGAGCTCCTGACTCCTGATCCAGAGGTCTTCCTACAAAACCTCATGGCTTCTATGGGTGACTCTCCCCCATTTCGCTTATTAGGGGCTCCAGTCCTGGAAGTGGGGAAAACTCAGAGACGTTCCATTTTGTTAACTGCTCAAAAGTTTGCCATCAGAAAATCTAGAAAAGCAAAAACAATCACACATTATCTATTCGAAAATGCATGGGTTTTGAATGCATTTTACAACCTCTCTCAGCAAATGACAAGAGTGACAAAAATTGTATTGCCTTAGGCTGGTACATCAAAATGTGCAGAATAGGTGTTGGCCACTACAGGAAACTCCTGGAGACAATGGTGGAGCACTCTTTCAAGAAATGCTGATCACCAACATGCTTGATGGCACAGAGGATGATGTGGTGTAGGAAAACACAGACGTGGAACATTCTGAGTTAGACTCCAAATGTGCAACAGGTTTTTTTAAAGATTTTTTTATTTATCTATTTGACAGACAGAATGCAAGTAGGCAGAGTGGCAAGCAGAGGGAGAGGGAGAAGAGCAGAGAACCTGATGTGGGGTTCGATCCCAGGACCCCAGGATCATGACCTGAGCCTAAGGCAGATGCTTAACTGAGCCACCCAGGCACCCCTAAATGTGCAACAGTTTAGGAATATCCCAACCAATTTATTTCCCAACATTGTCCCTCTATTATTATTATTTTTTTTTTGCAAACTGTTATATAGGGTTAAAGAAATCTTTGTCCAAATGGAACTATGAGAGCACTTCATGTACAAAATAAAGTTTACAAATGAGAAGGAAGCACTGTGACAGAGTTTAATTCTCAGGAACTGTGGTAATTTCCTAGGGTTGAATTAGTTTAATTCTTTGTGGTTGTATTAGTTTCCATAACGAAGTACCACAAACTGGGAGGCCCAAGACTATTGAAATTAATTCTCTCACAGTTCTGGAGGCCCGAAGTCTGAAGACACATTGTTGGCATGCCACGCTCCCTCTGAAATCTCTGGGAGTGGATCTCTCCTTGCCTCTTCCAGCTTCTGGTAGACCCACAAGTTCCTTGGCTTATAGTAGAATAACTCCATCCTCTGCCTCCTCCCTCTTCACATGGCTTCACTTTCTGTGTCCAAATGTCTTCCTATGGCATTCTCCTTTTGTGTCTGTCTTTTTCTCATGAGAACACCAGCCATGTTGCTTCAGGGGACCATCTTCCTGCAGCGACCTCCTTTTAACTAATTACATCAGCAACAACCCTTTTCCCAAATAGGGTCACATTCTGAGGTACCGGAGGTTAGGCCTTCAATATATCTTTCAGAGGGATATAATTAAACTCATGAAAATGGTAAAGAAAATAATTCTTGGTGGTACAGAAAATGAGAGTGTGACCCAATCTACAGCATCATAGGTTTAAAATTTCAGTATTTTCACCAACATGTCAATTTTGTGTTTTATGTTTCTTTTCTTGTGCTCACTCTAAGCTAATTTGTTTCACCCTTTGGAGGCAGGTTTCCCATATTGCTCCTCATTCTCCTGGCCCCTCTCCTGCCCCACACAGTCAATGCTAATTAGCATCTGTTTAATTATCAGCCCAGCGGGAAGTGATCCAGGCCCTGATCCTTGGAGAGTTACATTCGTGGTTAAGCTGTCCCAGATACTGGAAGGTTAACTGTGTTCTGTACCTTAGGGAGGGGCAATGTGGCTTAGTGGAAAGTACACAGCATTTAGAATTGGTCAGCCCGTGTGACTCCACCATGTTTTCAACCGCTGAACAATGGCCACTAAACCTCCTTTCCTCAGCTGTAACCGTACTCTCTCCACAGTCTTGTTGAGAAGATTCTATGTAGTGAAAGTACCTTGTTAACGAAACTTATAAAATAGAACACAAATGTGCAGGGATAGTATCTGCCTCATTTTAGAATGGTCTGTAACTGGTACATTGTAGATGCACAAAAACATTTGTTGACTGAAAATTCTTAATTGAAGAGAAATACTACAAGAGAGAAGGAAAGTGGGGGAGTCTCTTGAGTAAAATTTGTTCTATGCACATGTGTCAAACTAAGATTTAAAAGTTAAACCAGAATTGCAAAATATCCATCTGTTTCTAATAAAATAATTCCCAGTAACAAACACTCCTGCTTTCTTACGTTTTTTATTTGTATAAATGTTTAGGTCAGTGGACTAACTTGGGTGAGCAGTGTACAATGAAATACCTAAGCTAACTGTACATTATTTTTTGGGAAGGCAAGAAACTATGGTTAAGTTGCATGGCATTGGTGCCACATTGAAGTGGTAATGAAAGGTATCATGTGTGAAAGATTACAATTCAGAGGAGGAGGAGGAGACAGTAAAAGTGACCTTTTAGTTATAATGTGAGGAAGGAATTTGAACACTAGGAAATACTTCTCTGATATTAACAGCTTTATCACATATAGGATTATAACACTGAAGTCTTCTCCAGAGGTCTTTAAAAATAGTTTATAATCTCATCTTTCTGCTAATGGCAATTTCATTAATAATAGAAAACAATCCAAATGACCAGTAAAAGGGAAATTATTGGGTAAATTACAGTACATTATTCTATGGGATATTCAGGTAGCTATTAAAAATTATGAGAGCTACAGAGCAACACATTAAAATTCCTAAAGTAGGATACTTAGTGAAGAAAGAAAGCATAATTTTATCTATAGCTCAATTACTTTTATGCAAAAATTAGGTTTAAATGCAAATTAGCATTGAACAAGAACCCAGAAAGATTAAAGCAATTTATGGTATTCCATGGTATCATTGGTGGGGGGGAATGAAAACTATTCTCCAGTTATTTGTGTGTAACAAGTAAAAATATATGTTTAAAAGGTGTTCTCTCTCTCTCTCGGAATTGTAACTGTGATCTTCATTAAGGACATGAAGATAAACTAGTCTTAGGATTTTTAATTTTTAGTAACACTAGATGACAAGATTACAGACACCTACGTCATGCTTCGGCGCTTCTGGGTTGCCAGGAGGGGTGATGTCGAGAAAGCGCAGCATTCCAAAGCATCACTGGTCTCCATTAAAACCTAATTTATGGAATTAAAAATTAATTTTATGGAAATGACTCAAGTCTTTTCATTAGACTGCACTCAGGCTAATTGAGTTTGGAGTGCTATTGTCATAGCCATTCCTGCACTGTTATCTAAAAAGATGAAATCCAGTGTGAATCTTCTTGTTCTTATGCTTCTGAGAAGCAACTACAGAGGGGAGTTTTCAAGCATCCACAGGGCAGCTGCTCTTGCTTAGCAAAGACCCTCGCAAAGGAACGGTGCGACTTTAGCGAAGTCAGTCATGACAACAAATCCAATAGGATGGGAATCCCTCAATGGAAGCCAACCAAGGCTTACCATCTGAGTAGTGCAGATAAAGGTCTTGCTTGGGACCACTATGGGAAGATGCGATGGCCGAATTCAGGCTCCTTCCCCTACTGCTCTTCCTTGAGTACTTGCTTCCTGAGTAAGAGAAAAGTTTTAAGAGGAATGTGCTGTGGCTTTTTACATACATGTGTATGTGTTTAGCTAGATCTATTTGTCTGTTTGTTCTGTGGCAGCTGTGAGAATACGCAGCATATACCTCTGACTTCTGAGAGAGTAATTGACCAAGGACCCCAACTGCACTCTGAAATCTGTCACTGTGTTGGCAAGAAGCCATGCTTCCTGGCAGCTCTAGCCAGTGACTGAGCACAGTAAGGGCACTGAGGCAGGCTTATCCCTGGGAGACACAGGGTTCTTCGGACAGCCGACTTTGGATCCCCAACAGACCTGCCAAACCTTCTTACACTATAGAGCCGTTGAGGACACTTTTGCCTAACCTTGTTCACTCTCTCCTTTGCGGGGTCAAGCTTACACAGCAGTTTCTTGCATTTTCTCTCCTAATAAAAGCCTTGCACATTTAATCTCATCTTGGCATTTTCTTCTTCTTTTTTTTAAAAGATTTTATTTATTTATTTGACAGAGAGAGAGATAGCGAGAGCAGGAACACAAGCAGGGGGAGTGAAAGAGGGAGAAGCAGGCTTCCCGTGGAGCAGGGAACCCGATGCGGGGCTCGATCCCAGGACCCTGGGATCATGACCAGCCAAAGGCAGACACTTAACGACTGAGCCACCCAGGCACCCCTTATCTTGGCATCTTCTTCTCAGAAGATATATATGTGTGTGTATCTGTATATGTATATACAGAAGACATGTGTGCGCATATATACATGTGTGTATATATATATTACACACCATATACATATATGTATATGAATATTTGAATCATAATTTATCTCCATTTGATGGACACTAGTTGTGTCCAGATTTTTGCCCTTATAAAACTCTCCATCCATCCCAGCTCCCAAATATTTGCTATATGCCACAGTGAGTATCTGTCATTGGAATACCTCCAAAGAACAGAGTACATGCCACACCTACCACCTCTTTCCTACACATACAGAGTTTCTGCTCGAATTAGAGTTTTTCTGGCTAATGAGCCCCCGGTCTGCCTGTGTCAATGTATAGGGTGAAGTAAGGAACCACTCTCCCAGAGTGTTCCTGCACATTTCAGGATGGGAAGGAAGGGGAGGTTTCCAGCCACATATGTGGTTTCTCTTCATTCTTCCCTCCCTGCCATCACAGTTGATGTGGGTCCTCTTGACTTCCCTGCTCCCACATCAGAGTTCTCAAGTGCAAGCAACACAAACGGATTCTGGCTTACATAAGCAAAAGAGAATTTCTTGGAATGGTATAGGCAGCTCACAATCAGTGTGAGGCCAAAGGATTGGTCGGCTGTGGAACTGTCCCAAGGACCTTTGAAAGTCTGGTGAGTGAACTTCTGAAATAAATAGCCTTCAAGGGTTCCTTCTGCTCTCACATCCCTTTCCCAGGATTCAAATTCATACCCACACGGGCACCTCTGAGGCAGAGAGAGCCTGCAGTTTCTTTGCAGATAGATGTCTCAAATTTCATTCCCACCAACATGGAATTTAGTGGACTCCAGGGAACCCCCCAAATGCACTGGAGATACTTGGGAAAAGAAGAAATGAATGTTGGGCAGCAAAATATCATTAAAAAAATCAGAGGCACCTGGGTGGCTCAGTCCATTAAGCATCCAACTCTTGATTTTGGCTCAGGTCATGATCTCAGGGTTGTGAGATCGAGCCCTAAATCAAGCTCTGCACTGGATATGGAGCCTGCTTAAGATTCTCTCTCTCTCGGGCGCCTGGGTGGCTCAGTTGGTTAAGCGACTGCCTTCGGCTCAGGTCATGATCCTGGAGTCCCGGGATCGAGTCCCACATCGGGCTCCCTGCTCAGCGGGGGGGTCTGCTTCTCCCTCTGACCCTCCCCCCTCTCATGTGCTTGCTCTCTCTCATTTTCTCTCTCTCAAATAAATAAATAAAATCTTTAAAAAAAAAAAGATTCTCTCTCTCTCTCTCCCTCTCCCTCTTCTCCTACCCGTGCCCCCTCCCCCACACTCGCTCACACATGCGGTCTCTCTCTCTCTCTAAAAAAAAATCAGTATGCACCACACACCCTTTTATACATTGGCATAGTCCCCAAGTTTGTAGATGTTCAGAGATGAGCCATAGCCCCTGGATGATAAATTTGTGATTGCCCAAGTGAAGAAAATTTCATGAATGGGACAAAATCTAACTGTTGCCAGGAGCCTGCTTGAACAATTCAGCTCTTAAGTTTCATTTCATCCAAGGGCTTGGGGTTCAGTCTGACTGTCCAAAAATTGAAGCACTGTCATTGCCAGGACAACCCTTTCTTTTCAAAGATCCCTCACTTACCTTCTAGAGCTTTGATATGAACTAGCTGGCTCTCTAGGCAAGTGTTCTTTTGGTTTGGGTTTTGGTTTGTTTTGGTTTGATTTGATTTTGGTTTTGACTGATTCCTAAATGTGATAGCACAATCCTCTCAACAAATGCAAAGGCTGGAAAACCCTTCTGAAAAATGATCCCTGCAGTTTTCACTCTCTCTCCCCCTCCCTGAATCCACATCAATCTTCTTTACTTAATAGAAGCATTGCATTGTTCTATTTCCCTTAACAACCCCTACCCCCTTATCTTCCTTGAGAGTACTTTTTTCTATCAAATTCTCATTTTAAGGAAACTCACTGTGAACCATCACCAAGGCCAATTTATTCAGCACAGACAGAAGCGAAAGCTTTTGGAAAATAATCATAGAGTGTAGAGTGTACATGAGATGAACTTGGCTTCCACAGAAAAAAAACACCTGTGTACAAATGGAATTTGAATTCATGGAAATGAATTCCAGAAGAAGAAGTTCAGGTGGATATTCAGGTAATATGCCAATATTGTCATTCCAGGTAAAGATGGCCTTGCAGCAAGAAGGATTCGACAGAAAGAAGCGGGGGTATAGAGACATCAATGAGATTGATATCAACATGAATGATCCTCTTTTTACAAAGCAGTGGTATCTGGTAAGCATGTCCATATTATTCCTAACATTTCTCATCTTAAGACTTCGGATAAAAAAATGCATTTCTATTTCCTCATTATTCTGTGGGATGTCAGCCAGCATCCTACTCTATGAACCTTTCTGTCCCTTTGATATGTATTGATTTTCTATCAGCACCCATGCATCATGTTCTCTATGAAGAGAGAGAGAACTCTCTCTTCCTTCTGCTTCCTTCTGGAACTGCTAAATAACCAAATGCTGATCAGACTGCCCCAGACTCCAAAAAAGCACACCAACGCATGAGGGAAGACTTGCAAAACCATGTAGAAGTTGAGTCAAGAGTCTGAGGGGAATAATCCGGGGGTCTCAACAGGCAGAGTGACCGGAGGACATAATGAAACCACAAGCATAAGAGAAAGATTTAGGCAACTTCACAAGGGACAAGCAAGAGAACTCAAAGACCAAAGCAACAAAAGTAGCATCCATTAGTGCTTCTTAAAATAACGGCAGGAAATCACATCCATGGGGCTTTCCGGGTGGAGGATGCAAGGCCCCGAAACCCAGTCTGTCCGATGAAGTAAATGTTATTATCTGGCTCACCAGCAGTCCTTCATGATCCATTTGGACAAGTTGGGTTATATTTAGAAGAGACCCAAAGCCTCTAAACCAATCCTAACTGCAGGGCATCTTGAGGGAAAGGGAGTGATTAGTGTAAAACTGTGAGTGATGCTTTACTTTATTTAAGACTAAAAGGTGATGAGCAAGATAGAAGACTAATTATAGCCCTGTGGACTGAGATGTTTATAGGAATGCATCACAACTTCTATCTTGGATCTTCCGAGCTTGACTATGTCCTTTGTTTTTTGGCATGGAATCCTACAAATCCAATCCAGGCAACTGAAAAGAGCTTATGTGTGTTAATCAGGTTAGACTACATTTCTTGCACTCACAACCAACCCCCTAAGTCACCTTGGCTTAACAAATCAAAGCTTTTGCTCACTCATGTTATATGTCCAATGCTTCAGAGTCCCTCAGGGACCCAGGCTCCATCCCAGTTCCATCTCCATCCCAGCTCCATCCTAACCCCTGTTTTCACGAGCACCTCAACAAAGGGAAGGGGCAGGTCACACACTGGCGTTTAAGGTTTCTGCCTGGATGTGACAAATGGCACATGAGCTCACATTCTATTGGCCCGAATCAGTCATGTGGGGCATTCTACTAACTTCCTAGGTGATGGAGAGGTATAATCTTAACGCATGCATGGAAGGAAAAGAGCAGTCATTTTTACCAAGCACACAAATGACATTCACAGAGTGTTTTATCAACACCATAGTAATAGCCAACAGGTCACTGTGGGCTTCTGCCAGTATGAGCTCTAACTTCACTATTTTTATGATTCATCTTTGAGAAAATCTGCACAGGACAAAGATGCATGAAAAGAGGGTAATAAACATATTTATATAGAATTTCTTTGTTTTCCTTTTTTGAATTTTTTTAGGGAAAAGACTTTTTTTGCATTAGAACAAGCACTAAAAGTGAGCCAGCTATCTTTGATTTAATGCATCAAATATTTTGGTAAAGTGGCCCTGAAATTACAAAGGTAAGTAGGACATGATCCCTCTTGCAAAGCATACTGGTATTGAGGGAGGAAATCACATTCAAATAAGAATGATCCAAGACAGTATGTGCTAAATTCAAAACATGAGGTATAAATAAAGACTACAAGAGTGAGGTTTAATTCAAAACTGGGGAATGTTTCTTGCAATGGCAACTTTAAGGAGTTTAAAGACAGCAATCCAGTCACAGAAACATCAGTTGTGTATATCAAAAAACAGAGGGAGACGTCTGGAAGAGTTAGATGGGGAAAATTCAGGAGTACTGTTTCATGGAAGATGTGGTCTTTGAGCCGGCCCTGGAATAGCAGGTGCAAACAGACAGGTGCTTTACTGCACCAGACTAATAAAATTCTTTGCTTTGAAATTCCTGAACCAGATCAATACTGGACAAGCTGATGGCACTCCTGGCCTTGATTTGAATGTGGCAGAAGCATGGGAGCTGGGATACACAGGGAAAGGTGTTACCATTGGAATTATGGATGATGGTAAGTATTTCAAAGCCTTCACATCATTTGGAAGCAAGTGTGTCTTTGCATGCATTTGGAATATAAAAGATTCATTGTTTTGGGGATACTAATCAAAGGCAGAATAACCACCTGCTGGACTCGACCATCGTCTATACTGTGGCAAAATCCTCCCCTTCCTCCAGATCAGTGGTCCTCAAACTTGAGGATGCCCTTAATACATATTTATTGGATTAATAAATTAAGAAGCCAAAAAAAATGAACAAAGGAAGACTGGCCACCACTGAACTGTCATTTCTTATTGGGCCACGGCTTGTACCTTACCTTAGAGCATCTTCTAAACCCATCTGAATTTACCATCTGCTTCTCCAGATCCACACTGTCCAGTGGAGTAGCCACTAGCCTATGTGTCTATTTACACTTAAGTTTTAATCAATTAAAGCTAAATAAAATTAAAAATTCAATTCCTCAGTCACAATAGCTTCATTTCAAGTTCTCAATAGCCACAAGGGGCTAGCGGCTGCTGAAATTCAATTCAACTTCATTTCTATCATCACAGAAAGCTCTATTAGACAGTGTGGCTCTACACCAATGAAATAACTTTTTGGTAACAGGATTGGAGTTTGGAGAAATTTTGACTTTGTTGCTACTTTCAGGATGAACCCTGGTAAAGCAGACCTTGATAACCTCTTATTACATATGCCCTCTATAACATGTTTTTCTACACCATATGCCTACCAGACAAAGATTTAGTAGACCTTTATTTTCTATAGTTTGTGCTACAAAAACCAATGGGTCTGATGAACTGATGTTTTTCTAACTACACACGTCCTTGGCTCTGCCAAGATTCTGAAGAATCTGCTCGGTGGTCATCTCACTGGGCAGGTCCTCTTGCCCCTCATCAGCCCTGTGGATCCTCCAGGAAAAGTTCCACTGAGCAGTATTGATGCAATTATACATAAAGCCTATGTATGAGATGAAACAACAGAGCTTTTCCCTTCTGAAGATCCTCAAAGAACACTATGCTCTCCAAAGCAAGCCTTTGAAGACGAATTGATGGTGAAACAAAGGGAGCCAGCATGCTTAAAATTGGTGCTGTCTCTTGTGTGGGTTCATTAAATATCCACATAGAAACAATGCCTCCATGTTTTCTGATGTGGGAGATGTTTTGAAGTGGATGTAAAAGCTTTCTCCAGTGGCCAAGGGCTTTCACAAGAAGAAAGGAGCTCTGCAGGAGAAAGCGTGTGTGTATACGTGAATCTTGGGAGCTTATAACCATTTCATCCTTCCTAATGCTTTGGTTTGGAAACCAACGTGGCTGACACCAGCTCACCTGGGAGAAAAATGTATCTATGTTCGGGGGAAATCTGCCTAAGATATATTGCAATCACATAGCATCTGGGGGATTAGAGGAGCACCCTAAAAGTGACCACAGACAGACAAATTGCTTTTATGAAACCCAACAGCCCATGATGACTATTTCTGGATTCTTTAACTGTAGTTCCCTGACTGACTGTGTATCAACCCTTCCAAAAAAGGAAAACGGAAGGATGAGCCCTGACTCTGACCCACCTTTCCTGGCTTGAGAAGCCAAACCCCTCAGAAAGAAAGTCTCAGCAGTTTCTTGTTTGATATTATTTCTTCTGATTTAGTGGCCTTTGGGAATCCCCCCAAAACTGAACTCTCTGCCCCCCAATTTAAACTCCCAACTCCTCCACTATTTTATTAATTAATAAATTAAAAAGCCAAAAAAATGAACAAAGGAAGACTGGCCACCACTGAACTGTCATTTCTTATTGGGCCACGGCTTGTACCTTACCGTAGAGCATCTTCTAAACCCATCTGAATTTACCATCTGCTTCTCCAGATCCACACTGTCCAGTGGAGTAGCCACTAGCCATATGTGTCTATTTACCCTTAAGTTTTAATCAATTAAAGCTAAATAAAATTAAAAATTCAATTCCTCAGTCACACTAGCTTTGTTTCAAGTTCTCAATAGCCACAAGGGGCTAGCGGCTACTGAAATTCAATTCAACTTCATTTCTATCACCACAGAAAGTTCTATTTGTTTGGTCATCTGCAGCTGCAGAACAAACTACCCCAAAATTGAGTGGCTTAACACAACCACCATGTTGTTATCTCTCACAGTTCTGTGGGTTGACCAGGCTCAGCTGGAAAGTTCTGCTATTCGTCTCTCTAGGGTCTCTCATGCCGTTGGGGTCAGAATATAGCCAGGGCCAGTGTCAACTGTATGCTTAACTAGGATGCTAAAATGGCTCGGTCTCCCTCCCACTCCATGTAGTCCCAGGACTTCTCCTCTCCACGTGGTCTCACAAGCAAGGTGGCTGGATTTCTTATAGATGGCTGGAGGCCCCAAGAACAGTCACTCTAAGGGACAAGAAGCAGAAGCTGCCACTCCTCCTATAGGCCAGACATGGAACGAGCAAACATCACTCAGCCACTTCTATTGGACGAATGGTCTCAGGCCCAGATTCCAGGGGAGGAGGAATAGGTTCCACATCCTGGTGCAGAGTTAAACAAAAGATTTGTGGCTGGCTTTAAGTCAGCACATGCTTATTCAGAGTGATAACTGAAGAAGAGGGGAACTACCAAGCCACTCTCCAAATCCCTTGTTGAAAGTCAAGATGAGCACATTTGGGACAGGAGTGGCCTCCCACACAACAGGGACAATGGTCAACAGTCTCACACCATGTCATTAGGCATCTCTGCCCTAACACCTAGAATAGGAAGTGTGATGGTGAGGCTGGGAGCATCAGTAAATGGTGTGGTATTGTTTCCCAGATATTCTCTCAGCAAGATATCATCGCCAAACAAGGTAAAGACACACACCGATACTGACGTTCACACCTAAGAGCAAAAACAATATCATATTTTCTAATCATTGGCTCTCTTTAATTGACCTCTACAGGAAATAATTTGATTATCTGCATGTGGGAGAGTCAATCTATAGACAGCCCTGTTTTAATAGCCATTCACACTCGCTGGTTGCACAACTCAGAACTGGACCAACATCCTCTCTGCTAGATCCAATGACTCAATACATGCTCAATAAATATCTGCTGCTTTCATGTAGGTGCAATTTAATGTCATTTCCATACACTACACATCAGAAGGAGAGTACCTCTATGGTTAGCTGTTGCCCACAGAGGCAGAAAGCATTTCTTAAGGGTTTGCTCTGATGTTCCAGACATAGAGATGTCAGCAAGGACCCCACTTAATGGTAATAAGTCACCCCTTTTGTTGTAGATAGGGTTGTTTGGTGTTGGGAACTTGAACTGGAAAATAGGATGTGGCCAACAAAACATGGAGATGGGTAGAAGCCACCCAGCCCAGGCACAGTTCTGGACAGGTGCAGGCTATCAAGGTCAAAGATGGTCAGTGAAGGCATGAATCAAGGACTTTAGTCAATCAGATGGTGCCAAGGAAGTAAGACTGAAGGCCAGGGAAGCAGGGTCAGAGAGAGCTTCAAGCTGAAGTAACAATAAAAACTAACATTTCTTGGGACACCTGGGTGCTCAGTTGTTTAAGCATCTGCCTTCGGCTCAGGTCATGATCCCAGGGTCCTGGGATTGAGTCCCACATAGGGCTCCTTGCTCAGCGGGGAGCCTGCTTCTCCCTCTGCCTGCCACTCTCCCTGCTTGTGCTTTCTCTCTCTCTGACGAATACATAAATAAAGTCTAATAAAAAACTAACATTTCTTGAGTACTCACTATATACTAGGTACTGCCTAACAATTTGGAAACAGTCACAATTATCCTCTAAGATTGTTGCTATTGTCCACATATTGCAGATGAAGAAACCAAGGTTAGGGAGGCAAGAAACTACTCAAACTGATCTTAACCATCATCTTCAGTGTTTGAAGCCCACCCCTTGGCTCTGCCTCCCTGGTGGGTCTTTGTGAATGGGATCTCATCCTTGTAAGTGGAGGTCCAAGCCTAAGGACCAGGCAGTCAGCCTTACCCTACCAAGAAAGTTAGAAGTCTGCATCACATAGAAAAACAATGTTTTCTCCCCTAACTTGGGCTTCACCAGTCTCAGAAGGACTAGCAGGGTATCTGTTCCAGTATTATTACTGGGAATAAATGACTCCAACCCTTAGCAGCTTATAGTAAATATTTGTTTTGCTCATAATTTTGTGGCACAGGAACTCAGGAAGAGCCAGTCTGGGCACTTCTCATTTGAGGTTTCTCATGCAGTTGAGGGCAGAATGTTGGCTGGGCTGCAGTCATCTGAAGACTCAACTGGGGTGGACATTCTCGGTTCATTCCCAAGGCTGACCACTGATGTTGGCTGCTGCGGCTCAGCTGAGGCTTTCATACCAAGGGCCACTCATGGGCTTCTTCCATGGCAGTTGAATTTGCCTCCCCACCCCACCTCATCCCCTTAGTGGACAAGTGTCCAAAGGGAACAGGTGAAAGATGCCTGGCCTCTTCTGACCTAGCCTTGAAAGTCGTGCAACATCTTTTTGGTAGAAGTAGTCATAGCCCACTCAGATTGAAGAGGGGAGAACAGACCTACCTCCAGAAAAGGTGTGTGGCATAGTTATACATCTCAACTGAATTACTAGCATTATAACTAGGAATATGTACATGGCGCTCCTTGCTAATTCTCTGAGATCTCCAGAATCATCAGAGTTTCCTGAGAATTTGGACTACTGTGGATTAGACTTTCTGAAAAGACTCAAATTGATGACAGGATATTAATGTAAACTCTAACCAAGTAATTGTCATTTGCATACCATTTGTGTTATGATTGGCTGGTGATGAGTTGATCCCCCCTGTAGACTGGGAGCCATAGATAGCTGAACAGCTCAGGTTCTGTGTCTAAATAGCCTGTTTTTCTAGGACCTGCATCGTGCCTGGTGTTCACTGCTGAAAATAAGCCAGTGAGTGCAAAATAAAATTGAATACATTAATAATACAAGAATTAAAAGTAAGTAAGCTGATTGAGAAAATGTATTTAGTACACTCCACCTCAAAAGATAATCAAATAGACAAAAATATTAAAATACTATTTAATTACCAGGCCATTAATCTCATGCTTTAGTTCATTATATTTTTTTGAGTCATGTCTGTCATTCCCCATGGTTCTATCAATAATCTCTTCTTTCTCAGACCAAAGTCTGCGTCTGTCCCAACTTAACACTCAGTCTTCCCCTTAACCTAATTAAAGATCCTTTATTTTAGTTGGGCTAAATTTATCTTGTTTTAATTTTAATTTCCTTCAGGTCTCAAATTATCTCTTTGCCTTGATATTTTACCCTCACAGAGAATAGACTACTATTTCTCAGAAAATTTCTCTCCCAGACAACTTGCACTATCAGAACATGGGGTCATCTTTAAAAAATTGACTCACTGCATGGACTAGGAGCTTGCTCCATCCACTCCACGCATCAACCTGGTATTGCAGTACCTCCAGGAATGGTACACCTTTTAGGGGGAAATACCCAATGTCTAAAGTCAGCTTGATTTGTTGGAGGAGGGGGGTGGGTATCACCTGAGACTGTGTGCATTGAATGCTTCTGCCTTAGAGTGGCAGTGCAGGTGGCTTGTACCTGGCTTTCCCGAGACTTAAGTGTGTATGTACATGCATCACAATCTTCTTACACACTACAAACATGAATAGAAGGATGATCATGCTGGGGTGCCTGGCTGGCTCAATCAGTACAGCCCGTGACTCTTGATCTCAGTGTTGTGAGTTCAAGCACCACACTGGGTGTAGAGATTACTGAAAAAATAAACACACAAGTATAGTTATACCAAAAAAAATTGACTCCCTGTTAGAAAAAAACATATTCTCTGTGTGTGCCCTGTGGGTGTGTTTTTAACTTATCTATATGTTCCAAAATGTTTTGCCCAACATTGAGTTTACAAAATGTAACCAATTTTAACAAATACATACAACAATTTAATTTCAACACAACATTCTAGACCTGGTAGATTTTTGAAAATGTTTCTGCTCTTCTGCATTATCCACATGACTCTAATGATGTGGTAGATGATGTGACCAATGGTGACAATAATAAATATAACTTATCAAGTGTTTACTACAAGCTAAACCCTTTTGATGAATTGGCCCTCATCTTGAACACTGCTTTGCAAGATAAATAATATCCCCATTTCAAAGATAAGGAAACTGAGGCTCAGGAAGATTATGACACTTGGCTGAAGCTTCACAATTATTACAGTGTCTGAGACTAGAATAGAACTGGATCTGGTGGTCTCTTTAGCCTGTGCTCATCCCCAAACTTTCCCACAGCTGAAACAGACCACTTCAGAATTAGGGTCCAGGACAAGGGCCGGCAACCTTTAAAAATACTAGTCTCGAATGAATCTTCTGACCCCCGTCCCTTCTACAGTCCTTGGGAAGGGGTGTGGGGGAGGAGGAGGAGGAGCGTGGATGGGAAGTGACAGGCTATACTCTCCCAAATTACAGAAAGCAGCCGTGAATGGCAGCAGTGATTGACATGCTTTGCATGTCAAAATATCAGCAACAAGATGTAACATATGTTCTGTAGAACAATGACTCCCAGTCCAGAAATGTCTTGTGTAACCAGAAATTTTTTTGAAAGAAACTTTTTTTGAAAGAAACATCCCAATACTAGTTCTTTTTTGCGGGGCAAAGCTGTATCTGTGGCCAGGCCTTAGGGTGCTGACATGGAAGATGCCACCTCTCAGAGGGATTGAATGATACCCCTAGCTTTTAAACACAGCAAATCCAACAAAGCTAGTAAATGCCACTGAGCTAAGTGCACCTCACTGCTCATGCCACTTGATGGAGAAAAAACCAAGCCCAGAGAGGCCAAGAACCTTGCCTGAAGTCATGCAGCCAGTTGGTGGCGGCAAGGTTGGGTCTTTGATTTCAACACCTATGTTCATGACCGTGACACCGGGAGATGCTGGTTTTGCTAAAGGCTGCATGCTGTAAAGATTATATGGCTCTGCACCCCTGGCTGAGAGCTTTCAATATGGCCTTGAAGTTCCACGGTGCTTTCTGAGGCCTCGAGGGCAATGGAATGCAGGGGTGCTCCTAACTCTACCATTGCAAAGACTCTTGGTCAACAAGATGGGCCACATCCAGGAGAAAGCACATGGCTCCTGCAGGGAGGTCACAAGCTTCCTGGAAAGCTATATTCTGCAGGGACAATATCAGCTCTCACCCAGGACACTTCACCAGAAACCATTTGCCCTCTGCAAAATTGCTTTTCCCACCCAGCCGTGTTCTTCTTATTCCATGCCAGAGAACGCTCCCCTAATCCTTTGCTGTCTGTACCCTGTTAAACGATAATTGTTTTTCCTCCCTCGGCCAGTTTCATTTCAGAAGAAATGCCAGTTGATGCTTTGAAAATGTCAGGATTTCCACAAATCTTAGATCACTGCTCTGATGGGCCATCCATCGTGCAGCCACTAAACCCCTTAGTACCGACATGCATGTCAGAGTCTTATCCTGGGGCCCCAGCTCTAATTGGCTTCACTCCTCTGATGTGTCTGGTGGCAACTGTTTCTCCACTCAGGAGGCACAGCCCACCCTCACTCGGGAATGGAAACACGAGACTGAGCCTGAGGCACACGTGCTCAGCCCACACCATTCTCCCGGCGCCAGCCCCATAGGAGGGTGCTTTCTTGAGTAATTTCCCTGAGGACACAGTGGCAGGTATTAACCTTCCATCCTGTGGTGTTCTTTTCACAGGGATTGACTATCTGCACCCGGACCTGGCCTCGAACTACGTAAGTACAAGCTGACCTGGGTGGGCGCGCACGCACACACAGAAACACATGCACGCAAGCCCACTCATGCGCGCTTGAACTGCCCATCTTGCTGGAGCCACAGCTCAGACCAGAAGCAAAGGGACAGGGCCTGGGGCCTGGCAGCACGGAATGGTGGTGGCTTTGTGAGAAAACAATCAGGAGACTTGAGGTCTGAAAGCGCAAGCCCAGAAAAAAGGGAGAGATGAAGAAGAGAGAGCCTTGGCAAGCTTTAATTAATCAACTCTAGCTGAGGATATTGAATTGAAGGGTGGAAATGTGCCATTTGGGTTCTTGCTGGATAAAACCAATGGCAAAAAGCCAGAAAGAGGGACTACTCGCATCGCAACCATAGCTTTACCAAAGCAAGGACGTCATCTTTTTTTTACTGTTTGTGCTTATGAGCACCCCACACTGACTTTCCCCTGCAACACTGAGTCTACCATATGGTATCCTTTGACAAATAAGACATATTCACAGAGAATCATGATACACGCTGTTGAGCTAGATCCACACGCTCTAACTTTTTACCTAGCAAATCACACGCTGCTTTCCTGACCAAACCTGCAAACCCTTTCAACATGAGAGATTGCTTTATGTTCACCCCGGGGAGTATACCAGCCAAGCACTGCTGTTCGTACTAAGCTATACTTCTCCCGTAACCTTCAGGTTGAAGTCTTTTTTTTAAATCTTACTTTAGTTAGCTTAAGAGTCTCATATTAAGGAGAATATGGACTTCATTAGAGAGAAGCTTGTTAACAAGCAGAAGTGTTGTCAGTTCAACATTCTGGGTCATTCATTCATCCTGGAAGGTGTGCACATGCACATTGCAAAGAGAGAACAGAGATTTTCTGTCTGTGTATTGTGTTAAGCATCAGGGAAAAAAGCACCAATCTGCTGAACTTCTATTTACTTCATGGGTCTTATAAATCTAGAAGAGTATATGTTGGACTAAGCATCTTTTTAATAATGATAATTATTAATAATAATAATAAAGTTAAATGAATCATTGGCACAGTCCAGCCAGTATGCCCCCCCCGAAGGAAATGATAGAAGTTAAACCAAAGCTCTATTCTCAGAGATGAGAATCCACCTCTATAGAAAAGACAAGAAACTGCCCGTGAGTTATAGGTTCTGCCACAGCGCCCATGTGCAGGTCTGAGGAAGCAGATCCCTCCTTGTCTCTGGGACCTTCTTCCCGCACTGCAGGCACCATGGAGCTGTCCGCCTGGCCGTTCCTTCTGCTTTCTTAAAGGGACTGCCCCATGCAGGGCCTCAACCACCTTCTCCAATGACCCTCTCTCTGCCTCCCCAAAAGGGGAGTTTGAGAAATACGTGTGTTGTGTTTGCTCCAAGGCTCTGATACCCAGACGCCTTTCCTTAGGAAGAAATGGCAAAAAAAAAAAAAAAAAAAAAGAAAGAAAGAAAGAAATGGCCAAGGGATAAGAGCCTGTAGGGCTGGCAGGTTCATCTTCACCAGCTGCTCCCTGCACAGAAGCATTTATATTCTTTTACAGGCTGCACAGGGGTCCTACCATCTCCAGGACCCAGCGCCTTGCATAGCAGCCAAAGAGGGTGCTGTTCACTTTCACAAACCAGTGTTACCACATCTTACAGCTTGTAGGACTTCAAGGTTGCAGCAGCCGTCAGACAGGCTGGAAGCTCACAGTGCATGGCCTCCCTCCAGCTGGTCCAGCCCCCATGCAGGTCACTTCCATGTCAGGTGAAGGTGATAATCACTACACTATGGAAACATCCCGAGGCTGCTTACACAGAGAGTGACCTGGGCATCCTTCCCTTCCCCCCACCCAGCCCACATGCATCTGTGACAGGCTGCCCCCGATACCAGTTATCAGATTAAAAAGAGATAGTAATTCGAGTGGGAAAATAATCTTCTGGGGCTCTGATGAACTACAGGTACTATGCTAATCAAGAACGTGATACATCTGCCAAACACCCTGATCAGAAAATGGAAAATGAAGCATCCAAATTGGGAGGTGCCATCTCCCCTCAAATCAGCAATATCAGAATATACCTGAATAGCGCTATGGCTTCTATGACTGTTGTATTCCTTTTTCTTCCTTCCTTTCTTTTTTTTTTTTTGTTTCATTCTAAAAAATTTTTTTCTAATTAGAAAATAAATACATTTTCTCTGTAGAAAATTCGGGAAAGCACAAAACAGGTTCAAAACCTGCCCATAGCACCACTCTTAATATTTTCGCATATTTCAGACTTCCACTTCTACGTGAATATTTTTTAATAAAATTGGGCTCTGTTGCATATACAGCTTCCCCCCATCCACTTGATATGTCATAAACATTTTTTATATTACTAAATATTCTTCAAAACATGGTTATAGGGGCTACATAGTCTTGTCTCATGCTGTAATTTATTTGAACTTTCTAATCCTCAATTCTTGGACAACTATGTTGCTTCCAATGCACATCTCATTCAAAGATGAAGAATGACAGATAGTGACAAGGATGGTAGAGGGACTCCAAACCATAACCTGCTAAGAAGAGCTGAAAAAACTGGGTGGGGGGAAGATAACTAAGAGGCACTTTAAATACATTTTCAAATATTTCAAATTCTCCATGAGGAATGAGACATTTAACTCATTCAGTACTTTCTCCCAAGAAAATCCCCACCCGTGGGTGACAGCTGTGGGAAGAAGAGTGTAGTTCAGTTAAAGGAAGAACTGTCCAATGATTGAAGCTAATAAATAAAAGGAGTTAGCTCTCCCAGGAGAGGGGAGGGTTAATGACCATTTGGCTGGGATGTGGAGGAGATGACACCATCTCCTCTAAACTTAAACTAGATGTCACCGAAGAATTGAACAGGAAATGTGAGTTCCGTACCTAACAGCCTCCATCCAGAGGAAGGTCCGAGTCTTCAACATTTATCAAACACTTGGAACCTTACCAAAAAATTATCTATAATTACACATGGCTGTGAAGTGTTTCCGAGTCATTGGTACAGGTGAGAAAACAACATCCAAATATCTCCTTCTTAATTTCTCAACAGAGAACTTGAACCTCAACTGGTTGGCTCCAGTCAGTGTCTCTCTCACCCTGTGTAGAGTTGAGAGTGACAACTTTGAAGCTACTAATCAAATTTATCTTCTTTATTTTTAATTAAAAATTTTACACTATAACTAATAGAATGAGAAAGGCAAGTGGAGTAGAGCTGCCCAGGAGAACAATGAAATCAGTGGATGGTGATAAGCTGATTAACAGGTGGCATCACACCTTGTTAGGTGACTTAATGGCTTGGATGTGATGAGTTTGCATAGTGCCCTTCTAGTGACATATGCTTTGAGTTTCTCCAGAAGCAAACCCTTAGACAGGGGTCAGAGTGCAAGTAGTTTATTTGGGAGGCGATTCTCGGAAGCAAGGATAGAATGGGGAATATAGAAGGGAAGGCGGCCAATAGACAGTGCATGATCAAAGTTACCATGGGGAGCAGCTCGAATTTGATCCTGCTAGAGAATCCAGGAGATGGTGTTGAACATGCGTGCCAGAATTTTTCCAACACAGATGGGCTCACCACAGAGGCTGGGGTATTTGTACATCAACTCCTGTCAGTCATTGGTTGAAGGCTGGTCCTAGGGGGTGTGAATGTGAACATTCCAGCACCTCCTACCTTCTACAGTCTCAGAGAAAACTCTTGGCAAAGAGACACTGTGGAGTCTCTTGGATGGAGACTCAGGCAATTGGATGGAGGCAATTGGATGGAGTTCACCAGGGAATGGGTGACAGGCCAAAGGCATATAGGCCTCGTACTTGCAACATTCACCACAGGAGGATGACTGCTAATTGATTAAAGGTTACAATAAACAGAAAGGTACTATGTTGAGAAAATTTCTTCCCACTACTGATTATTTTCAGTGAGAAGTGAAAACTCTATCAGAGGTTCTTGGACAACTATAACAAAAATTTCTTGATAATCAAACCAGGTAAAACATTTCCCAAAGCAGAATTAATTTGAAAGCTTTATTCCATATATCAAAAAAGAAGAGGGGAGCCTGGGTGGCTCAGCTGGTTGAGGGTCTGACTGGATTTCGGCTCAGGTCATGATCTCAGGGTTGTGAGATTGAGCCCCAAGTCAGGCTCTGTGCTGGGTATGGAGCCTGCTTAAGACTCTCCCTCTCCTCCTCTCCTTCTGCCCTTCCCCACCCCTGCTTGTGCTGTCTCTCTGAGGAAGAGAGAGAGAGAGAGAAGAATCTGAGTATGCTGGTACTCTAGGGTTCTTTCCATTTAAACTGAGAATTTAAATCCTTTGAAAGCTGCAAATCATTATATAATGTAAGTCATTAGTGTTCATTTAATTCAGCAAATCTACTTTAAATCTGTTGATTATTAGGAGCAAAGGACAATAATACCACTTTTATTTTTACTCTGTTGTTCTGTGATTGAATTTAATCGGAGAGATCCAGTCCCACTGGTCAATGCTCACTATTCCAAATGATTAAAATCCTCCTTTCCCCAGCCCTTCAGTAATAACATGAAATGAGTATTGGCCAAGAAATAATTTTAGACCAAGTCAAAATCAGAGTTCCTCTACCCTGTTCTCTCTGTGCAACCGGTCCAGATGTGTGGTCTAACTCCACTGAATCCCTGTGTATTGAGCCCACTATGTGCAAACCCCAGAGGAAGAGGGAAAGCAGACATGGGTGTTCTCCAGAGGAGCCTGAGTCAGTGAGGACACAGGCGTGGGATGCGTCTTAACAGGGGAGGGGCAGGCAGGCAGGGGTTGCTCACCACTTTACTGTGTGGCCCCCATGCGGTGACAATCACAGGCCGGTGCTCACAGTACGAGTCCTAGCTTAGGGGTTCTTCCAGGTCTCCCATAGAACAGAGGAGGAGTCCTTCAAGAACACGTGACGTGTGACTGAGGTGGCAGCTTTCCGTGGACAGGCAGGCAGAGTGGAGCTGAGTGTCTCCTGTTTTGTTCCAAAGCCTGCTCTGCTGGAGCTACAGAGGTGAATAAATGCCTAGTGGTTCTATAAAACCCAAGAAGAGTCTTCTCCCAGTGGGTTGAGGTTTTCTCAGCAACAGACCTGAGACGAAGATTTAAAAGCAAGTCCTTTATTTGAGAGAAGATTCCAGGAAGTACCAGCCAGGGAGAAGAGAAACGACACCAGAAGGGACAGCAGCCAGGAAAGGTTTGTTAGGAAGCCAGTGACCACTGAGGGCAATGGGAACTTAATCTCACTGTAGAACTCTGGGAGGCAGTGTAGACAGAGCCCTCTCAGAATTACCCCCAACGCTTGTCAGTCGGGGGTTGAGGGTTGTGCTTCTGAAGCAGGTGCAAGGTGGGAAGCTCAGGGTTTAACTCCCTGGCTCTTCTGGCCTGTGCATTATCCGTGCAGAATAGGGTCAGGGGACAGACAGCAGAGAGTCTTTAGACACAGAGTGGCAATTGATGGCAGTTGGAAATCAACCAGCAGGCAAAGGTAGGGTTTCTAACAGCATGACAACAGTGGAAACGGAGTCAAACCTGAGTGTGACTCCTGGCTCCCTAATTCATAGTTCTGCGACCTTGGGCTAGGAATCCTGTAACCCCCCCTTGAGCTTTAATCTTCTCATTGGTGGAATGGGCAAAAAAATATCAGGTTTGTTGTGAGATATCGTTGAGATAACATGTTGTCAGGTAGATAGTAGATGTTCAACACACATTCATCTCCTTCTCAAAAGAGCTGAGATCACAACTCTGCCTCATGACAGCTTGTCCCGCTGGAGGACAAGCAGGGGAGTGCCTTTAAAAGCCAGTGCAATTGCTCAGTGCACAACACGGGTCAGCTCAGAGTTATCATCCAGACCAAGTGTAAGGTCGTGAGGGAAAGCAGAAGCCAAAAAGTGGAGGTCACCGAAGTAAATCTAAAAGATTTCTTTGAAAGATAAAAGTTTGATTTTATTTGAAAAAAATGAAAGATTTATTTGAAAAAGAACATCCAAGCAAACAGAAGATACAAGGGGAAAGAAGACCCATTGCTCACGGCCAGGGATGTAATGAAGAAGGATGGCCCTGAGAAGCAGAAACTCTGATCCACATCCAGCTTCTCTGTCACGGATCTTTGAACTAAAAGGATATTCAGAGGGGAGGGCTAATCCCAAGGTGAGTGAAGGGACTATAAAATAGCAATTTTTCCAAATGAGGATTTTTCCGGGCCAGGAAATGACATCTCCTGATGTTTTAGTGATCGCAGGGTGGGGCATGGGCATCTGCCCGAGGGCCTCCGTCTTTCAGCTGGGAAACTGTGGGTCATCTTCCGAGCAGTCTCGAGACCCTGTGCTGAAAATCAGTGCAGAATCACATGATCTTGCTGGAGTTTTCCATGGATTCTTGACTGCAGCAAATGTGGAAGAGTGTGTTGACCAAGAGCTCATCCTTCCCGAGACCTATAACTTCTGAAAGAAAGCACCCCTCTCTAGAGGGGTAAAGTATATTTCCCACCCCTTGACTGCAGGCTGGGCCTTGTGACTTGTTTAAAGCAATAGAATAATACAGAGGTGTTGTGCCAGTTTATGGATGAGGTCTTACAAGGCCTTTTATGTTCCCATGTGCCCTCCTATGCCTCTACCATCACCACCAGGCTAGCCTCCTAGACCCAGGAGGTGGTGAAGAGCTGGCAGAGCCTGAAACACAGCCACTCAAGTCAATCCATAGAACTGAAGAAACGGAGCCACCTTTCTGAGCTCCCCCATTTCACCTGAAACCAGCCGACCCCAGAAGCAAGCAAGACCAGCCAAGAAAGCAGAGCTGCCCAGCTGAGCCCAGCCTAGATCATCAAACTCCCAGCCAAACTGCAGACCCATAAGTGATATAAAAGCTTATTGTTATACACTGCTGACATATTCTGTTGTTTTTATGCAGAAGCTGTTACAGTTACCCATGCTAGACCCCCTCCTCTGTCTTGCAGAGTAATGATTTCCATCCCAACATAAGGTGTATTTCTTTGAAAACTTTCCCAGAATCTAATGATTAATCTTATCATTCATTTTGGCACTTTACTCATTCACTTGTTCGACAAAGCTATTCCCCTATAATGCATGACTACATCACAACTAGATCACCAGCTCTTTGTAGGAAAGTGTGTACTTCTCTATTTTGTGTCCCTCTTAACATTTAGCATGATGGTTAGCAGACATTTAATAGATCTTTGTTCAGTTGAATGGAATATTCATCATTCATACTTTTGCAAATAAAATCAGGCACTAAATCATATGATGGATGATCCTCTATTGATGATGAATGGAAAGTCTAGCATGCAGGACCTTCTAACTCCCATCTCTCAACCACCTCATAGGTGGATGGCCTCATTCCATTCCCCATAATGCATGTCCCCAGGGAGGGAAATAGAGGACCATGGAACTAACTGAGGTCCCCATGACCGAAAGCCTGGAGAGAATATGCCTCTTGGTGTGGATAACCCACATGCAGGTAGCCAAGAGCTATTTTATTTCTGTAACGTCTAGAGCTTGTCAGGTGGTAGGAATGCAATTAAGTTCCTGTATGGGAGAGGATAAATTATGCTCTTTGGTTCAGCTCAAAATCGGAAACGTGGTATATTTATGCTCCAGGGTTATTTCACCAAACAAAGTTCTTATAAAAGAAAAAGCCCACCCCTTAGGACCTGCACTTTTCCGTTCTTTTGATGGGTTCTTGACAGGTAACTGTCCTGAAGAGGGACTTCCGGAGCACTCTGAAGGGCTGCCAGCTCTGAGCCCGGAGGAAGTGCCTTTGAGCTTGGCAGCAGCGTACACACCAAGGCTCCAGGTCGCAGGTGGCCGCCATGATGAAAGGACACCTGCTGGACATGGGCCCAGTCCTAAGCCCTGGATGACTAGATGCTACAAAGTACCAAGCACATGCATGGCTCCAGGCTTTTAGACCAATTAATATTTAAGTAACCACATTAATATTGCATTCGAAATTGAGGTTTAAACAACCTTTATGTCTTACTGAAAGAAGGTGTTCACTTCTTTTGATGTACTTGTTAATGCTGGCCAGGTCATAGTAAACATTTTATGACCAGGAGACCAGACTGATTATTGGGGATAAGATCTTTTTCTTAATCATCTGGACAGATCATCAAATGGCTATCATCTGACTTAACCCATGTGCTAGATGAATCTGTTCATTTTTATAAGGTTGTATTTTGATAGAAAAATGGGAGAAAATAAAAGCTGGTTTAACTGAAATGAAACTGCTCATTTGGACCTAGGTGTATAACTACAGCCAAAAGCGAAGAAAGAAATATATGAATAATCAATTTTTCCATGTTGCTCAGTTGACTAGCTTTTGTTCCACTGAACCGAGTCAACATTTAAGAGACTTGTACTGAGTTTCTACCATGTGCAAGATGCTGTATTAGTGGCCTGGATTTAAAAATGTGAAAAATCTGCTCCCCACCCCCAGGGATTTCAGAGTTCAGTGGGGAAGGCACACTTGTAAGTATATAATTAAATCATAATGTAGTCCTTGCCATCCTGGAAATAAATATACTGCCCACTATGGGAACAAGCAGCAAGACCAAGCAAGTTAGCCCTAAAAGTTAGAGAAGGAAAAATCCTTAAATGCTTTTTAAAAATGTTCTTTTGGGTTGATACAGCATGTGAATTCATTTAGAAGCTTGTTCTAAACGATACTGAACAAAGGGTGATCGGATTATAATTGGTTTAATCTGGAGATTTGCTTCCACCAAGAAGCCAAGACTAAAAGTAGCCCACAAAAGTCATTTTCTTACCTTACGTTCTCTAAAGTCCTTTGACACAGTCTCATCTCTTGGACTAAATTTAAATGGCTTAAAGACCAAGATAATGTCTTTCCATTTATTTTTTTGTTCATGAGAAAATCAACTAGAGGCCTCTTTCCCCAAAGAGATCATTAATAGACATTCTTCTATAAATAAATGACTGAATTGTGGATGGATGGATGGGTGGATGGATGGATGGATGGATGGATGCTGATGAGACTATTAGGATTTTATTATGCTTATCATCAAGCATACCTATTCAGAAAAAGTACATGTTTACATGATATGACAAGCCACAAGGAAGTCATCTGTGCAAATGTCAAGAATACTTTCTCCACGGCCTTTGTTTCTTTCTTACTCTCCTCCTCATTATCAGAGACACTCATCGAATTCCCAAGATGTGAAACATTTCACTAGGTTTCCGACTTTGGCTTTTTAGCTCAGAGAATCAAACACCCTTAGGTGACCTCCACCTTGCTTGCAGCAGACCTCACAAATAATTAATTTGCCAGTATGTCCTTACTGCAGCTCTGACGAGAAATACTGCACCTATTAAGGTGACATCGATTCTACCCTCTCCCTTTCTTCATGGGCCTATTTCCTAACTCTGCTTTCTGGACACGTGAGTGAGCCTGCTCAGATTCTTGAATCCACATGCCCCATCCAGAAGGAAAGAGCGGGTGGCCATCTACAAGGCCTGTCCAAGTTCTGTTGCCATGCCACAGAGCCCAAGTGCGTGCGTCCACTGGAAGCTGGCCTACGTGAGGTCATTGCCAGGGCACCGGGGCATCTGATGGAGACCAAAGGTCTGACCCATCATCCAGTCTCAGTTTTCTGAAGTGGCAAAAAAGACCAAGAAACAATGCCCAGGCTTCAGGGAAAGAGGATTAGACCCTGAGCCATGGATATTTCTAATACACTCATGTAGTTGTATTCAAGAATCATGAGGATCTCACTTTGGTTTCAACTAGATCCCATTCTTCTCTTTAAAATCTCTCAGTTACGTTTTGAAGCCAAAGCCTTTTTGTGGTAGGCAGAATTCCAAAAGGCCCTCAAGATGCCCACCCCCAGGTGTAAACGCCTTGTATAACCCCTTCCCCATGAGTGTGAGCAGGACCTGTGAATATGATGGGTTATCACTCCCATGACTAGGTTGCATTATATGGCAAAGTTAAAGGGATTACTGATGTGTGATTAAGGTTCCTAATTAGTTGACTTTAAGTTAATCAAAGGGGAAATTATCCTAGGTATCTTACCTAATCAGGTGAGCCCCTTAAAAAGAGGATCTATAGTTCAGAGAAGGAAGAAGTAAGAGTAATTTTAAGCAGTAGAGACTATCCATTGTTGGCTTTGAAGAAAACAAACTGCCATGTTGTGCAGAAAGCACACATCAGGGAATGGTGGGCCACCCCTTAGAAGTTAAGGGCCTCAGTCTTACAACCACAGGGAACTGAATTCAGCCAACCACCACTGAACTTGAAAGAGGACCTCAAGCCTTAGATGAGATTGCAGCCCCAGGAACATCTTAAGCAAGGTGAGACTGTGAGCAAATGATCAGAACTGTGAGACAATAAATTGGGTGTTCTTTTAAGCCACTAAGTTTGTGGTAATTCACTATATGGCAATAGAAAACTAATATAGCCTTCTTGATTATAGTTGAGATTTGAACATGAACTGAATGACTTACTTTTCCTCTGAGTTAATAAAAACAGATTGTTTTAATAAAAACAGATTGTTCTTCAGGTTTTACATTTGTTAATATGGTTGCTCTTAGCTCAAAAATAACTCTCTCATAAATTATAATTCTGCTACAACTAAGGGTCAGGGAAATTTAGTATGAGTCAAGAGTTTTGGGGCCAAACCCCCTGAGTTCCAATCCCACCCCAAGTACTTGCTAGGTTTGTGACCCTAGACAAGTTAATCTCTCTGTGCCTCATCTGTAAAATGGGTTAATAATATTTATTGATAAGTATTATACTTATCAATATCTTATTGATGGTTGTGATAAGTCAATTAAATAGTATACACAAGGCCCTTAGAACTGTTCCCAACATATTGGACACCCTGTGTTAAGGGGTGCAAGTTGCAATTTAAGCAACTTGCCTGAGGTCATGCAGCTAGAACTTAGCAGAAGCCCACAAACCTGAGATGGTGAGGCATCAAAGTCCATGCTCTCAACTCCTCCCTGTCCCTGCCTAAGGACACATAACAAATTCATGAAAACCATTTTGAAAATGAAATTCAAAGAACCAATTAACGTGCTATTCTAAGTTTTCATGTTTTCCCTCCACTTTCCTATTGTTACAAAGTATGCCAAAAGTTCATGTAACTTGTTACAGCAGCAAAAGAAAACTAAACAGGCCCTCTTTGTTGAGAATGATGTGTTTCCTCCACTTGGAGGAGAACAGAACACACAAACCTCACAGGTGGCTGAGGGTAGGACATTACCCCTGGCCACTACCCCAGCTCTGCAGGCTCAGTGGGGACCCAGGTAAACCAGGTCTGAGGCCAGCAACGGCCTGGATGAGGCCAAAACTGCTCCGCATGGAAGTCAGCAAATCAAAGCCCTTAAAGCAGCACAGGTGTGGACGCTGAGGTGAATCCATGTGGCCAGAATTCATCCCCTGAGACTTCTCAGTCCTTTATAGATTTCTCAGTCCTTATTGAAATAGATGCCCCTAACATCCCCATTTCTCCAGCACATGTTTTCTCAAAGCTGATACCGCCTTCACTTCAAGTTGACTTGAGGGCATTTGTCAATTTTTAATCTCTTTTCAATGCCTCCAAGTGAATATGGTTGCAGCAAATGGGGGAAGGATGGTCTGTCCTGGGTACATGGAAAGGTAGGCTTTGCTAGAACAACTCTAGGGATTTGACAGGTGTTCTGGTCCAGTCCCTATCTCAGTTCATAGGAGGAAACTGAGGCCACGGAGGAATGTGACTGGTCAGAGGCACACAGCAGGTTAGAGCAGAGCCAGTCCTGGCACTGAAGTCTCCAGCATCCCCCCACCTGGAAGATTGGCTGTACCCGCCCCCCTCTATGGGCCAGCCTACACGGCAGTGCGGAGCCACATAGCCGGATGTTCCCGCGTGCTCAGGCAAAACCCAGCCAAGGCAGAGAACCAGCTGTGGCTCCCTCTGCAGGAGCTTCAAGCCTCTTGGCCCTCTCTGAGCACATCTTCCCCTGCCAGGTCCTCCCAACCCACCCTCTGCCACCTACCCCTGCCATTCAGCCGCCAGAGAGAACCCTCCGGATCAGGTTATGTCTGGCCTGCTCTGACTCTTTTGTACCGTTTTTGGGTGCCGCCACCCTCACTTTGGTCTACTTTTGCCTCCAAGTACCAGCACTCTTTTCTGTGGAGGACTGCCCAAGGGCTCCTGGAGCCTGCTTTGCCCCACATGCTTGGAGACCTGATAAGTCTGGAAACTGACACTCCCGCTTGGCACCATTGAATCTGTGACTGCCTGTCGGGGCATGAGAACCTGGGCTCAGGCTGGGAAAACACTGGGGTGCAACTCACCCCTCAGAACCTCCAGCAGGACTTGCCTGAAATCCCATCTTGGCCTGGCATCCTCTGATGTTCTATACTGCTTCTCCCCCTCCTTCACCGGCTTCCCCTGGGAGCACATCTTCCATAAATCACTTCAGTAAATCTCACAAGCCTCCATCTCTGAGTTTGCTCTGGAAATCCTGACCTCCTTACGTTTGAGCAATCAGGAACTTGGGCAAAGCCGAATTTTCCATCCTACATGGCCAAGGCGGAGAGAATCTCTGACATAGAAATAAGATTAGCTTCTCAACCATGGTAACCCTGCTGGCTCCCAACCTACGGGAAATTATTTTTCACAAAGAAAGAACCCTTAATTATCAACAGATATTTAAAACCTGAAGCCAAGAACAGGAAGCCAGGGCTTGGCTCTGAGCAATATTCCTCCTCATCATCCCCAGGATGATGGTGAGGTCTGTACTTTTAATGTCGTGCACACACAACCTCTCCACAATGCGCGCTCTGCTAGGCAGAAGAAGAATAAGATGTATTACAGTGTGTGGGAGATGTTTTCATTAAGCTATGGAAATAGAAGGCTTGTGTTTTATAGCTCAAACATTGCCAATTTTTAAAATAAGAGGTTTAGTGTAAATCTAAGCTATTCAGGGAGCATGAGTCCAAGGACTCCCATTGAGTGACTGTGAGCAAAAATGCATTGTTTGATTTTTATGGTCCTCAGTGTCCCCATCTGTAAAACCGATGATTGTCTTCTCTGCTTGAGAATCAAAGGAGTATAATGATTATCCATATTACTGATTTGAACAATGGGTCTTTGCTGATTGATCCAAAAATATAAATTAAACTCCCCAGAATGCTAAAACCATTGATGCCCTTCTGGTACCGATCTTGGACCACCCTTCTTTCTCCACCAAGCCCCACAGACACGAACATGTCCTCTGCTGAATGTGTAGAGAATGTTCCAGAAGACTCAGTAGGAAGGAGCCAGTTTCTGTGTGGGTGTCAGCATGGTGACCAGACAGACACTGAGTCATTTGATACAGTCAGCACCTCACTGGGATTCTTCCCAGGCACTTTACAAAGACTATATTCCCTGTGAACAAGACATAGCCCGGGTTCATTAACACCTCAACTAATCACTCACAAGCAATCACAGTCATCCTATCCTACACGACAGTTTGGTTTGTGACTTTTCATTTGTTGCTTGGCTGGTCTTCACTCATAAATCCCCTCACACAGAGAGTTGATTGTTGTCAACAGGGAAGAAGATCCATCTTTTCTCTCCCACCTCATCTCCCTGCCATAGCTCTAATATTTTGATCCCCTCTATTTAGTCTCTTTGTCTCTGTCAGCTTCTTCAAATTGCAGCAGTACTGATACCCAGCATTTGTTGAGTATGTACTGTGTACCTCTCAAGATAGGAAACCAAAGATCAGAGAGATTAGTGATCTCCCTTAGCTCACACATCTAGTGAAGAGTGAAATGTGAAGTTCACCATTTGTCACGCTGACTTCACTCAGCTGGGGCCCCTCCAGGCTCCCACAGCTAGCAAATGACCTGTGTTCTCATTATCAATATTAACCTCCATGCACCATATTTACAAATCCTTCCAAAAGAAAACAAACCTGCCTTGGAAACAATGCTTATATTTATAATCATGGATACTACTTGTTCCTCACAGGGAATGCTTAAAATACCAATTTAAATGCAAATGAACCTTATCATCCAAATTAGACTCATTCCACTGTGTTGAAATTAATATAGAAAATAATATCGAGCATTAAATTATGAGTAATTAATATTGACACAATGAAAAAAATACTCTCACTTCAATATGTTGGGGAGGAGAAGTCCTGTCTGCATGTGTGCTGTGAATACTGGAAGTAACAACCAGAACACAGTAGCCCCAGTGCCTGGCATGGCTGACATGCAGGATACCACAAGAGAAATATCGGGGGAAGACAAAAGCCAATGATACATCTTAGGACCAAGTAAGCTACTCTTTGGTTCTAAAGAAAGTACACTATCCTGTTATCTAAGTGACTACATGTTATTTAAGAATAAGCTATTTCTTAAATACTAAAGAGCTGTAGGGAGAGCCTGAAAAATTAAAATCTTTTAAACATGAAAACAAAGAGAGCCTATGTCTCTTCTATAATCTCACTTGAAGGCTGGCAAACCATGACGCACAGGCCAGCAACCTCTTTCTATAAATAAAGTTTTATCGGGACCCAGCCACGCTCATTTGTTGACTTAAGGTCTATGGCCCCTTTCACGGTACAGTGGCGGAGCAGAGTAGTTACGACAGAGACCATCAGTCCTACAAAAGCCTAAAATTTTTACTATTGACCCTTTAAGAAAAAGTCTGCTGAAATCCCCTGATCTAACCAGCCATGTGTCAAGACATAGGCAAATGGCTTTGTTAGAAACAGGAGTCCAGAGAGTTGCAACATGGGCCCAGTTACAACTGTACCACTTTCCAGCACTCTGGCATCTGGCAAGCTGCTAGATGGCCAAGGAGCTAGCATCCTCATTTGTAAGCTGAGAAAATTAGGTTCTTGTCTGTTGTAACTCTAAAATCTTATGAAATTCTCCTCTCTTCCAATAAAATCACTGATTAAGAAACAAAAGCTAAATTGGTTTTATAAGCAAATGAAATTGTCAAGTACTTACTTTTGAGAATGACAGACATGAAGTCAAAGTTATGTTCCTTTTCCATGCATGATGCTTTCTATTTTAGTCACTGTGACTGAGTGATTTCAAAGAGTTTAGCATTTGTTACTGCCTTGGATTCCCCCCAGAAGCCAACCCTGAGGTGCTGATTCACAGATACATAGTTTTAATCACATATTCCTATCTGTAAACATTTTTGAGCAGTCTCTCCGAATATGTTCATAGTTATTTATCCACACACTGTATTTATGTCCTACTGTAACAATGGACTATGCGCATCATAAAACTATTCAAGGAAGAAAGTTTTAAAAGGTAAGATAAAAATACTTAAAACATCATAGTACACACCCATGTCCATAGCAGCATTAGTCACAATAGCCAAAAGTTGGGAGCAACCCAAATGTCCCTGGACAAGTCAATGGATAAACAAAATATCCACACAATGGAATATCACCCAGTCTTAAAAAGGAAGGAAATTCTATTTCATGCTACAACATGGATGAACCTTGAGGACATTATGCTAAGTGAGATAGCCAGTTACAAAAAGACAAATACTGTTTGCTTCCATTTCCATGAGGTACCTAGAGTCATTGAGTTCATAGAGACAGAAAGTAGTGATGGCTGCCAGGAGCTGGGGAAGGAAAGGAGGGAGGGAATAGGGAGTTACTGCTTAATAGGTATAGCATTTCAGTTTTGCAAGATGAAAAAGTTCTGGAGATTGGTTCTGGAGATTGGCTCAACAATGCAAATATATTTAGCACTACCGAACTATATTTTAAGATAGTTAAGATGTAAATTTCATGTGATGCTTTTTTTCACCGCAATTAAAAATAAATATGTAATTTTTTTAAAATCGAGCTTTAAAAAAAGGAAGTTGTCATATATTATCCCCACACCCCAGTGGATCATTTTATCCATCCCTTGAGATGCACATGCCCATTTTGGAGACCTTTGCACTAAATAACCAGTGTGTAAACCTGTCCATAGTGTGATCAGTAAAATGTTCTGAATAAAAAATCCTTTTGCCAAGTAGATGTTAAGATTTATCTCTTCAAGGAAGATAAAACAGTATAATAGAAATGGTGCTGTGGAGGGACACACAAGCATATGGCTCTGAGCTCCATGCCATCTCTGCTATTTAGTTACTGTGACTTGAGGCAAGTTCATCAACCTCTCTGGGCTTACATTCCTCAAATGTAAAAGAAACATGTTTTCATTTATTCATTCAACAACTATTTATTGAGTGCTAATATTATACCAGGAGCTATGGTATATTAGTTACCTAATAAAATATGTGGTATATTAATTAACTATATAATATTTGCTGCATAACAAATAACCTCCAAAACTTGGACACATAAAATAACAGTTTTTATCTCACACAGTATCCATGGATAGCAGAAGCAACTTGGTTGGATGGTTCTGGTTCAGGGTCCCTCTTGGGGTTGTAGGTAAGATATCAGCTGGGGCCACATGATCTGAAGCTTTAACTGGGGTAGAGTATCTGTTTTCAAGACGAATCACATGGGAATGGCTGCTGGCAGGATGCCTCAGTTCCTCCCCCTGTGTAGGTCTTCATGAACTGCTTGAATATCCTCATGACATGGCAGCTGACTACCCTCGGAGCAAATGATGTGAGAGGAAGCAACATGAAAGCTACAATGTCTCTCATAGTTGAGCCTCAGAAGCCACCCACCACCATTTTGCAATATCCTATTTGTTCTATGGGTCAGCCTTCTTCATTGTGGGACACTCTATGCAAGGTCAAGAATACCAAGGGGCAAGAATCACTGGGGGCCAGCTTAGATACATTGACGCATAAAGTGAACATAGTGCTTACCCTCAAGGACCTTATCATCTAGAGGGGAAAATTGACTCCAAATAAATAATTGTAGAAAGAATTGTTTATTTGTAACTGTGGTGCCTTGCTATGATGGAAGAGTACTGAGTCTTATAAATGTGTTTAATGTGAGGAACTTGATCTCGTTTGCTGTGTGAGGGAAGTCTTCCCCGCAGAAGAGAACATTTATGTTGATGCCTTAAGGATGAAGAGGAGTCAGCCAGGTATCTGGCAGCAGAGGAAACAGCTTGTGCAAAGGCCCTGAGAAAGGAATATGCTCAGCCCTTTCAAGGATCTAAAGAAAGCTTGTGTGCATGTGGGGGGAAAGGGAGGAGCATATCAATCCAGGGAGAAAAAAATGACCTGAGATGACACTGGACCAAAGGAAAGAGACCTGACTGTGTGGAATTTATGAACCATAAGGATTTGCAACTTCATCATAAAAGCAAAGGGAACTTTTTCTTCCAAGCAGTGGTGGGGTGTGGAAGGAGATGCCTGGATTTGGTATTTTTCAAAGATCTGTCTGCTCTGGAGATGAATTGTGGGAAGCTGGGAGACCATATGGGGGAGTTTTCTAGGAGAAAGATAACTTGCAAAAGAGCTGTCGTCTTTTTTAAAAGAGAGAGAGCAAGAGAAAATGTAAAGTGCCCCAAATTTAGGAGACACTCACTAAATATTACTTCCCTCTCCCTCTTAAAACAAACAACCCAGGAACACTTAAAGTAAGGTGATGTCTGCAAAACAGATATCTCTAAAAAGAGTAGACAAAAATATTGTCAAATACTGCTAGCCTCATTAGGCACCTCGTAAGCTCAGGCACTAGGGTCCAGAAGGAGCCTTGTCTTGGGAAACAGAGGAGGATTTAGCAGCCATCTTAATGCCTTGCTCTGCCATCAGCAGGAACCCAGACCAGCCCACAGAGAGCTCTGAATAGCATTTATGATGCTTAATCAGAAAGCATGCAGCGTTGATCTGGAAATTAATTGGATGCTTGGGTTTTTCACACATCATGGAGAGTTAGACATCACAAAGAATTTGATAGGAATATATTTAGTAACAGTATCACTTATGTTCAGTCCCAAGCAGAGACCCATATCTACTTTGGGGCTCATTATATCCTGAGTGACAATGGGTGCTCAGCAAATCTCTTTTGATTATGATGATTAACCACATTGCTCAGTGTCTTTAATAGCTAGTGAGGAATTGGACCAGACCTGGGGTTTTTTAAATATGACCTACTGTGCGATTATGTATTTAATCACTTTTACTTAATGGACTCACTGTTTTAACTTAATAGATTGTTTCTAAAGGTAACTGTATGTTATCACCATAATGGAAACCATCACTGGCTATACAAATAAGATGATCATTAAAAATAGACACAGTCCTCCCCTAAAACTCCCAGTGAACAGCCCATGGTGGGTGCAGCACGCCTTGAGAAATGCCAGGCTGGGGTGTGCCTATAGCAGAGGAGCTTGGAATGAATAGCCAGGTCATCGGTCCCCTCAGCTCTGTGTGCCTGCAACACACAGCAACCGATAAAGAATGCAGGAGAATGAGAGGCATATGTCTCAAGTGAACAATGAAATCTACCGCACAAACCTAAAGAAGTAAAATACATGGAAAGGATAGGAAAGTATGCTAAGGCCTAGAGCTACTTAGACTTTGCAGCTCCAGCGACCACCAGCTAAAAAAACAGAGAGAGAGGACCTATGTCCTGGGACAGGGACCAGGACTCCTTTATCTGGCGTGTCTATAATTTGGGAAGGGGCAGGCACTGAACTCAGGAAAAGCTCAGTACCATGTTCACTGCTGCTGAAAATTTCCTTCTGCCTTTGCTCTAGAGGAAAACACCTACAGAGGTATACAACGGTAGGTATTTTCAGGGGGAAAAACTTTCCTGCAACCTCATACATTGTTCAGGAGAATGCCAAATGGGGTAATCCCTTTGAAAAAAGGTTTGGCAGTCACTTACAAAGTTAAACACATGCTTACCGTACAACCCACAATCCCACTCCCTAAGTATTTACCAAAGCCTATGTCCGTAAAGAGACATATATAAGAATGTTCATAGCAGCTTTATTCATATTTGCAAGAACTGGAAATAATTCAAATGCCCATCAACAAGTGAATGGATAAATAAAATTGGGGTGTGTTCATACAATGGAATACCATTCCCCAACCAAAGGAACAAACTACTAATGCATACAAGAAATCTCAAGAACACTATGTTAGCTAAAGAAGGCTGGGGACAAACAAAGAGAAGTACCTACTCTCTGGTTCTTCTCAGAATAGTGGTTGACCGAGGTGGGTGGAGATAAATTCAGAAGGGCATGAGAGAACTTTCCAAGAGATGGAAATGTCCTCCATCTTGACTGCAATGATGGTTTCATGGGTGTACAGATTGCCAAAACTCACCCAGCTGCACCCTTAGCACCACCTACTTTGCTACAGTGAATTATACGTCAATTTTAAAAGTACAATTTTTAAAATAACTTTAGGCTAAAGAGCTATTTTAGAAATCAGTTACTACTGAGAAGGCCCCAGGATTGAGGGAAGAGCAGGAATGGGAACAGTCCATGTCCTGGAAGATCTGCATGTTCACTGCCCCTAGGAGAAGATATATATGCCCACCTACCTCCCTAGGTTGTCTCAAGCATAAAAGAAGGAAAGAGATGCCAAGACACTTAGAAACTCTCCGATCGCTGTACAGGCTGAGGGGGGTGTTGTTTAATCATGATTACTAAATCCTTAGAGCCACATTACTCCTGCTTTTTTCCATATTTGCATTTTTAATATAGAAGGAAGCTTGCTCATCATAAAAAAGATTTAGATGTTACAGAAGAGTAGATAAAATAAAAACTGCCAGCTCCCTTCTCTCCCCACTCCCACCCCTCCTCTACAATCCCCACTCACTTCCCAATTTTAATGATGTGGCTGTTTTGTGTGAATCTTCCAGATTTTTTTTCCCCAAAACTGTAATCATACAGTGGATCATATTGTGCAACCTGCCTTGTTGTGTAACAACATATTCTCTCCCATAGTATGGATACACCATAATTTATTCAACTAAGCCCCTAAAATTTAACTTTTTGATTCTCCCCCAGTGTTCTGCTACTATAAACTATGGGATGAATATATTTCGTTGGCCATAGGTCTTTGAATTCTTGTGTGACTATCCTTTCAGAATAAATTCTTAGAGGTGAAATTTCTGGGTCAAGCAGTACATGCAATTTTAATTTTGATAAAGCTTATCAAATTATTCTCTGAAAAGACTGAATCAATTTACAGTCCTTCCAAAAGCATCACTTCTCCTTCTGATCTCATAGGGAAAATAAAGTGAAGGGAATGTTGCAATATTCAAAGACTCTCCAATGCCCTTGAAAAGCAAAAGTGATGCTGAGGCCAACATGTCCCTATTTTCACTGCTAACTTGAAATTTCCATAATGAGGATATAAAATACGTGATTTTAAAAAAAACTGGTAAGCAATGAGATTAATGAGAGTTGAGAGCCTATGACTTGAACATTTACTGGTTAATAGATTTAGGGATAGAAAACAGGGTTATGTCAATTACAGTAATTAACCAGAGATGAAGATGAATTGAAGGGAACCTCTTTTGCCAGCCAAGCCTCAGTTGAAATGCTGAGTAATGAGCCGCTGGTGGGGATGGGAAGGTGAGAAATGGGTTCGGATTTAGAAAAGGATGAAGCTTTCATCCTGCAGGATGTATGCTGGGTTCTCAGAAACAGAGTTCCATCCTGCCTCCACATCCCAAAGAACCCCCATCTGGAAGAGTTCGCCTTTCAAGAAATAGGATGCTTTTTAACAAACACATTTTGGCTATATCCCCCAAGGTATTTTTTTTCTCCTTAAATGGAGATAAAATCTTTCTGAACCTGAAAGAACATGACCCTGAAGGAAACGTGTCCCTGTGATGAAATGGACAAATGGGAAAAACACCAAATCCAGTGCTTCAGCATCTTGCTGACCAAGTCAGAGAGAATCCATGACTCACCCAGTAGTAAATTTTGTTGGAAATAGGTCTTTAGAATAGAAAAAAAAAAGAGAAGAAAAAATATTTCAGGAAGAAGACAGTACATTCCAAAGCTTTAACTAGAAATCATCTATAATACTTCAGCAGGATAAGAGCACTGACTTATTATCACTTGCAACTGCTCTAGTCAGAAAGCTAATTGCTGGTTTTCCATTCACTTTTTTCTTTTTACAGAAAGTAAAATTTATTCTTTTTGGTGCAATGTTCTATGAGTTGGACAATTGCATAAAATCACATCACCACCACCACAATCAAGAGATAGAACATCCCCATCATGCCAAATATCTTGACTCATGCTTTCCCTTGTGGTCAGCTCCTCTGAAGACCCCACCCTCAGTCCCTTACAACCACAGATCTACTTTCTGTTCCTGTAGTTGTGCCTTCTCTAAAGAATGTCATATACTGGAATTCTAGCCTCTTCAATCTGGCTGTTGTCATTGCATTTGTGATTCATCCACGTGGTTGTATATATCAATACTTGCTCCTTTTTTGTTGCCATGTAGTATTCCATCAAGTGCATGAACCACAGTGTATCCATTCTCCAGTTGTGGGACACTTGGGTGACCTCCAGTTTGGGCAATTATAAATAAAATCATCATGTACACTCCTATGCAGGTTTTTGTAATGAATAAGATTTCCTTTATCTTGGGATTGCTGGGCCATATGGTAACCCAATTGCTATTTAATCTCCTTGGAGTACAAGGAGCCTAGAAACAGTTCAGTGGCTCCTGGGGTTGAATACTCTTCTCCATGAACACTGTTCTCACTTATGTAGCATGAGTCTGGGAGTGAACAGGCTATAATCTGGTCTTATCTGGCCTTCCATTTCAGCTGTGTTGCCAGCATGGAATAAGGAATGGACTCTGATGCTTTCAGTCCAATGACTCAAGAAAATCACTTGCTCATGGCGGGGGGAGGGGAAGAGTGGCTTAATCAAGCTAAACCAGGATACTCCATTTCCTTTCTTCCCAACAATTTTTGTACCTTAAAAGTTTCATAAAGTTTTATGGACAAATAGGAAATAGATACTGGGATTTTTTAACTGAAGGAAATAAGTTTAAATGGAATTCTGATTATTTTTCCATTTGAAATTTTTTGAAAACATATGCAGTTCCCAGATATGCTCATTAAATGTGACTTTATAATGTGATTATATTCCCAGAAAGCTAAAAAAAATTCACAATTATACAATCCCTATAAATCTGAACTTTAGATATAATTTTTGATGGCTTGCCTTCAAAAAGATAAAATATTTAAAAATTTTTCTTTTCTATTGCAATTGAACACAGCTGAGTTAAATTCAATGAGTATTCAATTGAAGCTAAAGATCTGCCATTTGCAACACACATACTGATTTCTATATTGTTTCAATTGAATTAAGTATATAAGACCTCTATTTTTATATCTAATGTCAGCTTATTTCTTTTTTCCACTTTCCACTTGTTTTTCCAAAATAATAAGGGCAAAATGCAATTAAACTATGCAAATAATGCTGCATACAGCACTACCATAGCTAATCACGGTATAAATAAAGTGATATGACACCAGCACATAAAAAAGGAGGTTTGGGAAAATCAACATTTAATGCACAAAAACACAACTAATAAAAAGGTGAATCTTAGAGGTTTGGAAACCCTTGGAAGCATCCTTGTGTTGTTCTGCCCAATTCCAAAAACAAATGGTCTTATTTTTATAATTTAGTTAATGTGTAGAAAATGAGCAAGCTCCACCTGATAACTCCCATAATATCAAATGATACTAAGTGAACAAATGATTTTAGGCAATCATTTGCTTGTAATTAGTTCATTCATTCATTCATTGAACATGCACTGACATCCACTATGTCCATAGTGGCATCAAGTAAGACATAGTTCACATCCTTGAACAACTTACAATAAACTGGAGGTGATGGAAAATGGAGGGAAGTATTGTGGACGGATATGTAGCCAAAGCAGAAGGTCACATGGGGAGGGATCTTCTTAAATGAGGTTACAGTTGAGCTGATTCAAGTTAGCCTGCTTCAGAGAGGAGAGAACTCTCGACAGATAAAACAGCACGGAGGATGGGCATGGATGGAGCTGCTTACAGGGGAGTGGAAGAAGATAACGCTAGAGCCTAGAGCTGTATACTCATTTCCTAGGGCTGCTGTAAAAAATTATTGCAAACTGGGTGGCTTATCACAACAGGAATGTATTCTTTGACAGTTCTAGAGGCCAGAAGTCCGAAATCAAGGTAAAAACATGGCTGGTTCTTCTGGAGACTCTCAGGGAGAATTGGTTCCATGCCTCTCTCCTGGTCTCTGGTGGTTGTGGGCAACCCTTGTAGACCCATCATTCCAATCTCTGTCCCCACCTCCAGCTGGCATTGCCCTACTTCTGAGTCTCTGTCTCTATCCTTTCACATGGCATTCTTTTTTTAAATTTCTTCTTCTTTTTTAATTAACATATAATGTATTATTTGTGAATCACACATCTGTGATTCATCAGTCTTACACAATTCACAGCACTCTCCATTGCACATATCCTCCCCAATGTCCATCACCCAGTCACCCCATCCCTCCCACCCTCCCCCACTCCAGCAACCCTCAGTTTGTTTCCTGAGATTAAGAGTCTCTTATGGTTTGTCTCCCTTTCTGGTTTCGTCTTGTTTCATTTTTCCCTCCCTTCCGCTATGATCCTCTACCTTGTTTCTCAAATTCCACATATCAGTGAGATCATATGATAATTGTCTCTGATTGACTTATTTCACTTAGCTTAACACCCTCTAGTTCCACCCATGTCATTGCAAATGGCAAGATTTCATTTTTGATGGCTGCATAATATTCCGTTGTATATATATACCACATGGCATTCTTATAAAGACACCAGTCATCAGATTTAGGGCCCACTGTAATCTGAGTATGGCCTCATTTAACTTGTTTACATCTGCAAAAGTGCTATTTCCAAATAAGGTCATGTTCACGGGGGATTTAGTCTTCCACACCAGGGTTATGACTTCAACAAATCTTTTTGGCAGACACAGTTCAACTCACAACAAACAGCCCACAACTACAAACTACAGCCCACCCACTGCCTTTCCTGTTTGTTCTTCGTAAATCAGGTTTTATGGGAACACAGCCACACACACTTGTTCACACATCTTTGATGTCCACTTTCCCACTACAAAAGCAGCAGTGAGTAATTGTGACAGAGACCATATGACCCACAAAGCCTAAAACATTTACCATCTGGCCCTTCCAGAAAAAGTTGGGGGACCCCTGAGCTAGAGAGAAATTAGTTGTCTGCCGATAATGAATGGCCTCCGGGTGAAGCTAAGGAGTGAGAACTTGATGCTGCAAACTCCAGGGAATGTGGTTCGATGTTGATAGAAAATGTGCAAATGTAAATAGGATGGAGAAGACACAAAAAGAAAGTGGAGTGGGCAGGGGATTTGCTGGCCCTGGTGGGAGATGTGGTGATACGTGAAGGAGGGGGTGGGAGGGAGTGGAGAGTGGAAAAAGAGACGTGGCTTCTGTGATTGGGACAGAGTCACTGTTCTGGGTTATGAGATCAAAAGGGAGATGCTAAGATGGAGCCAAAGGGGAGTCATTGGAGTAGGGGGAGAAGGCCATGGACTGGGAAGGCAAGGGGGCAGATGAGCATTCTTCATGGTTCTTAGAAATGCCGGGGCTGGCGATGGTAGTGGGGTGGCAAGGACCACCATGGGCAAGGGCATGTCATCCCCAAAAGGTCTAGAGCACTGGATTTCCTTCCCCAAAAAACTAGTGTCCATACTTTAACTGGTACCACCCCCATGCACAAAGCGACTGTGTGATTAATGTGGATCCTGGTGCTCCATCCTTGTAACAACTTAATAAGGTGTGTGCACAGCCTCCAAATGAAGGCTGTAATCACTTTTCCAGAGTTTATGAATTATGAAGTTGGATTCCCATCACAAGTGCTGTCAAGTTTTTTTGGCTTCAAAACCAATTAAAATGATGAATAGCTATGAAAGGAACCAGAAGTGCATTTAATCTTTCTCCAGAACAGTTGGGGATCAGTCCTTTCCTGTGTCACATTTCAGATTAGCTGGGAACACGAAATTGGGCGTATTCAAAGGAAAGACTCAAACAACTTCATGAAAGGGAACTGATCCACTTAGCTTTTTTTTTCTGCCATGAACGCTGGAGATATTTACAGTGTGCCTCGTCTTCCTTTTTGCTTCTCTCCCAAGGTCATAACACTGTTTCCATCATCTCCCATTAGCAAGGTTATCCTAAAAAGAATCACTAAAGCAGAGATTAACTGTTTTGGGGGGAAAAAAAGACAAGTGAAACAAAATGCCGAAAGATTTTGAGTTTGATGTATAATGGATGAGAAAATGAGCGGCCAAGAAAAGCCCTTAGAACCACACACCACCCCCCCCCCCCCCCCCCACCTCTTGCTGCTATATCATGTATCTTGGGTATGAACGTTCCCACCCAATTTCAAGGGCGCTGGGATACGCAAGATTATCAGTCCTGTCATTTTTTTCCCCACTTTTTATGGTCGGAAAGATCTGTAGATCCCATGCAGTACAGAGAGAAGAGAATGAATCTGAGTCAGAAGATCTCATTTCTAATACGAACTCAACCACTTCTAACTGGAAAACCTTGAGCAAATCACATGAGCCTCAGTCTTCCTATCTGTAAAACGGGGGAGTTACAAGACTCAATTCTCAAAACTATTGTGAGGCTCAACCAAAATTAATTTGTATTGAATTATACATGTATGTGGTTTATACCTAAAACTTGTATCTGTAGGTCTATTAACCACAGACCCCTGTATGATCTACTTATTCGTGTTGCTATGCTTTCAACAGGATGAAAAAACATTGTGTAAGATGGGCTTCAGACAGTCTCCAATAAATAACATTTGGACAAAACAACTCCTTTGATGAGGTGACTCAATTATCAGTGAACTCTTTGCTATTTTTAGGACTGAAAAAGGAGAGGCAGGTGATACTGAAGTTGTATAATCAATCACACAGGGAGGGCTAGATGTAAACCAGTGTCTCCCTCTCTCCCAGGATATCTGAACTCCTAGGTAGTGGCCATGGACCTCAGCAGTCATTCAAAGGCAAGCAAAACCCTCACAGAAGACCCAAGGGAAGGGAAGCTGTGATCATCCATCTCTACAACATCGCAGAACACCCAGTCAAAAGAGGGAAACACAAATCAACTTGCACCTCATCACCTTGACAACACAAATTTAGACCCAGGCTGCTACGTGCTCTTCTGATTCTTTTTCCGAAACGGTGTCTCGCTCTCGTCCTGCTGATTTACACGGTTGCTACTGCAGGGCCTGAGAGCACCCTCGCTCTCTGTGGAACTTCGAGAAGCAGGCTTGAATAGCCTGATGAGCAGGCTACTCCCAGCCCCTTCAATCTTCCCTCCAGGGCTAGGTGTGAGGTCCAACAGCAGCTACTGTAAGCCCAACTTCCAGCTGCCCCCTCTCCATCCTGGGTCCCAAAGGATATCCCTGCACTCACTGTGTGGGATGGCTCTCCTCACCCTCTCATTAAGTTATCAAGGTGAACTTGGACTTCCTTTCTTAAACCCACATCTTTCTTTTCCTTTAACCTGAAATTAGCCCTTGCCTTTGTGTCAGCCTCTCTTGAAGTGACGGGTAATGACGTGACAAAGGCTTGAGACGCTACCTTGAGCTGCTTTTGTACAACTCCCTCAAGGTCAACTTTGCCATTGTGGGGACACAGGGACACCTTGGCAGTGAAGGGCCCTGGGGAAGGGGAGAATCCAGCAAGGCTGGCAAGGGGCTGGGAGGACTGACTGGTGCTAGGGCAGGTGGTGTGCCAGGATTGGCTTGGAGGAATATCTATACTCAAAGAGGTTGACTTTGGGCTATGAGACCATGTGATGACTGCACAAGGAATCAGAGCACACTTGCGGTTCCCTCTGTGGACCCTCATTTTTACTAAAAGCAAATGATATCCTACTACATCGTTAACTTCAGTTTGTCTGTGTCACTTGTTAGAATCCAGGACACACGTGTTGTTTAGAATCCAGGAAACACGTGTTGTTTCTTTTCAGGAAAGAGGAGGGGAATCAAACTAAGCGTGCACTGAAATATACACACACTTTAAAAGAAATGTTTTAATTCCAATCACTGTTAAAGCAGCTTGGCACTTAGTTTTGTCTATAATTAGGAGTTTTTGTTAAAGTTTTGACAGGAACTTTATTTTAAGCCGCAGGCAGCAAAAAATAATTCAAACCTTAATATTCATAAAAAATTATTTAACAGCAGGAAAACCTTCACTTTGAACTTTCACTCTTCTTTTTTGCGGAATCCATCCCCGCAACAGCTCTCCCTGCTAGAAGTACAGAGAAAGCAATAATATTGCGTATAGTGACCATACATTTTATCTTCTTTCTTGTTTTCCTTGGTTCATCAGGAAGGGCCTGAAGAACCAAGGAATCCATTGTGACAACTCCATTCTCGGAACTTTCTCCATAGAAAGCAGTTCACTCTGAGAGATGCCAAGAAGCTCCTCATGCTTCCAAAATATCACTCTTCAATCTCTACTACTAGAAATTGAGTTCTTTGGCTCTTTCCGATGTCCATTCTCTTCTGTTAAAGCAAATAATATTGCAAAGGGCACTGAACTGAACTTATTCGTGCTAAAATATGAATGACTTACCAATTCAGTTTCTTCCTGCTGGAGAATTTAGGTGGAAGAGAGAGAAGGGACAGTGAGAGGAGAAGATTGCAACAGGGAGATTATGGATACTTAGAGGGGAAGCGAAGGGCCACAGGCAAAACTGACCCTATGCATCCATTTTACAAATAGAAAAATCTGTGCACACATGAATTCCCTGGAGGTCTGATTAAAATGCAGATTCAGATTCAGCCAGTCCACGATATAGCCTAAGACTTCCCTTTTCTAACAAGTTCTCGGGCGATGTCAGTGCTACTCGTCCATGGACCACACTGGACACAGCAAGAGGGCCAGAATATAAGCAGTGAACAAAGGTGTTAGCTCAGATGAACATCTGAATCACCTGCAGAGACTTTTTTTTTAAACTACTGATGCCCAAGCCCCGCCCCAGATCAATTAAATAAGAATCCAGGGGTCATTCAAGCATTCATACATCTAGAAGGTCCCAGGCAATTCTACTGAGCAGCCTAAGTTGAGAAGCACAGTTAGCTGCTAACCAAAACATTGTTGAAAACTCAGGCGTCAGTCCATAATTAATGTATTCGCTCACCAGGGCTAAAGGCAAGGCATCCCAGGTCTAGGAGATCCTAGGAGATCTTTTCCAAAAGTGACTTGCTACTCTACAGTGCCTGGCAAACAGTTGGTACACAAGAAATACCGGTTCACTGAAAAAAATAAATAAATGACAGGCTGAAAGCATGAAGGAAGGCCAAGAGCCTATAGAATGTAAAGAATTGAAGCTCTAACATTGAAATGCCAAGCTACAAGATCGAGATTTGAGGACAGAAAGTCTTTCCCATTACTCCTTTAGATCCCCTGTGCAGATACTCAATTCTGCTGACTCTGCTGATAACAGGAGGATCTGAAGCCCAGAAATCCTACCGTTGCTTTATCCCAGGCTTTGCCTCCAGAGCCTCTTCAGCACTATCTGGTGGCCCGTGGATTTCTGAGTGCAGTTTGAAAATCACTGGCCCAGGGTGTTGTTCCGTGAGATGCTCACCCGCTGTGCTTTCTGTAACAGAAAGTCTTAACACACCTGCACAATTTTTGCAGTGGTGCTATTATTTACTGAGCTGATTTCCTTAAATTGACTCACTTCTTTAACATAAATGAATGTGTTTTCAAGGGAAACTATAAATCACTATTTCAAACAGATTACCAATATCCCTTGACATAAATGGAAGTAGCTGTCAAAATAAATACAATGAAAATAACCCAAGCCGGATGCCCTGCCTGCCCGTGCTTGCCTCTGTCAGATAAGGAGATGGATGGCCAGGAATAGGGAGGCATGAAAGACATGGCACACTCGATGGGGACCTGTCGTTGGCATAATAAGAAGGATGGAGGAGTGCTTCAGATGAAGTCACAGTCTGATGTTACAGAAAGCACCACGGGTGAGCATCTCACAGAACAACACTTTGGGCCAGTGATTTTCAAACTGCACTCAGAAATCTATGAGCCACCAGATAGTGCTGAAGAGGCTCTGGAGGAAAAAAAAAAAAAAAAGAAGAAGAAGAAGTATTTTCAAGATTTCAGTTTCTGAGGACTCTACTCATCACTGCTGTTTGTCTCACATACAGTGTAATATCTGTTTCTCAAAAAAAGTCCTACTTCTAAGAGGAACAACATAATCAACAGAGGAAAAGGGAGTAGCTTGAGACTTGCTGCTGAGAGCAGGAAAATGAGCTTTCTCTTTGAAGGCATGTTTGTGGCTTGAGGCCTCCAAGGCATCGTACCTACCTTGGATGAGAGAATTTACGAAACCAAACTATGCTGGGTCTGAAAAATGAACGGATCATACAAAGGGAGGAAATGTGCCTCCCGGCTCTTGAGTGAGTTGTGTCCCGGGATGGGAGTTAAATTATTGGCTCAATGTATGTGCTCGGATTTGGACAGAATGTCCCATTGACATTGTAGGGAGTAAATCCACTAAATTGTCCCTTTCTATTTGCTAGGTATTTGTTTTTCTCTTTTAAACAATGCATGCACTAGAAGGTACTGGTTATGGTTCTTATGCAGAGCCGCAAGACTGCATGGTTAGGGGAGAAGCCTCTGGAGCCAGACTGCCTGGTCTAAATCCCTACTCTGTCTCTTTTCATCTGTGTGACCTCGGGCAAAATACTCAACATCTCTGTGCCTGGGTTTTCTTGCTCACAGAACGAGAGTGCCTACCACATAAGGATATCATAAGAAGGAGCTGATGCATACAAAGCATCTAAAAGGGCCCTTTGCACTCCATATGGGTTACCTGTTATTATATGACAAAAAAAAAATTTTTACACAGAATAAAAGGTTATGTCATGGAAATTATGTCTTCCTTCCACCATAGACCCCACACCCCTCTGTAGAGTACGCATTTACTACCAAGAATATCCTTCTCTTGCATGCAAATGGGAGCTCACAAGGCACTCTGTTCTACACACAGTATTTCCTAGGAATGAGTTCATGGTAGGCCTGGCCCCTCATTCTTGGAGGGGGCTGCAGAGTTTGCATCTTAGGGGGACCCCATCACTTACTTCGGTTGTCCCTGCTGTTGGGCACTGAAACTGCTTCTGGTCTTTCACATTTATAATCATGCTGCCATGATTACCTTGAAAAGCAAGTCTTTCGTGCAAGTGTAGCTTTAAGATAAATTGTTCCAAGTGGGACAGCTGGGTCAAAGAGTCTGTGTGTCTTTTATTTGGATAGATATTGCCAAATTTCTCTTCTGAGAAACTGTACCAACAAGCCGGTACACAAATGTCTCCCCTCATTCTCAGAATAATGTTTTAAATTCATAAAATAAATTACATGAGATAATCAAAGAAAGCAATTATACTGAAATGCAGTTTTCGGTGTGTAAAAATGCACCTGTGCCGAATGGTAGTGTGTATCATTCTTTCTTAATGCATTAACCAACAACATTTAGTGGCAGGTAGGAATGAGTAGAAAAGCTATTTCAGCCTATCAGCAACCACTATAATGTGATATGAAAGTATACATGGGTGACAAGCTCACAGGTCCTGCTAATAATATGGTGGCTTGGAATCTACAGTCAGAATTGAACAAAATGCTAAATCTGGGTTGGCAGCTAACAAAAATAAAGACATAAATTCTTTCTGAACAAGTCTGGGACCCTGTCGTAGAGCCAGCTCTCGGAGACTAATTACAGTAAATGGCAGCTTCTCCTCAATGCATCAGGTCAGCCCCAAGATTTCACACTTTCAGGACAGCTCTTAAAATACATGGGTGGGAATCGCCCTCATCCAGCCTAATACAGGCTTCTTGGGCCTTTTAAAATAACCAGAGAAGTCAAGATGTGGATAGGCAGAGATAACTCTACAGTAGCCATCCAAAAGTATGGCTTTGACTGTTTCTTGGAGATAACCTCACCTCTTCCTTCAATACTTCAATACTTCTGCTCTCCTATCCCACAGGGTTTTAGAGACTATTAAATAAAATGAGAGAATTTTACATCTTACGAAAGCGAAAAGACACTCATTCTTAATTTAAGGCTCTGTGTTAACCATTGGGAATTAATACTCCTCCCTCCTCTTATGTGTAGTGCTTAGAACCTCTCTCAGATCTGCCAAGAAGAGTGACCCTGAGGGCCAAAGGAAGGTTTGGAAAATAGAAGAAGCCCAGTTGTCCAGGACATGGCTTGGGGGCATGGTGATCCTTGCCCAGCCCAACTAGGATGTTACCTTGTTCTCTCACCCCAAGAATACTCCAGGGACTGCAGAAGTTACTGGAATTTACAGGAGGAAGGAAGTGATGGTAGAAGGTGTCAAATCCACCATCAGAGAACACTCCATCACTGGAAAAATGCACAACTCTGGCCATCTCAGGGGTATAAAAGAAAGATTTCAAACAATTTTCTGACTATGCATCTTTTTTTTTTTTAATTTCTGAGCACTGGAGAAATGTTAAATTTCATTAAGTTTTACAGCCAGACTTAATATAGACATAAATCCCTTTAATGTTGGTTTCACTCAAAAGTGAGCTGAACATTATCGTTAAAGCAGTACATGTGGGAGAATTATTTGAGGAAAATCAAAATAGGCACAGTTGGGAACATTCAGCCATGACATATTTGATGCAAGTAGGCACAATAGCAAAATTCTTTAGATTCTAATGGACTGGGCTATTTTGCTGTTCAGTTTCCATACAGATGAGCTTTGTTCTGGGGCAATATGGTTGCAGTTTGCAAGTCTATCTGGGGAAGCTCACTTCTCTTTCATTAGTCCATGAGCGCAGTGCAATTTCAGCTAATACGGTTACATAGCTCCTAGCTGGGTTATTTGGTCAAACACCTTCAGGGAAAGGAGAAGTCAGAATAAAGGGACAAATGGGATGGATATATTCTCTTGTTCTGAGTGCCTATAGCTGTTGGAATCTCATTGGCGATTAATCATATGCCATGCTGTACTCATAATACTCCTACTATTGTTTGAGATATTAGTTAAGTCTGGTATTACCTGACATTTCACAGGGGACATCTTGTCTCTCTGGTACAATTTCTTTGAAGTCTGAGCTTATATATGATGCTAACTAGGGAGATCTACTTCTTGCCATGGTTCATAGATGTGCTTGGACTTATATGCATTTATGTAAAATTGAAAAAACACTCCCTCCTGGTGGGTGAGTTGCAAAACAGCACCCTCCTTCTGGACAAACAAATGAGAAAAGAGTGTCCACCACCCCCCAAGCCCTACCCCAGGGCACATGGCTTGTGGAGTCCAGTGCAGCCTTTAGTTGCTCCCCTTGGGTATGTCCCCTTATGTAAGGCACAACCCAGACAACTGTCCATCGTAGCCCCAATTAAAGATACCACTTTTCTAATTTTGTAGTCAGACCACAGAGGTTGTTCCTCAGTGCTCTAAAAATATCTGTTCACTCACACAGCAGCGGCCTCCCATGTTAACTGTATTGGCCTATTATGAAAGCTTGGTGTTGTAAGAATGTCAAGGAAGCATCACAAAAATGAAAGATGAGTAAGGCCTTGTATGGCACACACTATATTACCTGGCAATCACCTCTGCGTGCCGAAGGCCTGTTCTCTGCAAGCACCTGCCAAGAATGATGTTCTGACCACGGGGACAGACAGGACACTTGTAGATGGAAAGACAAGGAACTAGGGGTCTGTTGCCCCTAGAAGCATCCTTCAACCAGCGATGGATGGGGACGGTGGAAACAATGTTGGGGCTTCCTCGCCATCCCAGCAAGATACTCTCTTCTGCCTCCATGAGAGCCCCTGTCAGTTTCTGACCAAAGTCACACCTGAGGACCCACTTTGGATTGGTGTGAGACCCAAGAGAGGTAAACATCAAACTCTTAGCAATGTAGTGAGGCTAGTTGATATCAGATTCCTTTTCAGCAGCTACAGCCCACCTAGAAGGAATTGGACATGGGACAAATATGTCTCAGAGCAGGCCCCCAGGAAGACAAGGATTGGGTGAGATACTATAGTGTAGGCCTCAGGCTCTCAGAAGGCAACCTACAGACCTGAGAGGCCTAGGATGACAGTGAAGGGTTGGCAAACTCTTTCTCTAAAAGATAGTAAATATTTTAAGATTTGTGGGATCCTGTCACAAGCCTGCTGTTATAGTGTGGAAGCAGTCATTGGCAATAAAACAGATTGACATGATTGTGTGCCAATAAAACTTTATTTACAAAAATAGGTAGAGGGCCAGATTTGGCACATGCCATATTTTGTGACTCTTGCTGTAGGTGATCAAAGAAAGTGAAGGACACAGAAGAAGTCAGAGGTGAGAGAATGCCCACGCTGTTGGGCAATGCACTTGCCAGCTTAAACTGGTTCTTTCATTTTGTCCTCACAACAACCAAGTACTTGGTTTTATCATCTGCATTTTAAAGATGAGGAGACTGTGGTTTCCAGAAAACAAGAAAACTGCCAAGACCAAACAGAAACCAGATCTGTTTGATTTGAAGGCCTCTCTCCTTTTCTCTACTCCAAACTGATGCCTATAGACCCATTCATTGTGTACAACCCAGCAAGGAAAGTCCACGGATCCCAAAGGCATTAAATTCCAGACTTGGGGTCGGGGGGAAGACTGGCACTACCAGAGATAGGTTTGGTCTCAGGGGTCTTAGAAGCTTCTCTGAGACGGTTAAAGCAAGGGGCATAGTTGCCACTGTGTTCACCAGCTTTCATGGTGAGACCAGCCCTGGCATCTGATGCATGCCATTGGTCAGTCTGTGACTTTGGGGGCTGCACAAAGGCAGTACCTCAAACATAAGAAGTCAGAAGATTTCTTGAGATTAAGTAAGTTCCTGTCCTTTCCTAGCTTAGTGTGCAGGCAAGCCATCTGATGGAAACGTGCACAGTACAAACAACAGCCAAAGTCATAATCATTAAAGTTCCTTTCTACAGGCTAATCTAGTCTTGATTTCTGACTATGCATTCAAATATTCAGAAATCAAGCCTTAGAGTTATTAAATACCAGAGGGCTTTTTTTTTCCTCCTGCACTCAACTCTTATAAGAGAAATGAGCCATTATCAGAAGTTTCTTCCAGAAATAACTTCCAGGGAAGCCCTGAGGTCAGTTTGGATTCAGTCCAGTCTTCTCACTTTCTGCATGATGGTACAATGATAATTCAAGTTATTCGTGATGACTCTGAATAATCCTGATCCTGAATCATCAATGATTAAATTATGTTCACCAAACAGCTAGTATTCTCTAAAGCAAGAAAATAGACTAATGCATTTGCAAAAAAAGTTATGGAAGAATTCAAACCAAAACAAGCCACAGGCTTAGCATCGGACGACCAGAGCATTAAATTTACAAAGACACTACTTCCCCCTAAATGTCCACCTTAATGGCTATTTTAGAAAATTCCAGCATAACTCAAGGCCAGTTTAATTTATTTGCTTACACAAATAATTTTATGGAAGGCAACATTGTAATTCAAATCCATAAAAGATTCGGTTTTGGCTATGAATGATAAACAAAATGCTTACAAAAAATTGCTCACTGTTCTTTCTTGCTATAAACCATTTGATTTTTAGCTAAAAGACTTACAGCCAAACAAGCACCACTGTTTGCCTTTGGTAACACTCAATGTAGACTGTTACACAAGGAATTAAGCATTAGTCATCAAATTAATTAAAAAACAACAAAACAGAGTTTGTAAGTCACCAACCATCTCAACACTCAAAGGTGAATTTGACCCCAGACAATACGTGGTCTTTCCCTTCTCAGAAAAGTGGTCCCAGAATTCCTTGGACTCTCGGCTGCAAGTTCTGCTGTGAGCTCTGTGCAGTACCCTTTCCAGCCCCCAAACATTTTAGGGCAAGCGATTTTATCCAGAACCAGGTTAGAGCCCAGAGGCCTCAGCCAAGACCACGGACAATTATTATCAACCAGAAAAGTGAATCAGGGTGAAAAGCTTGTGAACCGTACAATCAGGCAGCAAACTCAGAGGTGCAGAAAATTCCAATTTTTATTTTCTCTGATGGAATTTAACTTGTATCTGTCAGCCTAATTGCCCTCACTCAAGGCAGAAATTTGACCTTGGTTAACTCAGGTGTTGCCCCCACCCTCCTGTCTCCAGGATTGTCCTTGAGCTTCAAAGGACCAGCACAGCATTAGGAGAGGGTGCAAGGGTTCTGTTATTTGTGTCTCATCGTCTGTACCCCTAGATTCCACTCCTGCACCCCCACCCCCACTGGCCTTGGTTGTCAGTCCATATGGATCCTGCCTGAACCCTGGATCCTCAGTGTCTGACCCTTGAAATTTCTAGGCCAGCTGGTTCTCTCTGTCACACTCTCACCACCCTCAGCCTCCCACAGAATATTCCTGCTGCCCGCTGCTCCATACTGATGGTCAGAGGAACACAGAGTGGGGCCACCCCAAGTTTCTAAGCTAAGACACCCCTGAGAGCCACTGCTGATCTGCAGCAACATAGCCCTGTTCTAAGATGAGTCCCAGACCTCTCCGAGGTTGGACATTCCAACATACCTCCATCCCACTCCAGAACACAGCTCAGAAGAAAGAGGTAGCACTCTGCAACCCTTCGGGGGGTCCCACAATGGCTACTTGTTGAATTTTCCATTCAACTTGCCTTAGACAAGGTGACTTTTCTCCCTTCTATGGAGAAACAAACCAGGCTTAGCAAATAGTCTTCCAAATCTATTGCTTAGGTTTCAACCTCAGCTTTGAAACCCCAAAGAAAAAGTATTAACTTGGATTTCTCTCCATAGTCCATCCCCCAAATCTATCTAAGAATGCTCTTGCCCCAAAAACTCAGAGAAGGTTAAGGGTAACTGAACATAGTTACTATTTCAAAATAGTATCCCTCAAAAGAACTGAAATCCAAATAGTTCAAGAAAAGTAAAAACAAAAGAAAACAAAACAAAAAACATGCCAAATCTGAGTGGGTCTCCCAGAGACAGGAAATATAGACCAGATTGAGAATCAAACTTTTTTAAAAGGTAAATGAGAGTAGTTTGGGATTTAAGGGAAGTAGGAAGAGCAGATCATTCAGAGCCAATAATTACGGCCAGAGGAGACAGAAGGATGTCCTCTCTGATGACCAGGTATTAAAGGAAGACCTAGATTCTAGAATAAAGGATAAGCTTGTTCAACACCAAAGATACAAGGATTGGTCCAAATTTTGAATGGGGTAGGGGAAACTGGAAAATGAGGAATTGGTTTTCGATGGGTATGAAGTTTCTGTTATGCTAATGAGTAAGTTCTAGAGCTGTGTTTTGCAACACAGCCAACAATATGGTATTATATACTTTAAACAGTGATAAAAGGATAGCTCTCATGTCAAAAGTTCTCACCAAGAGAAAATCAAAAATAACAGACACAAAAGAACACAAGGAAATGTGGGGAGGTGATGAACATGTTTTAGCACCTTGGTTGTAGGGATGTGATCATAGGTATATGCGTATGCCCAAGCTCATTACATTGTGAAGTATATCAATTATACCTCAATAAGGCCCAAAATTCTTAAATAAATACACAGAGATAAATTCAATATAGATGAAAGACCTAAAAGTGAGACAGGAATCCATCAAAATCTAGAAGCAACAACCTTTTTGTCATCAGCTGTAGCAACTTATTACTAGATGTGTCTCCTGAGGCAGGGGAAGCAAAAGCAAAAGTAAACTATTGGGACTTTATCAAGATAGAAAAAGCTTCTGTACAGCAAAGGAAACAACAAAACGAAAAGGCAACCTTCAGAATGGGAGAAGATATTTGCAAATGACATATTTGATAAAGGGTTAGTATCTAAAATCTTTAAAGAACTTCTAAAACTCAACACCCCAAAAATGAATAATCCAATTAAAAAATGGGCAGAAGATGTGAATAGACATTTTTCCAAAGAAGACATACAGATGGCCCACAGACACATGAAAAGATGCTCAACATAACTCATCATCAGGGAAATACAAATCAAAACTACAGTGAGATATCACCTCACACCGGTCAGAATGGCTAAAATTAACAACTCAGGAAAAAACAGATGTTAGCAAGGATGCAGAGAAAGGGGAACCCTCTTACACTGTTGGTGGGAATGCAAACTGGTGCAGCCAATCTGGAAGGTAGTATGGAGTTTCCTCAAAAAGTTAAGCATAGAACTACCCTACGACCCAGCAATTGCACTACTAGGTATTTACCCAAAGGATACAAAAATACTAATTCAAAGGGATACATGCACTCTGATGTTTATAGCAGCATTATCAACAGTAGCCAAATTATGAAAAGAGCCCAAATGTCCATGGACAGATGAATGGATAAGGAAGATATAGTATATATATACAATGGAATATTATTCAGTGATAAAAAAAAAAAGAATGAAATCTTGCCATTTGCAACAACGTGGATGGAACTAGAGAGTATTATGCTAAGCAAAATAAGTCAGTCAGAGAAAGACAAATACCATATGATTTCACTCATATGTGGAATTTAAGAAATGAAACAGATTAACAAAGGGGCGAAGAAAAGAGAGGCAAACCAAAAAACAGACTCATAACTATGGATAAGTTAAATGGGTGATGGGCATTAAGGAGGGCACTTGTGATGAGCGCTGGGTATTATATGTAAGTGATGAATCACTAAATTCTACACCTGAAACTTATAATACACTATATGTTAATTAACTGGAATTTAAATAAACGCTTGGGATAAAAAATTTTTTTTAATTTCAGGGTGACATCTATCCCAAACACAACATTTATTTAAATAAATTAGTATTATAATTCTGATTACTACAATTACTGGTGACTAATTGCCCTTTGTCATCCAACAAATGGAAACACAAACTAATGGGATTCATCAATGTGCTCTTAAAAACATTATGCCACTAATACATCAGGTTTACAGATTGAAGTGTTTTACCCCATGAAAGGGCACAATTCTTGAAAATGTCTCAAGACCCATGGAATCAAGAAATACCCACATTGGAATATACATCTAACCCAGTACTTCCCAGCTCACTGTATACTGTGGACCAAGAAACCCTCCAGAGCTTTACTGCAGAACTCAAAAACAAAGCAGAGAAAAATGGGATTCTCATTTTTAGCATCCCAGGCAAACAGACAAGGCAGTGGAAAGGGATGGATTAGTCACCAAAAGGAGGTAGATCATCTCCCATCATGGACCAAAATAAAAGGTTGATCAACTAAAGACCAAAATGGAAAATAATTTAAGTGGATATGGAATTGATTTCTGGGGGTGAAGGACTCTCAGTGGAAAAGGTGGAGGTGTTGGATGCATAGAACTTAAGCTTTGAACTTAATACTGTAGGGTATAAGAGTACTCCCAGTTTATAATTGTCTACTTATTTGTTTCATCATTTGATCTATGTCTGTCCCCCCAACCGGGCTGTAAATTACATGAGGGCAGGGATGTCACTACTGTATTCCCATATTTGGAAAAGTCCCTGGCACTGAGATTTGTTGAGTGAGTAAATGAAGTTGGTATTGTGCCGACGTTAGGGGCTTGGGCAGGGGTTTCACACCCGTAAGTATTAAAGGAGACAAGCCTATGTCAGTCTGAAGCCAGGAGCTGGAAGTGAGCTTCTGCATAAAGCAAGAAAACTCCAGCAATTGCCTCACTTGTGACATAAGATCTCGAACCTTCTGACCATCAATCCAAGGAAACATAAGTCCTGGATTCCAGGTGAACCCCATTTACCCACAGGTGGCAACTCAACTTAAAATGGGAGACAGTCCTGGAGAGCACACAACTCAAATTTGCTAGTTCTTTGAGGGCCTGAAGTAGAATGGGATGAGGAACCCTGGAAAGAGGATAAAGTGAGAACAGAGAGATCCAAGGACACACCAGGTCTGGCACCATTTGGTGAGGGCTGGTCCAGAGCGGAACATTAACACAGCACTCCATAGAGGGCTGTAAACATAAAACAGTCATGTCTTGCAGCATTTTCTCTTGCCTCTACATATGGCTTGATTAAGCTTATGAGACACCTTGTGTTTTTCAGAATGCCGAGGCCAGCTATGACTTCAGCGGCAATGACCCCTATCCTTACCCTCGATACACAGACGACTGGTTCAACAGGTAAACTGGGCCTAGTGGGCTGTCTCTGACTTTAGACTTTAGACTTATTTGATTCTGTTTTTAAAGCGTGAGCATCACCAGCAAAATAATCTCAGTGCTTCACTAAATTATATTGTGATTTTTCTCCTTCATAGCTACATTCTCTAAATTCTTGGATTTTATCAATATGGCAATGTTCCTCTAAAATTGTCTTTTGACTATTTTGTTCTCTTGAATTGGGAGTTATTTGCCACTTTATTAAAGATAAAAGAAAGTAGAAATAATAAGAAATCCTTTTCAACTCACCACAAGATGATTTAAAACACACTGATTTCACTTGATCTGTTGAAAAGAACTATTGTGCCTCTCTGCTCTGTGTCCAAATGTTTTTGAAAAGTGTTTCTGCTGTAAACTTATAAGAGCTCATGTAGTTTCTTTCAACTAAATAGTAAGTATTATTGGCAAAGGTTTGAAGTATTCTTTAAATTGAGGTACAATCGATACAGAACATTATATTAATTTCAGGTATACAACATAGTGATTTGATATTTGCATATATTACAAAATGATCACTACATTAAGTCTACTTAGTACCTGACACCATACGTAGTAACAAAAAAATATTTTTTCTTGGGATGAGGACTTTTAAGATTTAGTCTCTTAGCCAAATATACAATGCAGTATTATCAACTCATAGGGTTGAAGAATTGCTTGGCATCCTATCCTGTTAAACTATTCAATGGTCCATCCAAAGTTGTGACTTTTCTTCAGCCTGTCCTGCTACTAAACATGTAAATATTTAGTCTCTTTTTTCTGTAAGTAAAATTCTTGCCTAGATGGTTGATTTCTTATAAGAAATATCAAGAAATAAATATGCATGACCTGCTCCCTCAGAATCAATGAGGTTTTAAGCCTAGTGCTTGCTTATTATTGACGTTCTTGGGTGAACTTCATAAGAACATATGAACTTCAATTAATGGTGTAACAATACGTGGACATCACTTTTACTTCCCATGGCAAACTCATGTAGATAAAATAAATGTTGCCATTCTCTGTTCAGAAATAAAGAAACAGGCTCAGCAAGGTGGCATGACTTCCTGGTCAAACAACTAGTATGTGTCAGAGCCAACGCTTGAACCCAAGCTGCAGACGTGTTTCTAAATCCAAATTGTACCATTCTTTTATAAACATCATTTTTATTATAAAAGACAGAAAGCATGATGGCCAGAGGGTGGCCAAGGATGGGTCTCCAGTGGACCAGGCAGCTTAGACTCTATTCTTACAATTAGCAAGTTGACCAGAGTATGTCTGGGGTGCAGAAAGTGCACTTGGGTTGGGGGCTTGGCAATTACAGAAAATACAGAAAAGAATAAAGGAGAACAAGATAAATTTGCAACATTTTTAAAAAGATCATTGCTGATGTCCAATAGCACAGTTTACTCTTTATCAACTTCCAAAGCTGCTTTAAAATTGTCATGCATTGTTTGGATGTGTGTTTAGGGGATGAGGATATATCAAAAAGGTCTGAGAACTTCCGACACAAAGCGTCTCGTACCTTCTGTGACTTACAATCCTAGATCCTGACATACCCTTAGCAAATAAACCATTTCCAGACACAGGGATGTGAAGTTACCAAATAGATGTCACTAAGCCAGGGGCGAGACATAATTGGTGATGGTGGTTTGGAACATTGTACTGAGGAGGACCAAGAGGAAGTGCCTGGCTTCAGCATGGCTGATTATCAATAATCCACACCATAGCAGGGCAGTACCAATAGGTGTGTCATTTACCTTCTCTCTGCAGCTAGTAGATACTAAATTAATCTTTGACAGATTGATTCAGGCACAAAAATACCACCAACACAATGGTTTCCACCCCTACCCCACCACATCCCATTTTCTAAACCCAAACACAACCTCCCTGAGCAAGTCTTCCTGTGGGATATGCTGTAAGAATATTCTTTAAATACACAAACAAGAAAGAAAAAAAAAAGCAGAGAAGTCTATTTTAAGTATTTTCATCTGCAAACTTGCTCTTGAAAGTTCAATTTGAAACTGGCTAAAATCCTCTAACAAGGACTCATCAGGGCTTACTGCAATACAATTCTTCATTGACAGTGGTGAATATCCCCAGGTATCCAATTGCCTGAGACACAGTTTAATGAGTCAGGCACATATGATCCTGGCCTCTTAGAAAGCCACTGATGCAAGATACAGGACCCATTTTGACCTATAAATGGGATTTTCCCAATTATCAAGTCATGCCTGAAGATCCTCATCCGCCATGGTTTGTTATTACAAAGACCGGATGGTACCAGTTCAAATCATGGCCTCTCAAAACATAATTACTATTGTCAATGCTTCTGGAAAGAAGGTGGGTCAAAGTTAAAGTCCACAGCACTGGGAGGATCTGTGGTCCAAAAGGTTGGGTCTGTCTTGGAGATAATTCCTTCTTGGCACAAGGAGATGTTGAATATAGCATCCTTCCCATGAGTGTAGGACACGTTTATTAAAAATTCCCTCTGGGTGAAATATTTGCCTGGTATTTTCTACAGTATAATGTAGGGCCTGGGGCAGGAGGAAGGAAAATGAGTGGGCAAATACAGAAAATAACATTGTCATGGGTAATTGTTAAAGCCTGGGATGGGTACATGAGATTCCACTCTACTTTTGTAGATCTCTGACTTTTTCCATAATAAGAAGTACATTTAAAAAGCATAGGGCGTAATTTAGTTAAGTATTTATGAAACCATTAGTGTTGGTGTGCAAGCTTCTGAGGAGCTTGCAAAATGTCCTATGAACAGAGACAGATGCCCAAATCACCACAGTGCTAAGCACAGCCAGGGCTAAAATAACACAAGGAGAGCTAATGCCTATTGAGCCGTTGCTATGTTCAAGGCACTGTTTTAAGTGCTTTGCATGTATCCCTTTAATTGATTCTCATAATAACCCTTTGAAATAGCTATTACCAGGATTATCCCCATTTTGAAAATGGAGGCACAGAAAGGCTAAGTAACTTGTGCAAGTTCACACAGCTAATATAAGTGATGGAGACAGGATTTGACACCAGTGAGGGGGCCATTGCATGCACTGCCTCATAACAAAGATGCCTTGGAGAGCACGGAGAAGTGCAAAATTATCTCTGGCTGGAGAAGCTGAGAGTCTTCCCTGAAGAGGTGGCATTTGGTCTAAGATTTGAATGAAGGTCACTGGTGGAGTTAAGGGGTATATTTAGGTGAAGGAGGGAAGGCAGGAGGTGCAGACATGTTCAGGAGGTAGCCTGGACACCTGATCTGGGAGTTAGAGACTAGGACAGGGGCAGCATTCTAAGAAGGCTTCATGGAAGAGGTGTGCATGAAGGGTTTACACAGGTTGCTAGGAGAAAGGAGGAGAGACTTTGTGATTGGGTCAGAAACTGGGCCCGAGACACAGATGAGGACCCTTCTCCCATTGTACCCAGGGAATGTTGTTACCTGGAGGCTTTGGGAGTCCTGAGCCCAGCATCTGCCTTTGGCTGGAGCTGTGCCTACTGCCAATCCAGCATGAGCCTTGGGCCAGCTATGCAGCCACCAAGGCATGCCGGTTTCTTCAGGTGTTCTCCTCTGGGCATGGGCGCCAAATCCGACACCCATCTCTGCTCAGCAGACCAGGGGCTCTCGAGAAATGCTAGTTTCAGCACACTCCGAAACTCCGATAAAGGGCTGATGGGTGTTGACCAGCAATGAGCTTGTTGCTATTGCTATTCCTGCCGCACAGGTGGCCTCAAATGCAGCTTAGAACTCAGAAGCAATTGCTGGGCAGGAAAACACAGTGGCTCTCCATCATGGGCTTCGCTTTGCCATGAGAAATAGAAAATAAAATGCACGAGGCGCACTCTCCAGAGAGTGAGCAAAGTGTTCTCCTGGTCGGGAAACTGAGCTCAACAGCAGTGTCTCTCCTGGGCTCGCCTCACACTTTAAACTAGCCTATCATCCCCTCTGTATTTCTTTGTTAACTGGTTTTCCTCTGAGCGCACATTTCTTCAAGAACAGATTCAAAACTCCCAGCCAAGGACTGTTTATGAAAGCAAACTTCATGCATATGCAGAACTGCTTTTAGGGGATATGTATATTAGAATTTCTTGCCCTGTGCTTAATTTGATTTTGTAGGATTATTCCTTGTTAAGCAGAGCCAGTGTATTTATTCTACTGTGAACCATTTAATAATTACCTGCAGTATCCGAGCTCCGAGGATATATTTGAAACAGAGCTGAGAAATTTGTAAAAGGAGTATAATTTCGTCCTAGCTTGCAATCAGAGAAATACTGGCGGCCAAGCAAAATAATAATATAGTAGTAGTAGGGGTAACCCAATTTGTAAAAAGGTAGAAAATAATCCACACTTAATGAGCATCAAAATATGCAAAACAGATATAACTGATTTCCTGTGTGGTATCGAGATCTAGCATTACATGTTTTTCCTTGCTGGCACTCAATGCATATTGATTGGCTGGCTGATGGATGGGCGGCCGACATTCTCAGCCACGCTGACGTGCTGAGTGGCCTTGACACCTGTCTGATTTAGAGCAGCCTGCTTCTTCCAAGGTTTGCAGCCCACGCTTTGTCAATAATCTCCCAGCCTGGCTCGGTTTTAGGTCAATGTTTGGTGATGCATCGCAGATCTGTATTCCATTCCTGTACTGCTGTCCCTAAAAATCCCTCTTGCATAGCATTTCTTTGACAGGCGTTCACCACTGAAATGTCATCCCTGCCATCGGCAGAATTTATGGGGCATCACAACGTGCCACACACTCTCTCTCGTAAACCCTAAAGAGTAAGAGATTCTGGATTACGGGCAATTCCTGGCCACAAAGAGTTTACTATAAATTCAGGAAGGGAGAAGACATTTATTACGCAAGCAACCAAAATGGGGGCGAGGGGAGGAAGAAGGATAGACGGATGCTGAGGGACACGGAGCTCTACGTGAGCTCCTTTGATTGATAGCATTAGTTAAACCTTCAAATAAGAAAGATTTTCAGTGGTTAACTTTTTTTCTTATTAGAAGTCATATTTCATTTTGAAGAACGCTACGCAACAGGCCAAAAAAGAACCCGTGAGAAAAACGGACGTTTCTGGTTGGATATTTGCACGTTGATGGAAACTGTTGCTTTACCCAGGTGACACTCAATGGTTTAGAAATAGACGAACTTCTTTCCCTCCTGTCTTTATGAAACTAATTCTGAAATCACCTCCTGGCTAATCAAATGCAAACTGCTTTCAAAGACCTAATCTAACTTTTTCTCTCATGTGAGCTTTGAGACAACCTCATAAGCTGATATAAACTCAAACACTGCTGTTTGCAATCAACTGTCTCTCTACCCAAACCAAAGCACAGTGAAATACAACATAGTATAATTTTGCGAGCTGTTGTGAGGCACTGGTGAAATACCACACAGTTGCTTTTTTAAAAAAATTTCCGGTCCCCTACCCAGATTAGACAAATGCTCCTTATTTAAATTTTTCCCCTCAGCTAAAAGAAATAGATATAACACAGAGGTGGGGGTTATGAAGAGAATTATATAGCCTATAAAAGAAATCTCTGTATGTTGGTGTAGTCATTTCTACCTTGGAAACTAATGTTATGCAAGCCATATGGGGGATTTTTATGGTCCTCAGGTAGCAATAATTCTTTCCTTAAGGGAGAAAAATACAGCAGATTATGATGGACAAATGTAGTATGTTAATTGGTCGGAATAGATTAAGTGACCCCTGAATACTTTTCCCCATCTGTAAGATGGGTCTGAAACTCCACCTAGAAGGTTTGTGTGAGGGACTAGAGACATGCATACAGAGTACTTGTTTCCAAACATGACACATGGTAGGCATTCCCTAAATGGTGGCAAATATAATTGTGAAATTCAGTGAAGGGATGTCTGCAGGAGCTAAGACAAAGGTTCTCCAACTAGCTAGAAAATGAGGAGAGTTTATGCCAAAGGAGTCAATGGAAGACCCAACTATGGATGACCTCACCCATCTTTCTCAGCCATTCAATCTCTCATCCAAGCCTTTGACAGACACTAGAAAACAGTAGCTCAAGGTTAAGCTTTCTGGCCAGAATTTGGTGCTTGTGTTTCTGTACTCTGATCAAAAGAGGAGTTATATCCAAAGATAGCTTAAATGCATGAAATAAGGTTGATCTGTGGAGAAGGGCCTAGCATCTAGTGTTAGAAAGATGGAAAGCCTCTTCAATTCTCCAGAAAGTACTGAATGCTTGCCAGCAGACTTGGGATTTTCCCCAGAAGCAGCTGTACATGCTCCCCTATCCAAACCTTTAGGCTTACCCTTGGAGAGAGCATTGGGTATGAGCCAGCAAACATGATTGATCTCTGCATTTCAGCTCCAATACATCTAATATTAAAGTATCTTTCTCCAAAGACATGGCTGAAAAGACTGTAGCTAACTGCTATAGAGCTCTGGTTGTGTAAGAATCTGTAGACCTAGGGAGACTGGAGGTGAGAGCCTCATGTCCATGAACCTGGCCAAGTTGCCCACTGGCTTGCTGAATGAAGCCACCTTATCTCCAATATTTCTGTGAATCCAGAGTCCTAAAACACCATTATAAACCTTGGCTGTGGGATATAAAACTAAGGAGTCCATTAAAACAACCATGGAACCAATAACCAGGAAAGGAGCCCAAAGGAAGAGAGAGAAAGAAAACGGAAAAAAAAAAAAAAAAACCCTCCAACTCAAAATTAGCCTACAAACTAACATTCCAAAATATCTGGAAAAAAAAAATCAAACACAATTTAAAAATCAAGACATGAATTTATATCAGGTGAAATTAATTTTATGGAGAGTCTTTTTTTCTTTTTTTTAATTAGTTTCAAAGGTAGAATTTAGTGATTCATCAACTGCATATAACATCCAGTGTTCATTACATCAAGTGCCCTCCTTAATGCCCACCGCTGAATTATCCCTCCCTCTATCAATCTCCCCTCCAACAAACCTGTTTATTTCCTAGAGTTCAGAATCTCTTATGGTTTGAGAGTCTTGAAAAAGACACTAAAGTAAGTTATGTTTAGTTTGCTTAGAGGGATAAGTGCATGGATAACATCCATTTAAAAAGAAAAATATATGATGGGGGAACAAGCAAAAATAAATATGAATATGAGAAGGAACCAACTGCAATTGGGAAATATAGCCTTTGGAATGAAATTCCAATGAATGTGGTAAAATCTAGCCTGGGTGCAGTTGAAGAGATAATTATTGAATTGAAGATAACACTATTTACTAAAAACCTACAGCAAACATTCTTCTTTTTTGTGGGGAGGGGGAAGTGTAGCTGACAAACAATCCACATTAATTTCATGTGCACAACATAGTGATTCAACAACTCCATACATTAAGCTGTGCACACTGTGATAAGTATAGTCACCATCCATTACCGTGAAACACCATTACAATATTATTGACTATATTCCCCATGCTGCATGTGATTTATCCATTTTATAACTGTAAGTTTGAACCTCTTAATCCCCTTCACCTATTTTTCCCACCCCCTCCCCTCTGGTAACCACCAGTTTATAAACATTATTTCTTGGGCGCCTGGGTGGCTCAGTCGTTAAGCATCTGCCTTCAGCTCAGGTCATGATCCTGGAGTCCCAGGATCGAGTCCTGCATCAGGCTCCCTGCTCGGCAGGAAGCCTGCTTCTCCCTCTCCCACTCCCCCTGCTTGTGTTCCCTCTCTCGCTGTGTCTCTGTCAAATAAATAAATAAAATCTTTAAAAAAAAAAAACATTATTCCTAATGTTGAAACTTTGATGGCGTTCTCTTCAATTCTGGGTGAAATAAGAATGCTGTTTATCATCTCTTTTATTTGACACCATGCCATATCTCATAGCCAATGAAATAATTATAAATCTAAGAAAAGATACATGAGAACATTAAGGAGAAAATTATAAAATTTAGAAAACATAAAAGAATTCCTGAATGAATGGAGCTGCCTACTAACTTCCTGGATGGGAAGATGGAAGAATATAAAGATATCAAGTTAATCTGTTTATTCAATGCAATTTCAACTTAAGTCTCAACAGTATTTTTCTGTGAAACTAGACCAAATGATCCCAAAATTGATATGGAATAGAAAAGGACCAAGAATATAGTAAGACAAAGAAGGAGGAGGAGAATGAATATAAAGAAGAAATAAAAGAGAAGGGGAAGATGAACCACAACAGCAAGATGGGGAAATTCTGCCTGCCAGATATCAAAACATTATAAATAATAATCATGAGAGAGAAGGGTTAACATAGAGAGAGAAAAAAAGATCAAAGAAACAGAAGAGAAAACCAGAAGCAGACCACCATACAAAAGCAGACCGCCATCTTAATAAACGACCAAGGTGGCAATAAAAACAATGAAAAAAGGATGGTGCAATGATAGTCAACAAATGGTGCTAGTTATACATATGGGAAAAAATTCATTTATACACATACCAAGCATAAATGAATTCTAGGAGAATTTTGACCTAAATGTATATAAATCTTTTAGAATTAAGATGTAAGAAAACATCTTTATGATCCTGGGCTAGGGATGGATTTCTTAAACAAGACACTAAACCACAAGGAAAAGGATAAGATTGAGAAAACTAAGTTAAAATTATACACTTTGGTTCAAAATCACAATAAACAGAGTTAAAAGACAAGCCATAGACTTGAAGATAGATACAGCAAGTTCTGTGAGCCAAAAGGGTTAGTATCCAAAAGATATAAAGAACAGCTACAAATCAATGAAAAAAGATAACTCAATAGAAAAAAATGGACCAAAGTTATGCACAGATGATTAACAGAACACCTGGGCTAATTCACATATGAAAAGATGCTCAACATTTCTAGCAATGAGGAAATTGCAAAACGAAACAATGAGATACTATTTCACAGCATTTGGATATGCACAAATGGTCAAGTTTGATGATAATAAGTGTTGACACTCTCCCACTCTGCAGGAGGTAATACATATCCAAAAACCTGTTTTCACCCTTACATACATACCCCAGAGGAACTGTCACACATGTGCACAAGGTAATAATGTACAAGAATGCTTCTTTTCAAATTATTTGTAATAGAAAGCAAATTGCAAATAACCTAAATGCCTATCACTAGGAATATGAATAAGTAAATCGCAGCATATTTATAAATGGACTACGACACAGCACCACTATACAGTGGTAAAAATGAATGCACCTGAATTTATGAATAAACCTCAGAAATTCAAGCAAAAAATGCAAATTTTAAAGAGATTATATACTATAAAACATTTATATAGAGTTTGAAAACAAGCAAGTAGTGGCATATATGATTATTATGTATAGCTGATTATAAAGTAATTGTATGAAAACATGCACATGCAGTCCAAGCATCAACTTAGTACAGTGGGCATTTCTGAGGAAGCAAAGAGAGGTATGGCCTCAGGGACAGCTTTGATTGTATTGGTAAAGATTTATTTCCATAAAAAAAAATTATGCCAATATAAAATACATGGAATGTACCCTTGTAATTACAGGCTCCTTTGATCATGTGAATATCCAGGATGTCTTAACTAGTAATGCACAGAAAAATGCACTTTGCTTTGCTCAGGAAGGTGGGGATTAGGCTGGAGACCATAACTGTACTATGTATTTATTCTGCCATTTAATTTTCTGGTGTGACCAGACTCTCTTTGACAAATAGGGTACATGTTCTTCATTCTACCTATCTTTTTGTTCCCTCAAGGATTAATTTTCCTCAAGACATATGCTTTAAAATTTAAAAATATATAGTCTGTACTAGAATAAAAATAAGAATATGGTCAAAAGAGATTTAATTTACCCTTATGGGCAAATTGAAGGTATCTTAAGAGAATGACATTAAAAATGCTCATTATATCACCAAATCTTGCTGAGTAACACCCATTCCCTAAATGTCTCTTGAATCAATTTCCTATTTTCTCTGCACACTGCTGCTGCCTTAGTTTTCACTCTTACCATCACAGCAATGGTTTTGTCTTCCTGCTCTCCCTGAAAACCAACTACCATTTTGTTAATTATATTATATGTGATAATGGCCTTGTGGTTATTTAGGATACTATCATTTTTTTTAGAGATATATTAAGCAGTTTGGGGAAAAAAACATATCTGTATTTTCCTTTAAGGTGATTCACAAAAAAAAATTAATCAAATATGGCATAATATTAATTGTACATGTATGCACAGGACAAAAGAATAAAAACAACCAAATGTCTATCAGTAGATGGCCAATTGAATAAATGGTAGTATACCCACAAGAAAATCTAAAGTATGAAAAACACTTGGCTTTGATAGAGTTGGATAGTGGTCGTATGAGATTCGTTGTGTTATTCATTGAATTCGTTGGTATTTTTAAAATAATAATAAACTGAGCCAAAATAGAAGAACCAAAATGTCAACCAGACCCAATGCTGTTAACAGAACCACTTCAACCCACCAGCCTCAGAGTGTGCATTAAATCTGCCAATGCCTAAAGGCCCTCCCACACACCACATGAACTTGAGTGGAGGGTAGAGAATAAGAGATCAGACAAGACAGACTTTTTTTCCTATTCTTAAGGATGGCCTTGTCACCCAACATCCTTGTGGTCACCCGGTCACCCAAACATCTCCTTAGTATTTATGGCACCCTTCACATTCATTTATTTCACTTACTTACTATTTGAAATTCTCCTTCCAGAAAAGATATCAAGCAGCAGCTACTAATATTCAATAAGAATAAAATTAAAGTTCACTAGTTCAGGTTATTCCAGCAGCTGTAACAAATACATCCCCAAATCTTAGTGGCTGAACACAATAAAAGTTATTTATCATTCGCCTACCAGTTCCTCCACGTATTCCTAGTGTAACAGCTCCCCTCCAGGTGGCGATTCAGGGTCATGGGCTTCTTCCATCTGTGACACTCATTTCCAGAGTTACCATGCTTGTCCACATCAAACTGCAGGAAGGGAAGCACTCACGGGCAGTTTTTATGTCCTGGAGCAGCAGATGTCCCGTGTGCCCACATCACATTAGCATAATACAGTCACATGGCATCATGCCAGTACAAGAGAGGTTGGGAAGTGGAGCTTAACTGGATCCCGGGAAGAAAAGAAAAGGAGCTTGGTGATCAGTTAGCATTTTCAGCCACCAACAGAAATCACATTGCAAAGTAACAGACAATGTTGTACCAGAAAACTTGAGCCAATGGCACTAACAAATGAGTCAGCTAAAGAACCAGTGAAAACCGGGTCAGTTAACTCAGTTCCTTTTTGTATCAGTCAGGGTCCTCCAGAGAAACAGGACCAATAGAATATGAAGAGAGAGAAAGAGATTATTATAGAGAATTAATTGGCTCATGCAACAATGGAGGCTGGCAAGTCTAAAATCTGCAGGGTGGGCTGGCAAGCTGGAGACCCAGAAGAGCCAGGGTTCCAGTTCAAGTCCAAAGGCAATCTGCTGGAGAATTCTCTCTTGCTCAGGAAGGTCACTCTTTTTGTGCTAGTTTGGCCTTCAACTGATTGGGTGAGGCCCACCCACCATATAGGGGACATTCTGCTTTACCCAAAGGCCACCAATTTTCTTATCCAAAACACCCACACAGAAACATCCAGCATAATGTTTGACCAAATATCTAAGCACCCCTTGGCCCCACCAAGTTGACACATAAAATTAACCATCATGCTTTTTATCTGCACTTTTCTGTTAGTCAGGAATAAATGATAGTCAAGGGTCATGGGTAAGAGCAGGGGTTTAGAAGCAGCAGACCTGAGTTTGAATTCTGATTCTGCCTCCTAAGTGAAAAGTGGCTCCTTATCCCGATGCTTCAGATTCCTCTTCTTTAAAATGGGGACAATAGGGACGTCTGGGTGGCTCAGTCAGTTAAGTGCCTGCCTTTGGCTCAGGTCATGATCACAGGTCCTGGGACTGAGCCCTGCATTGGGCTCCCTGCTCAGCGGGAAGCCTGCTTCTTCTGCCTGCTCTTCCCCATGCTTGTGTGCTCGCTCGCTCTCTCTCTCTGACAAATAAATAAAATCTTTGAAAATAAATAAATAAAATAAAATGGGGACAATAACAGCTTATTGTGAGGAGTAAATATAATAACGCATGCACCTCTCTCAGCACAGTGCCCAGCCCATGGTATTTCAAAAAATGAGCATCGTTGTATTTGTACTACTCAGTATATCCTACAGTCTGCCTTGAATGGCGTACATATAGAGGTGCCTGCTTTTGGCTAGGAAGGGCCAGAGGGATGACAAAATCACTCTAGTGAAAGGCTAGCAATGTGGAAAGAAGGGGTGTGCCTGGACTGTCTCTCTGGAGATCCCCAGGGTCAGGGCAGTGCCTCGGGTGTTCACTTGGACACCTCCATGGCCAATATAGCTGTTTGAGGAAGCCCAATGCAATCATCATGACAGCCCAGGTTTGAACCACAATCCCCTGTGGGTTAACCATGGGTTGTCCCTCTAACCTTGCTTGTCCACAGTCTGTATGAGTTATCCGTTGCCAAAGAATGTCATGTAACAAATCATTCCAAAACTTAGGAGCTCAAACAATAAGCACTGACTATTGCTCACACATCTATAGGTCAACTGGGCAGTTGTGTTGATCTGGACTGGGCTCAGCTCTGTGACTGGGCTCACCCATGCATCCTTGTTCAGAGGCAGGCTGGCTGGGAGCTGACTGGTTTAGGATGAACTCTCTCACATGTCTGAAGGACAGAGGGCTGCCAGCCTGGATAGCAGGGTTAATGGTCTGCATGGCTTTCAACATTCAATAGGCTCGCCTAGGCTTGTCCACATGGTGCTTGGGCAGGGTCTCAAGAGAAAGAGGAGAAGCTACAAGTCCTCTTGAGGGGTAAGTTCCTCATTTCCATGACCTTCTTTTGGCCACAGCAAGTCACAAGTCCAGCCAGATTCAAGGAAGGGGGAAATATACTTCACGTCTTCATGGAAAGAGCAAGAAAATCACATTGCCAGGGGCATGGCCCCAGGAGAGTGAGAGGTTGGGGCCACTTTGGCAGTGCAACACATCGGGGACTCCTACCACTTGCCTCCCTCCCACTGACCTTAGTTAGAAGGAGGCTGGTTGAGCAGCGGACATTTTTTCCTCACCCCCTAGAGCTCCACATCTGACAGACTTTTGTTTTATTCTAGAGGCAGGAGGGAGCTACTGAATGTTCTTAAGAAAGCAATGAGGACAATTGAAAATGGATTTGGAAAAAGATTTTCCTGACATGCAGGGGAGCAGACATGTGTGTCTGAGACAGTCAGGAAGGCAGGAGAGAGGGGAGGGCATTCAAGGCGGTGGGAACAGAGCCTATGAAGGGGTGTGGAAAGACATGGTGTCGTGAACAATGATAGGAAACCTCCACTTGTTGTTTAATTAGTATTGCCAAATTTAGCAATGAAATGTTTCTTCCCACATGTTCCTCTGGAGAATCCGCTACATTTGCCTTCCCACTTCAAGGCCAAAATTAAGAATATGGAAACATTCAATGCCTTTAATCTGCCCAAGCCAGTTCACATGCATTCAGCCTCTTGCCTTTGGTGAGCAGTTTGAGGGCAGAGCTGGGAGGGTAGTGGGGCAGTTCAGTAACTGAGTGTTGGTCTCAGACCTGGCCCAGCCACCTCGTCGCTGTGCGCCTTTGGGCGGACACCTCTGAGTCTCAACTCTGGCATCTGTAAAATGGGGCAGTCCCTTCTGAGAAGATGAAAGGGGGTGAGGCAAGAAAGACATTGAGCACGCTATCTGGTAGTGAAGAACAGCCCAGAAAGGGGCAGGTGGGTGTTCGTTTTCCTACATCTTTCACCACCCAGAACGGGGCTCCACTCACCATGTGGTCTCCATCAGTTCACCTGTGTGCTTCGCAGATGCTGGTGAAAGTCTTCACTCTCCCAGGCCGGCCCTTCTTGCACCTTGCAGGTCTCAGAGAGGAGATCCTGACAAGGCTGATTATTAAAAAATAAGGAAATTAGTGCTTGGCCAAATAAGACATGGCATTGATTTTTAAGCTCTTATTTAAATATTTAATTTGTTCAGCATCAACCATACAGCAAGCAAGCAAGTCATATTTAATCAGTACCCATTAAAGTTCCATTTAAAAATATATATGTACATACACGTAAAGGAATATGTACTTCATATCTTGCATGTACTTTATGTAAGTATATATTTAAATATATAAGATACGGATTATATACAATGCATGAGTATATATTACATATAAATATATAAGTGTATAACCATGTACTTACATATGTACATTTAAAGTATATCTATGAATCAACAGAAAGAATGTACATATTTCATTATATATACATACACAAACATACATATATATACACCCACACACACATGTGTGTGTGCTTCTGTTACGGAACCTGAACTGGATCACCCAACAGAAGAACCAAGTGGCACCCGGAGATCTTGGAGGTTAGGAGGTTTATTTAATGCCAGTGGGCTCAGAGGAGAATGATCTCCAAAGGTCTGAGCCCCAAGCACAAACAAAGTGGGTAATTTATACACTTCTACTTCCACATACTTGGCCGCAGAAGTGGGGCAGATAGAAGAACCTGGAAGAGCCCCGGGGCAGGACTGGGACTCCCTTGCTGGCTCGGTAGGCCATCTTAGGACACAGATTTTTCCTCTTCACTTCCATGCTGTTCTTCAGAACTTTGTTTAGTATTTCCTTCAGCATTTAGAATAGATGGCCATGAAAGCTACATCTACAATAGACTCTTCCATCAAGTTAAACTGGGTCCTTTCTCAAAAATCTCAAAACTCTAGGGGCACCTGGGTGGCTCAGTCAGTTGGGTGTCTGCCTTCAGCTCAGGTCATGATCCCAGAGTCCCAGGATCGGGGCCTGCATCGGGCTCCCTGCTCAGCAGGGAGTCTGCTTCTCCTTCTCCCTCTGGCCCTCCCCGACACGTGTTCGCTTTCTCAAATAAATAAATAAAATCTTTTTCAAAAATCTCAAAAATCTCGGGGGGGAAGATGGCGGAGGAGTAGGGGACCCTATTTCAACTGGTCCCCGGAATTGAGCTGGATATCTACCAGACCACCCTGAGCACCCATGAAACCAGCCTGAGATGTAAGAAGATCTGGATCTCTACAAACAGAATATCGCAGGCGGTTGGTTTTGAGGTCTGAATCGGGGAGCCGTGATTCCGCGGGCAGATATTGGAGGATAAACAGCAGCAGGAGGGTGCCTGGCTGTGGGGATCCTACACCGCCAGTGAGTGACAGCCTCGCGCGCTGCAGACGGGGCGCAGACTCGCAGACCTGTAGTGCAGGGAAAGGACTTTAGGGCAGCCCCCAGGGTGGAAACCCAGAGCAGTGGGGTTGCGCAGGCAAACTGCAGCCCCTGGGGCGGAAACCCGAAGCGGCGGGGTCAGGCATGCAGGCACGAACTGGGAGCGGCTGGTGATTTTAGAAGCACAAAGGGCAGAGACGTGCCCCGACCTGGAGGCAGGACTGGGAGCACTGCAGAGGGGTGCACAACCCAGGACACTGCAGTTTATAGCAGCACAGACAGAAACAGAGACGGTGTGGCCTGGAGAGCTCACTGAAGAACAAACTGAGGTCTCTCTGCTCTGAGGCAGAGGGTTGAAAATGGTCTCTTCTGCTCTGACTCGCGGAAGAGATGCGGAAAGCCACCAGGGAAAGCCGCCAGAGAACAAAAGCCCCAAAGACTGATTCCCACTGAGCCCATCCCCCACCACAGGGGCACAGGGCAATTCTGCCCAAACAGGGTTGCCTGAGTAAGAGCGCGGCAGGCCCCTCCCGCAGAAGACAGGCTGGGAAAACAAGAGGCCAGCAACCCCAAGGTCCCAAGAAAACAGGTGCATCTTGCTTATGTTCTGGTCAATAATTTGGACTCTATAGATTCCCTCAAACACCCATCAACAGAATGACTAGGAGGAGGAGCCCCCAAAATAGAAAAGACTCAGAGAGTATGACTTATACTGCAGATTTACAAATGGATGCAGATATAACCAAGATGTCAGAGATGGAATTCAGGCTAGCAATTGTGAAGACAATGGCTAGAATGGAGAAATCAATTAATGGCAACATAGAGTCTCTAAGGGCAGAAATAAAAGGTGAATTGGCAAACCTTAAAAATGTTATCAATGAGATCCAATCCAATCTAGATAATCTAACAGCTAGGGTAACTGAGACAGAAGAGAGAATAAGCGACCTAGAAGACAGTATAATAGATAAAAAGGGAAAAGAAGAGGCCAGGGAAAAACAACTCAGAATCCATGAAAATAGAATCAGAGAAATAAGTGACACCATGAGGCATTCCAATGTCAGAATCATTGGAATCCCGGAGGGAGTGGAGAGAGAGAGAGGACTAGAAGATGTATTTGAGCAAATTGTAGCTGAGAACTTCCCTAATCTGGGGAATGAAACAAACATTCGAGTCCTAGAGGCAGAGAGGACCCCTCCTAAGATCAAGGAAAACAGGCCAACAACCCGGCATGTAATAGTAAAACTTGCAAATCTTAGAACCAAGGAAACCACCTTAAGGGCAGCTAGGGGGAGGAGATTCCTTACATACAGAGGGAGGAACGTCAGAATAACGTCAGACATATCCACAGAGACATGGCAAGCCAGAAAGGCCTGACAAGACATATTCAGGGTACTAAATGAGAAGAACATGCAGCAAGGCTTTCCTTGAATAGAACAGAATAGAATAGAATAGAATAGAATAGAATAGAATAGAATAGAATAGAATAGAATAGAATAGAATATCCAGCAAGGCTTTCATTTAGAATAGATGGAGAGATGCAGAGCTTCCACGACCAGCAGAAACTGAAAGAATATGTGCCCACTAAGCTGGCCCTGCAAGAAATATTAAGGGGGGTTCTATAAAAGAAGAAAGACCCCAAGAGTGATATACAACAGAAATTTACAGGGACAATCTATAAAAACAACGTCTTCACAGGCAACATGATGACAATGAATTCATATCTTTCAATAATCACTCTCAACGTGAATGGCCTAAACACTCCCATAAAACGGCACAGGGTTGCAGATTAGATAAAAAGACAGGACCCATCCATATGCTGTCTATAAGAGACTCATTTTGAACCTAAAGATACATCCAGACTGAAAGTGAAGGGATGGAGATCCATCTTCTATGCCAGCGGACCTCAAAAGAAAGCTGGGGTAGCAATTCTTATATCAGACAAATTAGATTTTAAACTAAAGTCTGTAATAAGAGACACAGAAGGACACTATATCATTCTTAAAGGGTCTATCCAACAAGAAGATCTAACAATTGTAAATATCTATGCCCCCAACATGGGAGCAGCCATCTATATAAGCCAGCTGTTAACCAAAATAAAGAGTCATATTGATAACAATACGTTAATTGTAGGAGACCTCAATACGCCACTCTCAGCAATGGACAGATCATCTAAGCAGAAAATCAACAAGGAAAAAAGAGCTTTGAATGACACATTGGACCAGATGGACCTCATAGATATTTACAGAACATTCCACCCTAAAACAACAGAATACTCATTCTTCTCGAGCGCACATGGAACTTTCTCCAGAATAGACCATATACTGGGTCACAAATCAGGTCTCAACTGATGCCAAAAGATTGAGATTATTCCCTGCATATTCTCAGACCACAATGCTCTAAAACTGGAACTCAATCACAAGAAAAAATTTGGCAGAAATTCAAACACTTGGAAGCTAAAGACCACTCTGCTCAAGAATGTTTGGGTCAACCAAGAAATCAAGGAAGAACTTAAACAATTCATAGAAATCAGTGAGAATGAAAACACATCGGTCCAAAACCTATGGGATACTGCAAAGGCAGTCCTAAGGGGGAAATACATAGCCATCCAAGCCTCACTCAAAAAAATAGAAAAATCCCGAATTCACCAACTAACTCTACACCTTAAAGAACTAGAGAAAAAGCAACAAATGACACCTAAGCCACGCATTAGAAGAGAAATAATTAAAATTAGAGCAGAAATCAATGAATTAGAAACCATAAACACAGTAGATCAGATCAATGAAACTAGAAGTTGGTTTTTTGAAAGAATTAATAAGACCGATAAACCACTGGCCAGACTTATCCAAAAGAAAAGAGAAAGGACCCAAATTAATAAAATTATGAATGAAAGGGGAGAGATCACGACTAACACCAAGGAAATAGAAACAATTATTAGAAATTATTATCAACAACTATATGCCAATAATCTGAGCAATCTGGATGAAATGGAGGCCTTCCTGGAAACCTATAAGCTGCCAAGACTGAAACAGGAAGAAATTGACAACCTGAATAGGCCAATAACCAGTAACGAGATTGAAGCAGTGATCAAAAACCTCCCCCAAAAACAAGAGTCCAGGGCCTGATGGATTCCCTGGGGAATTCTACCAAACATTCAGAGAAGAAATAATACCTATTCTACTGAAGCTGTTTCAAAAAATAGAAACAGAAGGAAAACTTCCAAACTCATTCTATGAGGCCAGCATTACCTTAATCCCCAAACCAGGCAAAGACCCCATCAAAAAGGAGAATTTCAGACCCGTATCCCTGATGAATATGGATTCCAAAATCCTCAACAAAATCCTAGTTAATAGGATCCAACAATACATTAAAAGGATCATCCACCACGACCAAGTGGGATTTATCCCCGGGATGCAAGGGTGGTTCAACATTTGCAAATCAATCAGTGTGATAGAACACATTAATAAGAGGAGAGAGAAGAACCATATGGTCCTCTCAATTGATGCAGAAAAAGCATTTGACAAAATACAACATCCTTTCCTGATTAAAACTCTCCAGAGTATAGGGATAGAGGGAACATTCCTCAAGTTCATAAAATCCATCTATGAAAAACCCACAGCGAATATCATCCTCAATGGGGAAAAGCTGAGAGCCTTTCCCTTAAGATCAGGAACACATCAAGGATGCCCACTCTCGCCACTATTGCTCAACATAGTACTAGAAGTCCTGGCAACAACGATCAGACAACAAAAAGAAATAAAAGGTATACAAGTTGGCAAAGAAGAAGTCAAACTCTCTGTTTTCACAGATGACATGATACTTTATGTGGAAAACCCAAAAGACTCCACCCCCAAATTACTAGAACTCATCCAGCAATTCAGTAATGTGGCAGGATACAAAATCAATGCACAGAAATCAGTTGCTTTCTTATACACTAACAATGCAACTGTAGAAAGAGAAATTAGAGAAATGATTCCATTTACAATAGCACCAAAAACCATAAGATACCTCAGAATAAACCTAACCAAAGAGGTAAAGGATCTATACTCTAGGAACTACAAAACACTCATGAAAGAAATTGAAGACGACACAAAAAGGTGGAAAAATATTCCATGCTCATGGATTGGAAGAATAAACATTGTTAAAATGTCTATGCTACCCAGAGCAATCTATACCTTCAATGACATCCCGATCAAAATTCCAATGACATTTTTCAAAATGTTGGAACAAACAATTCTAAAATTTGTATGGAATGAGAAAAGACCCCGAATCACCAAGGAAATGTTGAAAAAGAAAAACAAAGCTGGGGGCATCACGTTGCCCGATTTCAAGCTATATTACAAAGCTGTGATCACCAAGACAGCATGGTACTGGCAAAAAAACAGACATATAGACCAATGGAACAGAATAGAGAACCCAGATATGGACCCTCAACTCTATGGTCAAATAATCTTTGACAAAGCAGGAAAAAACATGCAATGGAAAAAAGACAGTCTCTTCAATAAATGGTGCTGGGAAAATTGGACAGCCACATGCAGAAGAATGAAACTCGACCATTCTCTAACACCATTCACAAAGGTAAACTCAAAGTGGATGAAAGACCTCAATGTGAGACAGGAATCCATCCAAATCCTAGAGGAGAACATAGGCAGTAACCTCTTTGACATCACCCACAGCAACTTCTTTCAAGATACAACTCCAAAAGCTAGTGAAACAAAAGCAAAAATGAACTTTTGGGACTTCATCAAGTTAAAAAGCTTCTGCACAGCAAAGGAAACAGTCAACAAAACAAAGAGGCAACCCACAGAATGGGAGAAGATATTTGCAAATGGCACTACAGATAAAGGGCTGGTATCCAAGATCTATAAAGATCTTCTCAAACTCAACACCCAAAAAACAAATAATCAAGTCAAAAAGTGGGCAGAAGATATGAAAAGACACTTCTCTGAAGAAGACATACAAATGGCTAACAGACATATGAAAAAATGTTCATCGGGGCGCCTGGGTGGCTCAGTTGGTTAAGCGACTGCCTTCGGCTCAGGTCATGATCCTGGAGTCCCGGGATTGAGTCCCGCATTGGGCTCCCTGCTCGGCAGGGAGTCTGCTTCTCCCTCTGACCCTCCTCCCTCTCATGCTCTCTGTCTCTCATTCTCTCTGTCTCAAATAAATAAATAAAATCTTTAAAAAAAAAAAAAAAAGAAAAGAAAAAATGTTCATCATCATTAGCCATCAGGGAAATCCAAATCAAAACCACACTGAGATACCACCTTACACCAGTTAGAATGGCAAAAATGGACAGGGAAAGAAACAACAAATGTTGGAGAGGTTGTGGAGAAAGGGGAACCCTCTTACACTGTTGGTGGGAATGCAAGTTGGTACAGCCACTTTGGAAAACAGTATGGAGGTTCCTCAAAAATTTAAAAATAGAGCTACCCTATGACCCAGCAATTGCACTACTGGGTATTTACCCCAAAGACACAGATGTAGTGAAAAGAAGGGCCATATGCACCCCAATGTTCATAGCAGCAATGTCCGCAATAGCCAAACTGTGGAAAGAGCTGAGATGCCCTTCAACAGATTAATGGATATAGAAGATGTGGTCCATATATACAATGGAATATTACTCAGCCATCAGAAAAGATGAATACCCAACTTTTACATCAACATGGATGGGACTGGAGGAGATTATGCTAAGTGAAATAAGTCAAGCAAAGTCAATTATCATATGGTTTCACTTATTTGTGGAACATAAGGAATAACATGGAGGACATTAGGAGAAGGAAGGGAAAAATGGGGGGGGAGGAATTGGAGGGAGAGATGAACCATGAGAGACTATGGACTCTGAGAAACAAACAGGGTTTTAGAGGGGAGGGGAGAGGGGGGATTGGTTAGCCCGGTGTTGGGCATTAAGGAGGGCACGTACTGCATGGAGCACTGGGTGTTATACAAAAACAATGGATCATGGATCACCACATCAAAAACCAATGATGTATTGTATGGTGACTAACATAACATAATAAAATTTAAAAAAAATAAAAATAAAATAAAATAAAATCACAATTAGATATTACTATAAAAAAAATCTCAAAAATCTCAAATGTGATCCATAAAAAACTTAGAGACAAGTAGTGGTTTACTCAGAACTTTGTTTCCACAGATTTTTTACCACAAGGGCCGTCCTCTGCAGTAACTATGAGGTTTACTTGGACCCAATATACAGATTTCATTCTTGTTCCAAAGGGAATTTGGAGCCCATGAGATATGTAGCCTTTATGGAAGCAGGATTTACTTTTGCTCATATTAAGGGAAAGAAAATAAGAACATATATATTTTTTCTCCCCTCCCCCATCCTTGGGTGCAATGTTTTGAAGAGCTGGTGTGATAGCTTTGCCTACCCCAAGAGGATGTTGCAAAGAATACTCTAGACGATGCAGAACTCTAAATTCCTAGGGCCACACAGCCAATAAGCCCCTTCACCCACATTTTCCTTACTGTACACCATAGTTGGAACAGTCAGTGGAGAAGCCAGCCGGAGAAGTCAGCCCTCACCACGCTGTCCATTCAGCAGGTTGTGTGGGCGCTATTCCAGCAGCCTGGATCATGTGACCCATTTAATCCTTTAGCTGCTTCCTGGACCATCAGAATAGACTTTTCGGGATTGGGGCCAGTAGTTTCAGATGAGTTGTACCATCGGAACCTCCCACATCTTGGATGCTGGTTAGGGTTAAGACCTAGCATTCTGATGGACTCAGTCTATGCTTGTTTCAGTTCTCTATTGCGACTTCACAAACTACCCCAAAACATCGTGGCCTAAGAAAGAACAAACATGAAGCTGTTCACAGACCTGTAGGCTGGGCAGGGTCAGCCCATCTCTCCCTATCTGCCGCTGACTGGGGTGATCTAGCTAGGTCTGGAGGAGGAGGGCGTCACCCCTCAAGTGTCCAGAGCCTCATCAGAGGTGTTGGAACAGCAGAAATTTCTGGGTCTCTCTCTCCCCACATGGTCTTGTCCCTTCATAGGCCAGCCCAAGCTCCCTTATGTGCCCAGCAAAGGCAAGCAAAAGCTGCCTGCGCTCTTAAGAAGTGATATAGTCATCCTTCCACTGCATTCCAGGGGTCAAAGCAAGTCACTAGGCCAGCTCAATTCAAGGGGAAGGGAAATGCACACAGTAGGGATAGAACTGTTTAGAACCCTTTGGTAGAAGGCAGGAGAAAGCAAACAAAAGGGAGAAAATGAATGGTGTCTGTTGCAGATAACGTTCTAGAACATAAGCCACAGAAAGGCCTTGTTCAGAATCCTAAGGCTGGGCAAACCTTGGAAAGATTATTGAATGAATGTCCAGGGTTCTTAATCTGGTCAGCCTCAAAGGTTCTGTGAACCCCTTGGAACTGCATGCAAATGTTGCCAGTGTTTGCTTTCTTATTCCTGGAGGAAGGTGGGAATCTACAGCATTCTGTATGCCCTCAAAGGAGGCTATATTCCAAAAGAGGCAAGTCACCATGATTCCGTAACTGACAGGCAGCATTACACGCCTGTGTAGAGAACCAGCTTTGAAAATAACCCATGATGTAGGATAGACGTTAGGGTTCAAAGCCGACAGCCAAAAAAGAATTCTTGAGACATCTTTGGTGCAAAAAGGTGGTTTTATTAAAGCATGGGGACAGGACCCATAGGCAGAAAGCGCTCATGAGGGCTGGCCCATTATGTACATTCAAGTCGGGAGGGGGTTAGGGATAGCGTAAGCCTCCCAGGTATTTTGGAAACAAGGTTTCCAGGATCCTGAGGGGGCTAGCTATTGTTAAGAAAAGGTTATTTGTTACTATTTAGTAAAAACTCAGTCATAAGACCCTTCAGATATATATATCAGTGGGTCATATACTTGGGGGATGATTGCCAACATATATCTTGGGGGTGGGGGTTAAAGATAAAGGAAGTTTCGTATGCTAAACTAGACTTACAGGATCCTGGGGGTTGGGCTAAGATTGCCTTTTGTCCTTAGCAAAGTATCAACATCGAGGCAGCTGAGTCTCCAGAGGAAGGTCACTCTGCCTGTTTCAAGGATTTGTCAATGGGCTGGAGGTAGTAAGGAAATTTAACAATTTTTCTTCTGCCTTTGTTTCCCACATCAGCCCACAATTCTAGTGTTTCAAAACAAATCAGAAGCGTTCCAGCCAGCACAAATCTGTCATATCATGCTTGGTTTTCACTGGAAACCGTAAGTGTATTTTCTGCAGGAAGATACTTCAAATTTTAAAGTAAAGATCAAATTTCAAGGTTGAAAATGCTCTGAGAAGACTCTTTATTGTAGAAACAAGTCAAGGTGAAGAAGACAGTGAGGAGAGGGGGAAGAAAGGAGCTACACAGATGGAAAAGCGGGTGGGCCACGTGCTTGGTATCATTTTGGAATGTTGGTGAGGTCCAGAGCCAACAGCCAAGAAAGAATTCTTGAGACGTCTTGGGTGCAAAAATGGGATTTTATTGGGGTGGAGCAAGATGGCAGAGGAGTAGGAAACCTGGATTTCGTCTCCTCTCAGGAATTCAGCTGGATAGGGATCAAACCATTCTGAACACCTACAAACTCAACAGGAGATCGAAGAAAAGAATAGCAACAACTCTCTCATCAGAAAAGCGACCACTTTCTGGAAGGTAGGATGTGCGGAGAAGTGAATCCGAGGCAATATTCGGGAGGATAGACGGCGGGGGAGGGGCCTCCGTCGGCCGCTTCTGGCAAGTGATAGAACCACGGAGCACAAAATCGGAACTTTTAAAAGTCTGCTCCGCTGAGGGACGTCACTCTGGTGGCTAAGCGGGGGGTGGAACCCTCCGGGACAGTGTGGTGTCAGGACCCTCGGGGTCACAGAAAGACCGGGGGTGCCTGAGTGTGGCAGAGCTCCCAGGTAACGGAGCAGGGAAGCCGGCTGCAGAGGCGGAGCCCAGGCGCGGGCTCTCAGCTCGGGGTTGCCATAAACTGTGATCCCCGGCATAGTCGGGCCACTGCTCCTCCAGCAGGGACCCAACAAGCGGCAGATTCGGGGAGACTCACCTTCCTCCCCTGGGAGGAGCCGCACGGGAGTGCACCGCAGGGATCTGCTGGGTTTGGAGACTCCACATGGGGTCGGGTGCCAGAGATAGAAATGCGCGGTCACAGGCCGGGTGAGCACGGAGTGCGGCCAGAGACCGGGGAGACGAGAGTGACAGACGGCTTTTCTCTGGGGGCTCACTGAGGAGCGGGGCCCCGAGTTCTCGGCTCCTCCGGAGCGGAGATTGGGAGGCCACCATTTTCACTCTCCGCCTCCAAAGCTGTACGGAAAGCTTGCAGGGAACAAAAGCTCCAGAGAGTAAACCCGAGCAGATTACTTAGCTGGGAGGGGGCAAGGGCGGGGCAATTCCGCCTCCGGCAAAGACATTTGGAAACCACAGCAACAGGCCCCTCCCCAGAAGGTCAGTGAGAACAGCCAGCCAAGACCAAGTTTACCCATCAATGAGAACGGCAGAACTCCAGCGCTAGGGGACTACTGCACATAGAATTCACGGCTTTTTTACCATGATTCTTTACTCTTTCAAAGTTAATTTTTTTTAACTGCCTTTTTTTCTTTTTGAATTTTTCTTTTTCCCTTTTTCAACCAACATCTTATCAATCCCTTTTTTTAAAAAACATTTTTATTTTTCATTTTTAGAATCATATTCTATCCCTTCATAGTAGTTACCCGTATTTTTGGCATATATATATAAGTTGTTCTCTCTTTAAAATTTTGAGATAGTTTCTTCTAACAAATTAAAATATACCCTAAATCTCTAGTATATGGTGATTTCTACTCCCCTGCCTGATCACATTCTCTCCCTTTTTTTTCTTTTTTCTTTTTTTAAATCCTCTTCTTTCTTTTTTCAAACAACTTCTTATCAATTCCTTCTATAAAATTTTTTATAATTTCCATCTTTACAGTCATATGCCATCCCTTCATCATATCAACCCTTATTTTTGTACATATATAAGTTTTTCTTTTTTTAAAATTTTGGGAGGCACTTTCTTCTAAAAGACCAAAATACACCCCAAATCAAGTGTGTGGCACTGATCTATATACCAGCCTCATCATATTTGATCACATTCTGGTTTTTTGTTGTTGTTGTTGTTTTGTTTGTTTGTTTGTTTTCAAGATTTTATTTATTTATTCATGAGAGACAGAGAGAGAGACAGAGGCAGAGGGAGAAGCAGACCCCCCTCGGAGCAGGGAGCCGGATGCGGGACTCGATCCCAGGACCCTGGGATCATGACCTGAGCTGAAGGCAGACGCCCAACTGACTGAGCCACCCAGGCGTCCCTGTTTTTGTTTGTTTTTATCTTTAGCTTTTTCTTTTTCTTTTTTTTCTTCTTTTTCTTTTTTTCTCTTTCCGTTTCTTTTTCCACTGCTTCAGGTCTTTTCTGATTTGTTTAGAGTATATTTTCTGAGGACATTGTTACTCTGCTAGCATTTTGTTCTCTCATGAATCTACTCTCCTCTGCACAAAATGACAAGACGGAAAAAATCACCTCAACAAAAAGAACAAGAGGTAGTACCGACTGCCAGGGACCTACTCAATACAGACATTAGTACGATGTCAGATCTAGAGTTCAGAATCATCACTTTAAAGATACTAGCTGGGCTTGAAAAAAAATATGGAAGTTATTAGAGAAACCCTTTCTGGAGAAGTAAAAGAATTAAAATCTAACCAAGTACAAATCAAAAAGGCTATTAATGAGGTGCAATAAAAAATGGGGGCGCTAACTGCTAGGATAAATGAGGCAGAAGAGAGAATCAGTAATATAGAAGACCAAATGATGGAAAATAAAGAAGCTGAGAAAAAGAGAGATAAACAACTACTGGATCACGAGGGCAGAATTCGAGAGATAAGCGATACCATAAGACGAAACAACATTAGAATAATTGGGATCCCAGAAGAAGAAGAAAGAGAGAGAGGGGCAGAAGGTATATTGGAGCAAATTATAGCAGAGAACTTCCCTAATTTGGGGAAGGAAACAGGCATCAAAATCCAGGAAGCACAGAGAACCCCTCTCAAAATCAATAAAAATAGGTCAACATCCCGACATCTAATAGTAAAACTTACAAGTCTCAGAGACAAAAAGAAAATCCTGAAAGCAGCTCGGGAGAAGAGATATGTAACCTACAAGGGTAGAAACATTAGACTGGCAACAGACCTATCCACAGAGACCTGGCAGGCCAGAAAGGACTGGCAGGATATATTCAGAGCACTAAATGAGAAAAATATGCAGCCAAGAGTACTCTATCCAGCTAGGCTGTCATTGAAAATTGAAGAAGAGATAAAAAGCTTCCAGGACAAACAAAAACTAAAGGAATTTGCAAACACAAAACCAGCCCTACAAGAAATCCTGAAAGGGGTCCTCTAAGCAAAGAGAGACCCTAAAAGCAACATAGACCAGAAAGGAACACAGACAATATACGGTAACAGTCACCTTACAGGCAATACAATGACACTAAATTCCTATCTTTCAATAGTTACCCTGAATGTAAATGGGCCAAATGCCCCAATCAAAAGACACAGGCTATCAGACTGGATTAAAAAACAAGACCCATGGATATGCTGTCTGCAAGAGACTCATTTTAGAACCAAAGACACCCCCAGATTGAAAGTGAGGGGGTGGAAAACCATTTACCATGCTAATGGACACCAAAAGAAAGTGGGAGTGGCAATCCTTATATCAGACAAATTAGATTTTAAACCAAAGACTGTAATAAGAGATGAGGAAGGACACTATATCCTACTTAAAGGGTCTATCCAACAAGAAGATCTAACAATTGTAAATATCTATGCCCCTAACAGGGGAGCAGCCAATTATATAAGGCAATTAATAACAAAAGCAAGGAAACACATCGACAACAATACAATAATAGTGGGGGACTTTAACACCCCCCTCACTGAAATGGACAGATCGTCTAAGCAAAAGATGAACAAGGACATAAAGACTTTAAATGACACACTGGACCAAATGGACTTCACAGACATATTCAGAACATTCCATCCCAAAGCAACAGAATACACATTCTTCTCTAGTCCCCATGGAACATTCTCCAAAATAGATCACATCCTAGGTCATAAATCAGGTCTCAACCGGTACCAAAAGATTGGGATCATTCCCTGCCTATTTTCAGACCACAATGCTTTGAAACTAGAACTCAATCACAAGAGGAAAGTCGGAAAGAACTCAAATGCATGGAGGCTAAAGAGCATCCTACTGAAAAATGAATGGGTCAACCAGGAAATTAAAGAAGAATTAAAAAAATACATGGAAACCAATGAAAGTGAAAACACAACTATTCAAAATCTTTGGGATGCAGCAAAGGCAGTCCTAAGAGGAAAGTATATAGCAATACAAGCCTTTCTCAAGAAACAAGAAAGGTCTCAAGTACACAACCTAACCCTACACCTAAAGGAGCTGGAGAAAGAACAGCAAATAAAGCCTAAACCCAGCAGAAGAAGAGAAATAATAACGATCAGAGCAGAAATCAATGAAATAGAAACTAAAAGAACAGTAGAAGAGATCAACGAAACTAGGAGCTGGTTCTTTGAAAGAATTAACAAGATTGATAAACCCCTGGCCAGACTTATCAAAAAGAGAAGAGAAATGACCCAAATAAACAAAATCGTGAATGAAAGAGGAGAGATCACAACTGACACCAAAGAAATACAAACAATTCTAAGAACATATTATGAGCAACTCTATGCCAGCAAATTAGATAACCTGGAAGAAATGGATGCATTCCTAGAGATGTATCAACTACCAAAACTGAACCAGGAAGAAATAGAAAACCTGAACAGACCTATAACCACTAAGGAAATTGAAGCAGTCATCAAAAATCTCCCAACAAACAAAAGCCCAGGGCCAGATGGCTTCCCAGGGGAATTCTACCAAACATTTCAAGAAGAATTAATACCTATTCTTCTGAAACTGTTCCAAAAAATAGAAATGGAAGGAAAACTTCCAAACTCATTTTATGAGGCCAGCATTACCTTGATCCCAAAACCAGACAAAGACCCCGTCAAAAAGGAGAATTACAGACCAATATCCCTGATGAACATGGATGCAAAAATTCTCACCAAAATACCAGCCAACAGGATCCAACAGTACATTAAAAGGATTATTCACCATGACCAAGTGGGATTTATCCCTGGGCTGCAAGGTTGGTTCAACATCTGCAAATCAATCAACGTGATACAATACATTAACAAAAGAAAGAACAAGAATCATATGATCCTCTCAATAGATGCAGAAAAAGATTTTGACAAAGTACAGCATGCTTTCTTGATCAAAAGTCTTCAGAGTATAGGCACAGAGGGTACATACCTCAATATCATAAAAGCCATCTATGAAAAACCTACACTGAATATCATTCTCAATGGGGAAAAACTGAGAGCTTTCCCCCTAAGGTCAGGAACACGGCAGGGATGTCTGCTATCACCACTGCTATTCAACATAGTATTGGAAGTCCTAGCCACAGCAATCAGACAACAAAAAGAAATCAAAGGCATCCAAATCGGCAAAGAAGAAGTCAAACTCTTACTCTTTGCAGATGATATGATCCTTTATGTGGAAAACCCAAAAGACTCCACCCCAAAACTGCTAGAACTCATACAGGAATTCAGTCAAGTGGCAGGATATAAAATCAATGCACAGAAATCAGTGGCATTCCTATACACCAACAACAAGACAGAAGAAAGAGAAATTAAGGAGTCGATCCCATTTACAATTGCACCCAAAACCATAATATACCTAGGAATAAATCTAACCAAAGAGACAAAGGATCTGTACTCAGAAAACTATAAAATACTCATGAAAGAAATTGAGGAAGACACAAAGAAATGGAAAAATGTTCCATGCTCATGGATTGGAAGAACAAATATTGTGAAGATGTCAGTGCTACCTAGAGCAATCTACACATTCAATGCAATCCCCATCAAAATACCATCCACTTTTTTCAAAGAAATGGAACACATAATCCTAAAATTTGTATGGAACCAGAAAAGACCCCGCATAGCCAGAGGAATGTGTGAATAAGAAAAGCAAAGCTGGCAGCATCACAATTCTGGACTTCCAGCTCTATTACAAAGCTGTCATCATCAAGACAGCATGGTACTGGCACAAAAACAGACACATAGATCAATGGAAAAGAATAGAGAGCCCAGAAATGGACCCTCAACTCTATGGTCAACTCATCTTTGACAAAGCAGGAAAGAATGTCCAATGGAAAAAAGACAGTCTCTTCAACAAATGGTGTTGGGAAAATTGGACAGCCACATGCAGAAGTATGAAACTGGACCATTTCCTTACACCACACACAAAAATAGACTCCAAATGGTTGAAAGACCTCAATGTGAGACAGGAGTCCATCAAAATCCTAAAGGAGAACACAGGCAGCAACCTCTTTGACCTCAGCCGAAGCAACTTCTTCCTAGAAACATCGCCAAAGGCAAGGGAAGCAAGGGCAAAAATGAACTATTGGGACTTCATCAAGATAAAAAGCTTTTGCAAAGCAAAAGAAACAGTCAACAAAACCAAAAGAAAACCGACAGAATGGGAGAAGATATTTGCAAATGACATATCAGATAAAGGGCTAGTATCCAAAATCTATAAAGAACTCATCAAACTCAACACCCAAAGAACAAAAAATCCAATCAAGAAGTGGGCAGAAGACAGGAACAGACATTTTTCCAAAGAAGACATCCAAATGGCCAACAGACACATGAAAAAGTGCTCAATATCGCTCGGCATCAGGGAAATCCAAATCAAAACCTCCATGAGATACCACCTCACACCAGTCAGAATGGCTAAAATTAACAAGTCAGGAAACGACAGATGTTGGCGGGGATGCGGAGAAAGGGGAACCCTCCTACACTGTTGGTGGGAATGCAAGCTGGTGCAACCACTCTGGAAAACAGTATGGAGGTTCCTCAAAAAGTTGAAAATAGAGCTACCATATGATCCAGCAATTGCACTACTGGGTATTTACCCCAAAGATACAAAAGTAGGGATCCGAAGGGGTACGTGCACCCCGATGTTTATAGCAGCAATGTCCACAATAGCCAAACTGTGGAAAGAGCCAAGATGTCCATCGACAGATGAATGGATAAAGAAGAAGTGGTATATATATATATATATACAATGGAATATTATGCAGCCATCAAAAGGAATGAGATCTTGCCATTTGTAACGACGTGGATGGAACTGGAGGGTATTATGTTGAGCGAAATAAGTCAAACAGAGAAAGACATGTATCATACGACCTCACTGATATGAGGAATTCTTAATTGCAGGAAACAAACTGAGGGTTGCTGGAGTAGGGGGTGGGGTGGGAGGGATGGGGTGACTGGGTGATAGACACTGGGGAGGGTATGTGCTCTGGTAAGCGCTGTGAATTGTGCAAGACTGTTGAATCTCAGATCTGTACCTCTGAAACAACTAATGCAATATATGTTAAGAAAAAAAAAGAAGAAGAAGAAGGTAGCAGGAGGGGAGAATGAAGTTGGGGGAAATCGGAGGGGTAGACGAACCATGAGAGACGATGGACTCTGAAAAACAAACTGAGGGTTCTAGAGGGGAGGGGGGTGGGAGGATGGGTTAGCCTGGTGGTGGGTATTGAGGAGGGCACATTCTGCATGGAACACTGGGTGTTATGCACAAACAATGAATCATGGAACACTACATCTAAAACTAATGATATAATGTATGGGGATTAACATAAGAATTAAAAAAAATGGGATTTTTATTAAAGCACAGGGACAGGACCTGTGGGCAGGCATTACAAGCATGAGGGATGACTGATTCTAGACTTGGGATTTGGGGAAGGGAAGGGAAAAGGGAGGTTTTCAAAAGGACTTTCATATGCCAAAGAGAACCTAAAAGATACTGGAGGCCTTGCCATTGTCAAGCTAAGGTGGCTTTTTTCTCTAGCAAAGCCTTAACCTTAAGACAGTTGGGAGTGTCCTGGAAGAAGGTTCTACTCTGCCTGCCTCAAGTATCTGTCAATGGGCTGCAGGTCATGAAGAAATTTTACTTTCCCTTCTGCCTGTGTTTCCCACATCACTGTGGAGGGGAGGGTGATGTTAGGGCTCCAGGAAATTGCGTCTATGGGTCTCTGGAAGTTAGGTTATTGATAAGAATGCTTTTTCCTTGTAAATCACTAAGACATTGGTAAACTGAGGGAGACTCCGGTCCAGCAGGACTGTGATTTCTCTAAGTTAACCCTTGGTTTTTTCCTTCCCTTAGCTTTCAGGTAGCCTGGAGGGCCTGAGGAATGTCACCCAGATCCCACCTGGGGGAGGGGGGCGGGTTGCGGGGTGTCAGCTTGTGCTTTGCCCTCAGCTTGCCTTCTGCTCCCTCATCATGCTGACTCCAGCTGACCGGACCATTGAAAAGAACCAAACTGCTTCCAACTGACAGAATTTAAGGAACCTCCCCAAAAGTCCCGACTTGCCGTATCTGACTTGCCTTTTTTTTCTCTGCAGCCACGGGACCCGATGTGCAGGCGAGGTTTCTGCCGCAGCCAACAACAATATCTGTGGGGTCGGAGTGGCCTACAACTCCAAGGTCGCAGGTAAGCTTTCAGCAGGGCCATGCGCCAGAAAGCCTAGCGCTCTGGTCTCCAGCCTGGGGCGGTGGGGGGGCAAAAATTCCCACTGGAGCAGAGCTGGGACTAGTAGACTTAGCAAGAGCGGGGAAAAAACAATTCTTTTAATCTTTCTGGCAGTATCAATACAGTGAGGTTTTTTTTATTCGAGTGTGTTATAAATACAGAAAAGTACATAGGTCAGGAGCCCACAGCTCAGTGAATTTTCACAAACTGACCACGTCCACGTAAACTGTCAAGAAACAAAATGCCACCAGCATCCCAAAGCCCTCCTCATGTTCCCTTCCTGTTACTACCCATATACACAAGAATAAGCATGAGCCTGATTTCTCACAACAAATAGTGGTTATTCCCAGCTTTTAAACTTTAATATGAATGGAATTGTACTGATTGTACTCTTGTGTCATTATCAATAACATTCTAATGAGACTCTGATAAAGCCTATAAGAATATAAAAAGATAGGTACAAATTATTGTAAACAGACTCAGAACTCCTCAAAAAAAAAGGGGTTGTTTGTTGTTCCTCTCTAAGGAAATATATTCTACTAAAACCCGTGTATCAAGTTCCACAGGAAGGATATTTAACAATTTCACCTTCACCGGGGGCTTTAGAAATGATGGTGGCAGATCACTGGAAATTTAGAAACCAGCATCTCCCTCTCCAAAAAAGAGCGGGAGAGAGAATGAGAGGGGTTCATAAACTGTCAACAACATGCTGGCGAATGAAGTAGCTCCTGGCATGGGTCCGCATTTTGCATCAAATTGGTTCTTAATTTATTCAAAGCTGAGTCACTCAAACTTGTTTTTCTTTTTTTTTTACAACTCTCTTGATATTTTTTTCCTAGCAATTTAATGGAACCATAAACATACTTTGTGCTGACACTTGCATTTCCAGGGACCTAAATAAAGCCAGATTAACCTATACAAACCCATCACTAACCTCTTTCAACGCTGTTTGCTAAGTGGCTTGCCTAAGCCTGGTGCCGAATTTCACAAAAGAATACGTCTGGAGGGCCTGAAATGCAAATGGGGGAAGCTTTGCCCCCCGGGTTTCTGCTCTCTTTACTTTGTGTGCTTTCAAACTGCGGGCATTAAAATGTCAGAAGCCATCAGGAGCTCAGGGGAAAGAATAACACCCAGTTAATAATTTATAAGCCAGGCTCGGACCTCGGGTGTTATCTGTGCAAGGTGGGTTCCCTATCCGCAGGATAAAACTGGAGGCAACTGAAAAAAATCAGACCTGAATTTCCAATTCACAGTGATTGTCTTCAAAATAATTTGGATCCCAAAGCATAGTTTCAAAATAGCTTTGGTGCCCAAAGTAACTGGGTTTCTTTTGATCAAGAGATTCTTAGAACTAGTGCCTGCAAAACTGAGTTAGGAGCAGCTCAAGGCATTAGGAGGGTTTACCGGGGTCGCTTTCTCCATTTGCCTTCTGTCCTTTTCTCTCCTATTGTTTGCGCTCTGAAAACATCTGAGCAGCTCATCAAATGGACCTAATTTCCCTGTTCTTTTCATTTGAATTCCGTAAAAGGGAAACATGAGAAAAGGATTTCAGTGTGTTAACCTAAGAAATAAGAGGGCCAGTTATTTTACGAGCAAAATGGGTTTATTCAGGACAACAGAGAATTGCAATTCAGGACATTGCAAGCTATGGCAAAACCACAGGCAAGTCCCACAAAGCAGAGGAATGTTATTTTATGGAGAAGAAGGAGGAACTTGGGAGGGGTTGTTTTCAAGTAAAGTCCATGGGAGAAAAGCAGGAATTCAGGGTGATAGTCATTTCTCCTTGGCTGATTTGCCGGGGTACTGGATTTCTTGTAGGAGATGCAATGTACATCTTTTCCAGCTGGGGCCTGAAATTATTGATTCTTTCCTGTTGACAACTCTGCTGGGACCTGTAATTGACATTTCTCCCTGTAATTGATATTGAGTGATAGAGCTCCCCCTTCTGGACTCCCAATTCCATTTTAGTGAGCTTTCCCTTTATTAATTTTCACTGGTGCCAGGAGTTTCTTTGGGAGGTTATCCCCGGAAACCAGAGTGAAGGAAAGAGGAGGAAAGACAGCTAAGGGAGGGAAGTCAACAAAGGGTGTGTAGATGAACTGGTTGCTCCTGTGGATAAGCAGGGATCTGAGGGACTGTGGGGACAGCCCACAGAATTGCTCTCCACCAAGGAGAAGAGGCTGGGGAGTTTATCCGCCAACTCCCATCCCTCATTTATGGGGGTGGCTCCTGGGCCCTCGGCACCCTGTCCAGTCTTCCAGGTCACATGGGTGGAGCATAAATCCTGAGGCAGAGAACGCACCCCAGGCAAAGATACCTGGACAGGGCAGCGGATCCACACAGCTGCAACCCCTTAACTCTGCCTCACCTGCTGACTGACTCCCAACCCCAAAGGTGAGTGAATGCAGCCTGATACCGCAAAGGCATGACCTGACCTGTGCTCTGTGAAACCCCAGCTGACTCAGGTCTCACGGCAATGCTGAGGTTCCAGAAATAGACCAGAGCTGGTGGGAGGCATGCCCAGCCACACACAGAGTTTAAGCACAGGAGCCTCCTTTTCCGCTCCCTTAACCCCCGTTTTGCTCCTCTGGAACTACTCATGCTGGTGCCAACTGTTCGAGGGGCCCAGAAGTCTAGTCCCCATCGTCCTGTGCCTGTTGGAACATCCAGTGTCCTCTGGGCTTCCCTGGAACAGCGCAAGGAATTCTTTATGAGGAAGCCCTGGACTGTTACTCAGGAATTACAATAAAAGCAGAATTTCAGCCTCCTGGACCTTACACATTTAGGTGAAACATTTTGTTCCTTCTGGCTGTCAATCGCAAAAGTTGTCTGGTTTTTATAACTCTAAAGGAGCCATGCCTTTCCAGAGAATCTTTCCTTGCAGGTTTCTGAGCTAGGGGTGTCTAGAGCGCCACCTGGTGGCCAGACAAGATCATTGCTAGTCCCTCCCGGTCCCGAGGTGTTCTGTTAAGGTAGGGAGACTCCAGAGGCGGGGTGGTCCAAGCCCTTCCTGCATCCTGGGTGTCTCTTCAACGTGTCCTCAAAAAAAGGCTTAAGTTGAGGTGCTGTAAAATCTTAGCCCAGGAAGAGGAAAGTGGAGATAAGATGGTAAAATGAGTCCCCTGAAGGGAAAGAAGGAAAAAAAAAATCACAGCATCTCTTCATCTGCCTGTTAGTCTGTTACGTCTCTTTTATTCACAGATTTTTTGCTCACTTTTCCACTAGGGCTCCTGTCTTTTTCTTGCTGATTTGCATGCCTTCTTCGTATGTCCTCGATCTTAGCTCCTGCTCAGTTTCAGGCAGTGCAAATATCTTCTCCCAAACTTTCACATGAGGTCATTAATCCACCTGGATTTCACCTTTGTATGTCGTGGTGGCTGGGGACCCAGTTTTATTTTTCTCCAAACGTGAACCAGGGTCCCTGATACCATCTATTCAATAATCCATCCTGTTCCTCTGATTTGTGGTGCCACCTTCATCGTATATTAAGTTCCCATCCATACATGATTAGTCACTAGGTAAATATAATTTACATAAACCCACCTAGCAGGTATAAATTAGGAAGTGTAGCCACACTCCTACTGATGGGCCTTTGTATCTGCTCTTCCCTCTGCCCAGAATACCTCCCCCATAGGCTTTACCTGGCCACACCTCTTCATCCTCTTCTCCGTTTTCCCATTGCTCCTCCAACATCACCTCCCAGACCAGCTTCCTCATCCACACGTGAGAAAGCATGCAGAGTTCTTTCCTCCCAGCACTAACTACAGTCAGCTACTGGACGTATTCTTGTGCATGGTGATTTGATCAGTATCTTTCTCCCCAGGCAGACAACAGTCTCCATGAGGACAAGGGCCATGTCTCTTTTCTCTCACCTCAGCACCGAGAACAAGATCTGGGGCACAGTGGATGCCCAAAGCCTATTTGCTGAGTGCCAGAAAGCAAGAAAGGAATAAAGACAAGGAAGGGCCAGTGATAAGCAGTAGAGATTAATTATTAGATGAAGAATGGATGGATGAATGGAGTCATGAGATGAAGGGCCTAAGGATCTAAGGACCCAAAGCTCATAGAATTTCTACCAGGAAGCAAATTTATCTCCTCTTCTACCAGCACCATCTCACCTTTGCTGCTTCATCCCAATCAAATTAGTTCCAAGGAGACGTGGGCCTTCTCACACCCTCTCCCCACTTCCCTCCCTTCCCAGGGCACCACCAGTAGGAGCTGCTCCTGGGCCCATCAGTGAAAAGAGAAAAGGGGCCCCTCTGCACCCACACCTCAGACAGCTCCAGGCTATCAAGCACAATGACCATCCATCCACCATTTATCATTCAGGTGTTACAAAAAGAGTGTGTAAATTTCCAGGAGCTCATCTTTTCTACTTACTCATCAGAATCTCAAAATCTTGGGCCCCAAAATTCCTTTAGTCCAAACACCCACTGACACTTGCCTAAGGATAGCAACATAGTAGTATTAATAATGATAATAATAATAAGTAACACATAGTTACTCTTCCAATGTGTCAAACACAATACAAAACTCTTTACCCAACCCTTTATACAATTTTCTTATACATTATTATATATAATACATATAACATATATATTATATATTAGCATCCCTTTTCTACAGAGAACAAGACTGGGGCCCCACAGCTTGTAAGCTGTAGAATAAACCTGCAGCCAGCACAGCCTGGGCCAGAAATTCTGCCTGTGGCCCCTACACGAAAATGCTTGGACAACTTCCCTTTTCCTGCCCTTCTGGGATAGCCTGGATCCAGCCTGGAGCCACATACCTCCAGTGACAAGAAACTCACTCCCTTCCAACATAGTCTGTTCTACCTTTGGATATGTGTGACTTTGAGAATCTTCCTCTAAAATGAGCTCTCTCTTTGATTTCTGTTGCCTGTTGTCATGGACACAGTTGCTACCCCCTCTTTAAATGACACATGGCAGGGAAAGAGGAAAGCTCCCATTAGTCTGGCTCCTAAAGAGCAAATACTCTATAACATGTAAACACATGCATTTGGCATGTCCCAAAAATCTTAGTGCCATCTTGAAGCTTTAATAACTTCAAAGATATGTATATTTGAGGTTTAACTATTTACATTCCCTTTGCCCACTTATTTACTTTCATGAATTTTGAAGAAAAAGATTAATTTCAGGTTTTTTACTTTGAAAATGCCTTTATTCAGTAACTCTTTAGGAAAATAACTTAATTCTTTTCTTCCTTTTGATTTTTAAAGATTATTTATTTATTTGAGAGACAGAGAGAGAGAGAGAGAAAGAGCACATGGGGGGGAGGGGCAGAAGGAGAAGGAGAAGTAGACTCCCCGCTGAGCAGGGAGCCCAATGAGGTGCTTGATCCCAGGACCCTGGGATCATGACCTGAGCCGAAGGCAAATGCTTAACCGACTGAGCCACCCAGGTGCCCCTGTTCCTTTTGATTTTTAAATCAGTGTTTGACATCCTCAATCAAAGGGAATAAGACAAAAAATTAAAATTAAAAATGTATTGTCCAAAATTTGCAACCCCCCCAAAAAATGCACAACAAATATAAATAATGAAGCTTTCAAATGATGTTTCTTGAAGTTTGTCAGATTTATATTTCTGAGATTATTAAAGCTCAAAACTGCACCAAGCCTTGGGAGATGCTATCTCTTACTGCCAATCCCTTCCAGCACTCAACAGTTATTGCTGGCTGCCTCCCATGTACCCGGTTCTGCTGTGGGTGGTGGGATACAGCTGTGAGGCAACCAGCAGGATTCCTGTCCTCACACAGCTTAGAGTCTAAGAGGAGACACAGACGATGAGCGAATCAGCACAATAATATCAGATCGCTGCTGTGACCAAACCAAAGCAAGGTGGTAGAGAATAACCAGGCTGAGGGGACAGGTAGCACTTTGAGGGTGGGAGCACCACACCTGGGCTTCCGCAGAGTTCCTCAGAGCAACCCCAGGGTGGGGCCAGGCCAGGCAGCATCGGCCTTACCTGCCTGCCTTGTTAAGTCAGAGCATCTAGATTTATGCACCGAGCTTTGGGATGGGATCTCCTTTGTTCAACGGTTCTGAAAAAGAGTTTGAAAACCATACTGTTGACCATTATCAAAATACCCCGAAATTTCGCTGCCGGCAATGAATTACCTCCACATATTTGGCCGATAGAACTCAAAACGTTTCAGTGAGTTCCCATAATGTTATCTGAATTTTAAAACAAACCAGTAAAAATTGCACATTAGCACAATGATGAACATGTTTTCAGATCCTTAGGTCAGCATGAATTCATGCCTCAGCCTGCCGATTTATATTCACGAGCAAAAAAGGTGGTGATTAGCAACACTGAGGTTCATGGGCAGATGCAGTGTTTGCTGGTGTGGAGTACAAGTTCCCCTTTTGTAACAAGAGCAGAGGTAGAAAGGATTTAACTCAAATCCCTGGGCCTTGCAGCTCTTAGGGAAGGAAGTCTCGGAGTCCCCACTGGTCAGTAGTGCGGTGATCAGACCCTCATGGTGGGGGGATAGAAGTGTTTGATGTGCGCACTGTGTTTCCCTATGCCATTGAATCACACCAGCCAGGAGAGCATTTTACAACTGTGAACACACAGAGTCCTAGCCCACCCTGGGCTTTCCTCTCTCCCTTTGCCTCTCACCTTTACTCTCTTGCCTTCCCTTGTTCTCTCTTTCTTACCTGGCTCTGTCTTTGTCTCTCTCTCTCTCCGTGCCCCGCTGTAGCTCCTACAGCATCCAGGGACAGAGGAGAGAGAAAACCCTTGAGTCACCCTGTGCCTCTGTCTTGGCTACAAATGGTGCAGTCGCTTGCGAAAATGAATACTGTATCTCATTCAATTAATGCATGCCTCATTCCTCCCGAGCTTAACAAGATTAAAGGAATGTCGGGCGCCTGGCCCCAGAATATGAATGAGAGCCTTGCTCCCATTCTGTGGCTGCCCCTGCCTCCCTGGACGCTGAAACAGTCAGAAGATTAATGCACACCAGCTCTGATGTTCTGTGCAGCACAAAGGGGGCCAGGGAGGGCAGGAAGAGGAAAAGAGACAGACAAAAGCTGCAAAGAGAGTGGGTAAAGGGCAGGGCTGGATGCACCACTCTGGCTGGATGATGAAATTCAGTGTTGCCATTGGTTGGCATGCAGGACAGTTCAGGTCTACTTCGGCAGGGTTGAATTTCTCTCACCTTCTAGCTGAAGTGGGCTGTTCAGTTCTGCTCATCTAGACAAGTTCAAGACCATTTGGGTTTTCTCCTTGCAGGCAAGTGAAAACCAGCCTCTCTGTGATGTTTCCCTACCTACAAAGTGGGCGCGACTTCTGGCCAAAAGAAGCTGCACTATTTGGTTTACTCTGTGATCTGTTGAGTACTATTGTTGAATACATTTTTAAAAAATAAATAAAATACAGGGAAGCCAAAAGCAAAATGTGAGGCTTTAGACTTCCTCTCTCTTATAAAATGAACCATAAAACTTAGCTTCCAGGGGGCGCCTGGGTGGCTCAGTAGGTTAAGCATCTGCCTTCGGCTCAGGTCATGATCCCAGGGTCCTGGGATGGAATCCCGCATCGGACTCTGCTCCGCGGGGAGCCTGCTTCTCCCTCTCCCTCTGCTTGCCACTCCCCCTGCTCACTCGCGCTCTCTGCATCAAGTAAACAAATAAAATCTTTTTTAAAAACACAAAACTTAGCTTCCAGAAAGTTCAAAACGAAGATTATGCTCATTCTGTATGAACTTCTCCCCAAGGGAAAGGATGCTAAGTGATTATTGGACATTTGTTGGCAAGAATGGTGACCTGATTTATGGGTAAAGAAAACCCATAAGTGGAAAATCTCAAGATGTTATTATTTGTTCTTCTGGACCTGCCATTTCTGTTAGGGAAAAAAAATCAGCTAACGTAATGATACCATACATCTATTCATCAAATATTTATCAAGCTTAAAATAATGCTGATCACCTAGGACCCAAGAAAAGAACAAAATAGACATGCTCTGAACTCAGAGCTTTTGCTGTCTAGTGATGAATGTGTTGACCAAGAAGAGTTATAAAGCAACCAAAGCATTTATTTGGGTCTTAGGCATTGCAGTCAGGGAGACACAGAGTCAACTGACATGCAACGTGTACTCCAAAATGCAAGCAGGGAATGTGGGCTTATACAGGCAAAAACCACAAGGTCCCATAGCTCGTTGTGAAAGAATTATCATTGATACTGACAGAGTTAAAGGGAGTATCTAAGGTTGGCTCTTCAGTAACATATGCTACGTTATCTCCATTTCAGTCCAGAGTAAAAGGATGTTTTCCAAGAGGTGATTAAGGTGCAACCAATAAGTTACAACTGACAAGTCAAAAGTCCTTCCAAAAATGGAAACAGGAGATGTGCATCACCTTGCTTCTTCAGTGTCCTCCCCACCCTATTTTGGATGCCTGTCTTAGCAAGGCTTACTTTAGGTTGTAATCACCTTGCACAAATGAAACTCACAAGTAAGCAATTATACTACTAGAAGGCCCAAAGTATGGTGCTGGAAGGGGTGGGGGTAGGGGGATGCCGGGGAACTGGATCCAGAAAGACTGCTGGGGAAATGCCTCCTGAACACAATGCCTCAGAGAAGGATGAGCATTGGGAGAAGGTGTATGCAGGCACAAGGAGTGGGCTATGGGACACTGAGGAGGAAGGAGAGACCCTTCAAGAGAAGACAGTTTCGTATCAATTTCACAAGCCCTGCAAGAACCTGGCTTGTCCTTATTTGAATGGATTTGCGTGCCATGTTAGAGAGTGATGCTTGTGTCCTAGTGTCCTTTGGCCATGGTAAATATAGTTAAGAGGTGTCAGGATCCAAGTTTTGACTGTGTAGAGCCCAGTCCCTTCACTTCATAACTCCCGTGGAAAGAAAGACTTGGTCAGCTGCTCTAACATTCTAGGGTCCTTACCACAAAAGAAAGTGTATGAAGCAGAGAACAATATGGCCCCCAACAGCAATGTCTGGAGAGTAGTAATAGAGGGACCAAGTGCCCATCTCATTGGCTGCTACTTCGCTAACCCTGGAGAGACTTGTTAGGGACAGTCAGACGGTGATGTAAACTATGGGTGCCCACAAGTGTGCCCCCTTGTGCATCCCTGTGTGCAGCTCAGGTTTACCCACACAATCGTGGACTGCAGCACTCTGCTCCTCTTCAATGTCCCAGCAAGGAGTCACTCCTACAAGTTGTTGGAAGAGCACAAACTTTACAAAGGTGACATAGGGGAGAAAGAGGAGGGGGCTGTATCATGCACCCCATTACTAATATATTTCAGAAGGGCCCATTCTGCATTTCTGTCCTCCCCAAAACCCCTTCTCAGCTATCATGCAACTTGGAGTCCTCTTTTCCTGACTCCCCGGATCTTTGCACTGTTCCTGCCCCTCTCTCTGCCCCCTAATCTCTAGGATTTACTCTGAAATATTTAATATCAATTTCATCCCCCCCCCCCCCCCCGTCCTGGCCGGGGGTTTTTTTCCCCCCTGAAACTGCCCCCCCCCCCGCCCCCACCCAGTCAATACCCAATCGCTGAAGGCTGAGCTTCCACTTAGAAAGACTTATCCAGGAATCTCTTCAGACCACAAAGGTGGTCTCTCTCCATTAGAAATTCTAGTCAAGTTTGCGCACGGGGGTGGGGGACAACTTCTTCAAATAGTTACATAACGAAAGGCGTGGGTGGAGTCCAAAAAGGATCGAGCGGGACGGTCTGTGAGTCCTTCTTCATCCTCTGAAGGTGGAGCCCACCCAGCCTGAGGTTGGACTCGGGATTCCGCAGCGTCCCCCAGGACATCTGGGGGCAGACCCTCCAACCATACCCAGGACCTGAGCCCTCATCACCCCCCCCACCCCGTGTGCAGCGCACTGGGCGACCAAAACGTGGTGTTTCCCTGCCCGCACCACAGGTATCCGGATGCTGGACCAGCCGTTCATGACGGACATCATCGAGGCCTCTTCTATCAGCCACATGCCCCAGCTGATTGACATCTACAGTGCCAGCTGGGGCCCGACGGACAACGGGAAGACGGTGGACGGGCCCCGCGAGCTCACGCTTCAGGCCATGGCCGACGGCGTCAACAAGGTAAGGAAGGGCTTGGCTGCGGACACCAGGTTCAGGACCTAGGGGCTGAAGCGGGGGGCGCTGGGGGTGGGAGGTATCCAGAGGAGGTGATGAGAGTGAAGTAAGGGGCAGGGAAGGAGGCAGAGGTGGGGCTGTCACCCTGTGCTTTAGCTCAGGGCCTCCGAGAAATGGACCCCCAAACAGGGTTAGTGGGGCCTTTTATTGGAGCGGACTCCTTTAAAGGGCAAAGAGGAGGGGGCAGGGGTGCCTTCAGACAGTGATGCTGGCTCAATCCAGGCGAAAGAGCGGGGAGGAAGGAGGGTCATCCTGGGGGCCTCTGCTAGCACCCCCACTGTGCCACACGTCAGCTGGGAGCAGCCCCCAGGCAGTGGGGTCTGGGTGCGGAAGGGGCTATGAGCCATATATGAGCCTCCGGTTTTTGAGGATGCCCATCCCTGAGATTAGCCCAGGAATGGAGAGAGCCAAGGAAAAGAGACCAAGGCAGAGCCCCCAAAGGGAAGGTAGCCAGTGAGTGGCCCATGCTCGAGGAAAGAAGTACCCTCCCTACCATCTCAGGGCAGGGGTCATCTCCCATAAGATATGAGCTAGGCCCCGGGATCAGAGTCTTCTGGGTTCAGGTCCCATTTAGGGCGCTCAATGTCTGGGTGTATCCACAAATGACTTGACCTCCCTGCGCCACTGTTTTTTGCCTGTACAATGGTGATAATCATACATTTCTCCTGGGATCATTGTAACGTGTCAATGAGATAAATACGCCAGTGTTTGGCACTGGGAAGTGCCCCCGGAAGGGTTGGTGTTTATCCAGGTCATTATGGACACTTGACCAATCTCCCCAAAACTTTGTGGTATAAAGCATAGTGTTTTACTAGGCTTGTGGATTCTGTGGGTCAAGAACTCAGGGCACAGTGGGGATGGCTGGTGTCAACTCCAAGAGTCCTGGACCACAGGTGGAAGACTCCAGACTTGAATTGCCAGACTGTTGTGTCTTCCAGTGCCCTTAGGATGTGCCTAATTACTCACCATTGGTGCCACAACACCAACCACTCAGAGTACTTAGTCATTTTGTCTTATTTAGTCTTGTCTTCAAGATTAGACTTGCCTTCAGGTGACAGTGATGCCCCTTCTGTGCTTTGAGTTTGCTTGTCTAATCAGCCGTGGACATGGGAATCACATTTCCCAAGATTACAACAGTGGTGCATGGAGTAAGTCACCAGGTCCTAAGTGAGGGAAAGACAAGTATGTCAGGTGTGGTAGATGCACTTTTGGAAGTGCATTTTAGGAATTTTTAGAAAGTTTGCCTCTTGGGTTTTGACCAATTTCAAATGGATGAAATGGTTATAGCCATGTTTGGATATATAAACTAGCACTATTATAAGTGAACTGCAAAATGCATCTATTCTGTTTATGTTTAAGTTATTTACAGTCTATGTGAAATACACATGAACTTATTACTTATACATTTATATCACTAAAATAGGTATGTGTATAAAACACCCCAAAGTCAACAGTAGCTTAGAAAGGTAAAAATATTAAAGAAAATTAGAGTGGACCACTGAAGGCTATTTTTTGTTGTTGTTTTAAAGTGTTACAAGATGCCAACATTGCGTTTTGTTTTATTTTTAACTACTGTCACTGTTAAATCCCACAACTTACTCATATTATAACTGGAACCTAAGTACAGTCTCCCCAGTCCTGTTTACCCCTCAGCCCCCAGCCCCTGGTAACTCTCTATTTCTATGAGACATCCCAGTTCTCACCTCAATCCCTGTCCCTTGTTGGCCACAGAACTTAGGACTAGTCACTTAGTTTCTCCGTGCCTCACTTTCTTCTTCAGTAAAATAGTCCCCATCAATGGTTCTCACAGTGTGGCCACTGGCCCACCCACAAGTTTGTGAGAAATGCAGAGCCTCAGCCCCATCCACCCACCTGATGTATCAGAGTCTGCATTTTAACAAAGTCGCACTCAAGTTTGAGAGGTGCTGCTCTAAATGATTTCTAGAATACATATCTCGTAAGCCTAAGATACTAAGACCACAAGATAACGTGGTTTTAAAAATCCCCTAGTGACTAGGAAAGAGCAGTAGAAGTGACTCATTTTCTGGGATGGCACTGTGCGTCCCCTTCCTGGTGGTGCCTTGAAGGGATTGATGACCAAGCCAAACACTCTGGTTTGTCTCTGAGCTGCAGGAGCAGAGGCCCGGGTGGCTCAACCTAAGGGGTTTCTTGTAGGGATGCACGAGGAAGGACTAGGGCAATGGGATGGATTCGAGCAGGACCTCATACAAGCTGGGACCAGACAAACATTCTGGATCCAACATAGCTGCAGGACTCTGGCCACAGAGTGTGTGGGTATCCCCATGGGGCTCCCACAATCACAGGGCTTGGCTGTTGTCTCGTGCCTGTCTCTCACTGGCTTTGTGTGTCCCTCTCTGAATCCATTGTTCCTCTTCCTTGGGACTTATGTTCATGTGCTACTTCTGCGTGGACGGGACCCCATCAGCAGCCTCGTTTGTCACAACCTGTCAGGCTCTACTCCAACTGCCATCTCCCCCAGCACCCCCAAGCTTGAGGGGGAATCTTGGCCCCAAACTAGGGGAGACACTTCTCTCTCTGGTAGGTTCCAAAACTAGCAAATGTGGTTCCATTGGACAAGTTTAGAACTTGAACGGTCAGAAGTCAGTCTGAAGGTTGCTAACAGAGCCCCTTTCTTTTCCATTCTGGTAACATCAAGTGGCAGTTGGCACCCTCGCACAGCTTTGTAGAGCTCTGAAGGAGAAGTTTCTTCTGAACTGTTGAATTCTTTCAGAAGTCTCAATAGAAATATAACACCATATGCTTCTCCTCTGTTATGGGTGGAATTGTGTTCCCCACCACCACCAAAATTCATATGTTGAAATCCTAACCCTTCCCCCATCTCAGAATGTGACCTTATCTGGAAATAGGGCCATTTCAGGTGTAATTAATTAAGACAAGGTCATTCTGGAGCAGGGTGGGCTCCTAATCTGATATGACTGGTGTCTCTATTAAAAAAGGTAATTTGGACACAGACACATAGGAACAATGGCCAGAGAACATGAAGGCAGAGATCAGGATGATGCCTCTACAAGCCAAGGAAACCCCCAGCAGCTAGGGGAGAGGCATGGGACAGATTCTCCCTCCCAGCCTTCAGAAGGAACCAACCCTGCCGACATCTTGACTTTGACCTTCCAGAACAGCTATATATACAATATACAATATATTTCTGTGGTCTACACCACCCATACTTTGTTACAGCAGCCCTAGAAACCATGCACCTTCCAGGGTTAGAAGAGAGATTTGGCCAGACTCCAGCAGTGCAGAAACAACATGGTCACTTTTTCAGTTACCCTTGATGTCAACTGGCTCCCTCTCAGATAACTAAGATAGCTGAGCATTGATCCACTTACAACTTATTCTCACCTGGCACCTCGAGAAGCAGCCTTCCTTCACTCTCTAACATCATTCCTCAAAGGAGAAGCTTGCAACAATTCCCATGATGCCATCAGCATCAGCCCATCTGAGACAGCCACAGGGGGCCCCTGACATTTGAAAGGCACAGTACCGTTTACAGAGGGACTTACCCACAGGATCGGCAGGTGGGGGTAAGAGGTGGTGCCGCCACCCCATTTCAGTGCCTCAACCCTCTGGAGTTTTTAGGATGAAACTTTAGACACACAAACAGCTTGTTTGCTTATTGCATTGTTCACTGTGTGGCTGGAGAGAAATGGTTGCACATCCAAGGACCCAGGACCAGGTGACAATACCCTGGGAACACTTGGCAGATGTCCTCCTTCCCCAGCAGACAGGGATTTCCACTGAGAAGCATTTTTTTGACACCCAAGTCCAAAAGAGAGACATGTAGGTGACATCTGCCCTCAGTCTGAATTTACAACGCGCATGGCATTCAATGCAGCACATTCCCAAGTGGCTCCTGTCATTTTCCATGGACTTCTGAACTGTTCCCCACATCTCAAGTCCGGGTATTTCTCTCTCCTCCATCTGTAGCCTCCCCTGCTACAACTAGAAAGGCCCTTTCAAGTGTGATTGTTCTGGAAAGTATGCCAACTGTGCCAAAACTCGAAGAGAAAAATTGTTATGACTTATCTTCAGATGACAGCATGTAAATATTTTAGAAAGTGAAGTGAGTATGATGAAAAATACATGATTTCTCATTAGACTTTCCCCCAAGCTGTGGGAATGGTTCTTTCCTTGTTTCAAGGTGACATTTCTTTGGACAGAATGGTAGAATCTCGTGCATGATGGTGTATTATACACGAGCAGAGATTTCCTCTCAGTTATCTGGTCTACTCTAAAGGGAAGTCCACCTCGGAAATGTAGCTCCATCTAAACAAGAGTCAGATAATTACCTAGCACGCAAAGGTAGGTCTTACGCTTGTCTTTGAATTTTAGCATCCTGTGGGTAGGTTTTGTTTGACAGACATAGCAATGATAAAGAAAGAGGAAGAGGAAAAGAAGGCTGAGGGACCTTTTTGGGGATGTGCTGTTTGCCACAGACCCCACCACTCCCAATTGTATGACCTCTGTTTTGCACATAAACATCACCTACCCGGCTCCTTACAGATCTGAGTTTGCATTTCCTATATTTGTTCAGTAAATACTTAAGGGAGGCAGCAAGGAGCAGAGAAGAGAAAAGGAAAGGAAACTTTTTTCCCTTTATTTGTTTTTTCATCTTTATAGTCTACATGTTGACCATACAATAAAAGCATTTCTCACATTTTATATGGGAAGAAGGTGACAGTCATAGATCCCTGAATTATGAGATATCCAATAACTGACGTCTTTCTTAGTTTGGGATCCTGTAAAAGCAGACCCTGAGACAAGGATTGAGTTCATGTAGTTGCTTTGGGAGCCAAAGGGAACACCAGTAGTGAAGGGGGAGGTATGACAGGGAAGAAAGGGGCCAATGAAGGTTGTGTTACCAGGCCAGCTACCACTGTGAACAACTGGAGCTTAATCCCACTGGGAAACTGGAAAACCATGCAGAACATGCCCTGGAGTCATCCCTGCCAATGGCAAGGGAGCTGGGGTAAAAGTCATGGTCAACATAAATGCCACAGCACTTTTGGCCCAGGGGCAGGTGTGCAGAACAGGCTCTTGGGAGAAAGCCCTTCTACAAAGAGACGCCTATGCTGGCATTTGGAAATGCCCAGTGCATGGAAGGTCTAAGGGATGTGGGCTTACACCCGCTGCCGCCTACTACAGTCTCCAGAGTGCAGTTTGAGAAAACCTAATCTGAGGATTAGAGTCTTTGCTATCTGGATAATAAAGGACCAGTAGGGTGATGTGTTTGCTGGTTAGAAAGACGCAGGCCTTGCAGAGACTGGTGGAGTAACAGAGCCACGTGTTGTAGGATCACAGGGTCTGATGTTGCCCTGACAACCAGAAAGGGCATTCAGACAACACTAGAGGGCCTTGAAAGTGACAGTTGGTTCATGAACTTCTTTCCACATCTTGAGGAAGTACAGCTACCGAGGGCAACCGTGGTATGTCTGTGGTTGGCTCTGATTTCTATACCCCAACCTCTTATTAATCATGGTTCAGGGCTGCTACTGGAAGGAGCATCTCAGGGATATTTAAAGACAAGCCAGGCACAAGCTGAGGCACAGGTGAGACAGAGCATTGATTGTTTATCAGGCAGTCCCTGCGGGATTGAGCAGGGCAGAAGCATGGATCCCAGCTCTTCGGGCTGGAATGTACAAAAGAAGGATCACTTGCAAAACGGTGGCTCGAAAGGCACCTTGCAGGCAAGGGGGGCAGCGGACTGCCCAGGGAGACAGTGATAAATTGGGCATTGGTGAAGCAAAGCGTTAGTGCAGCCTGCTGGAATTTAATCAGAGCAGTGGGTCTGACATGGTGGCAGCGAGTGCCGGGGCTTCTGACAGGCAATGGATGCCTCCTGCCAAGGAGCTCTCAGGAACACTCCATGAGCCCTGATTTATGCTCTGAAACCAAGCAAAGGTTCACAACTGGGCAGGAGCTGCCAAAGTGTGGAGTCTGCGATCCAGTCTGAAATGATGGTTGCAGTTACAGTCCCTCCTTTCATTTGTGATAAAGAGAAATGGAAGAAAAGGCTGGTTGGTGGCTTTTGGGTGATTCCTCTCAAGTGCTGGCCAGCCTGAGGTGGGATGGCCAACCATCTTGGTTTCCCATTTTTAGCACTGAAAGTCCCACTTCCAAGGAACCCCCCAGTCCGGGCAAACCGCCAACACTCGGTCACTCCCCCTGTGGCCGTGTTGGTGGTGGTGACTTACCCGAACCCAGAGAAAACCCCAACCAGCTTGAGGGATTGACATGAATGTAAACCCATTTGAACTCCCGTGACATCAGGAAGGTTCATCATGGTGTGTTTGGATCCTGCTAGAAATGAGACAGCATTGCGTAAGGGTCTTCCCTCCAGAGTGTAGACGTGGCAAAACAGGTAGTAATTAGAGGTGACTACAGTAGGCGCCATTAAACGTAGCCTTGAGTGAAGGATATAATCAGAAGCCAAGGGCAATGTGCCGTCCTCTGTTTGGCTTTTCTGGAGACCGTGACACCCCCAGCACACTCTTGAACTCCCCGGGGAACCTGATGGGGACACGAGGCGGACGCTGTGGTCCTGGTGCCGTGGCATCCTGCTCACCAGCCAGCCAGCCTCTCACCGCTCCTCTGTGTGAGGACCTGCAAGGCATCGCTGGAGTGTGCTCCCCAGTGCGCACACAGTCCCAGCCATGAGGAGTTAACACCCAAGGGGCAACCGCCCACCTGCACTGTCCTGGTGGCCAGGTCCCAGGGGCTCTCCAGAGAGACTGACCCCAGCTCCCACAGGGAGAACCTGCTCATCAGCTCACACTTGGCTGTCTTTTCTCCCTTCCCCATTTCATGTTCCCCCGCCCGTAACATATGCTTCCTGCGATCACCTCCCCCCAAATTAACTACTACTCCCTGGTCCTTATCTCAGTGTCTGGTTTTGAAGGAACATAAACTGGGGCCAACCCCTTTCTCCTATAGGTGTCGCAAGTAGCTTTCTGAAAGTAAGCCTAGCTCTTTACAGGAGGATCCATTGACCCATCGTCCCCATTGAAGGACTTTTGTGCATTCACCACCACCTCCAACACTGAGTACAGAAAAGAATAGAAGTGATAAATAATGAACACATAAAGAGCTGTATGGGAATGTAATTCAATCACTGATATTGTGACAGAGAGGGACTTTCTAAGCATAAAAGCAAAGGGGAAAATATTTACCAAAATAAGTAATAAATATTACTACATAAAACCTTTCAAAATTTCTGCAGGTCTGGTCATTGTTAAAGCTCAGCAATGGGTCCATGGGGATTCATTATAGTATTCACTCTATTTTTGTTGTGCTTAACATTTTTCAGATTAGAAGGTTTTTATTCATCCCCCAAAATAAAAAGCAATTCAGTAGGTGGATAAGTTGTCAAGAATAAGAATACACATTTCAGGAAAAATGAAAACAGCAGCTGCTCTAATATTATACAGATGGCTACTTGTGGCTTGGGATAAAAATTCCAGGGACTACATTACACAGATTTCTTTTAATGCTATATCTGCTAGAAGGCAAATGGAAGCGAACATGATGAATTGTATCAGTCAGGAGAGGCTACATTATGCTGTGGTAACAAAGAGCCCCCAAAGCTCAGAAGCTTCAAACCACAAAGGTTGATTTCTCATTCAGCTACACATCACCATGGCCAGTAGGGGGCTCTGCTTATCACAGTTTCTCGGGGAACAGAGCTTACATCTGGGACATTGCTAATCACTGTGCAGAGGGAAAAAGGGTGTTCTGCAGCATCTGGAACTGACTAGTAAATGGTTCAGCCTAGAAATGACACTATGTATCAGCCACTCCCACTCAAACCTCATTCATTAACATGGCTTACAAGACCCCACCCAACCACAAAGGGATCATGGACCCAGACAGTGGACAGCTAGAAATATATGCCATATAGCACCGGTGACTACCACAATGAGCCCAGAAAAACTGCTATGTGACTCAAAAGGTAACCAGTGATCTAGTGAGGACAAACACAAATGTCAAAGATGTTTGTGAATAGTGTGGGTAAAATTGTTCAATGAGCTATGAGTGCAGAAAGGCAGTATTTGTAAATCAGTACATTGTTTTATGTGGTAGTTAAAATATGTATTTGCAAAAAATAATAGGTTTATGCAATATAGTGGGAAATTTTCTGCAAGTCAAAATGCAATATATAAAAGAAAAGATTAGGTAAATACATATGTAATATAAATGACAGAAATTTGGCTAAGATCCTTAATATAGAAAGAGCTCTAACAAATCAATAAAAAGAAGATGAAAGAAAAAGATGGGCAAAGGATAATATCTTTGGGGCTTGGTGCTTTGCTAAGCTATTCATAAAGAAACAATACAAATGATCAATAAGGTTGCAAAAAGATAAACTCTACTGGTCATGGAAAAATATATAACTCAAAACAACAAGGTACCATTTTTGCCCACCAAATTGGCAAAATTAGTTTTTAAAATGTATGATTCTAAATCTTGACCCACAAGGGTTGACTGTGGAATTCTTAAACATTGTTGGTAAAAAAAAATAAATTGTTAACAATCTCTATAAAGAGTAGAAGCATAGGAATATGGATCAAGAATCTTCAAACATTCATTCCTTTTTACCCTAAATTCCCCCTTTTAGAAATTCTGCCTAGGGCACCTGGGTGGCTCAGTCGGTTGAGCATTAGACTCTTGGTTTTTGCTCAGGTCATGATCTTGGGGTCCTGAGATCAAGCCCCACATCAGGCTGTGTGCTCAGTGCAGAGTTGACTGGAGATTCTTTCCCTCTCCCTCCCCTTCTGCCCTTCCCCCCACTTGCACTCGTGCATGCCAGCAGTCTCTCAAACAAATAAATAAATAAAGTCTTAAAAAAAAAAAAAAGAAAAGAAATTCTGCCTAAGGAAATAAACAGACATACAAAGACATATATAAAATTATGTTCATTTGGAACTTAGAAACTTAGAAACAGCCTTCCATGTATGTCTAAGAAAAGGAGTAAATAAATTATGGAATGGCTATTTAATAAGACTAATAAAAATTACAGCATAGAGGAATATTTAATTATAACAGGAAATGTTAATAATATAATAGCAAAAATACATTTGAAGCAGGGCCACAAAAGTGGATATATTTTATGATCTTAATTTCATTCTTAAATCTGTCTTTATACTTTGCATTTGTATATTAAACTGGCAGGAATCCACAAAATATCACCAGGGATTTTCTATTCATGGAAGATTATAAAGGATTTTTATTTTCCTCTTCAGGGTCTAGATTTCAATTATTCCATAATAAATATGATTTTTGCAATAAAAAATGCAATAACTTTTTTTTTTAAGTATGTCAATGTTGTATTAAGATGTCAACGTGACTGGAAAATAAAAAATTAGTACAACTGAGTGGTCAGGAAGAGGCAAGTTATAACAGGCTTGCCTCCCTAGTATCTGCAAGCAGGTAACACCAGTTGGGTGGGGGCCTGGTCTGGTCATTCGCCCAGATCACTACGCACTGGTGAGCAGGAGGACGGGCTCGCATTAGCCCCACGCTTCCCGAAGTGGGATTTTCACCCCCTGGGGCTGGTGATGTGCTGGGCGGGGATACATAGAGCCACAGCACCAGTCTCTGGCTAGAACTTTACTTTAGCTGACGGTAAGCAATTTGTGACATTATTTTTATATTACGAACAAAATACAAAATCTGGTGCTCGCTTCGGCAGCATATATACTAAAATACAAAATCTGCATGAATTTTTAAGAACTTTGGGCGGGGGGGAGTGATGTCAGCATCATGACAGCGTGAGTCATTCCCTTTGTTTCTCCCCTTTAATTTACAACAAGTAGGGCATCCATAGCCCAACAGGGGTTCCTCTGCACAGCACACCGGACTCCAGAGAGAAGCTAACATCTTTACTTCTGAAGGTGGGTGGATTGGACCTTGTGGAGGAGGCAAAACCAAGAGAGCTGCAGCAGAACGGGGGTAGCAGCAGCAGTGGTGCCTGTAACCCCAGTGACCTTGGCAGTGGCAGTGGCCCCAGAGACGAAGGTATCCCCAGCAACCCCAGGCAGCAGTAGCCCCTGTGACCCCGGCACCCCTGGCAGCAGCCCCAGCAACCCTGGCAACCTCAGCGCTGATGATGATGCTCGTGCCCAAGTAACTATGACAGCCTCAGTGACCCCTCCAGAAGAGCAGGTGGAGGATGGACGTGTGTGCTCCCAAATACAGCCATAAAGCTCTTAGGGAAGAAAGAGGGTGGGGGTGGGGGGCGGGAAATCTGTGCTATATCGCCACCTGCTGGAAAACAAAAGAAAGGCCTTTAATTCCCAACCTGTTGAACTGTTAAAATCAAAGTAAATGAAACTTTACCTAAATGAGAAAGGTATTCACTACTTCAAATGCGCCAGCAGAGGCACATCTCATCAAACACCATGAAAAATCACAGTAATACGGTATCACCAAAAGAAAATGACAGTTCTCCAGCAGCCAATCTCCAAGTCACAGAAGATTAGGATCTAACTGATAGAGAACTCAAAGTAGCTGTTATGAAGCAATTCATCAAGCCCCAAGAAGACTCAGAAAGGCAATTTAATGAACTCAGGAATAAAATTAACAGAGGGAGTACTTTGCCAAGAAGATTGAAATTCTGGAGCTGAAGAACTCAGTAGATGAGATGAAGAATGCATTAGAAAGTATTGAAAATAGAGCAAATCAGATGGAAGAGAGAATAGATGAGCAGGAAAATCAGAATCCAGAAATAGTTCAGGTGGAAGAAGAGAGAGAACTAAGATTTTTAAGAAGCGAAGAAACCCTACAAGAGCTATCAGACTCCACTAGGGGAACCAACATAAGAATAATGGGTATACCAGAAGGAGAAGAGAAGGAGAGGGGACAGAAGGGTTACTTAAAGAAACAGTAGCTGAGAACTTCCCAAACCTGAGAAAAGAGCTAGACAAAGCTAATAGATCCACAAAGCTAATAGGTCACCTTACTATCTGAATGCTGGAAGACCCTCTTCAAGACATATTATCATGAAGCTATCAAAAACTGATGATAAAGAAAGACTCTTAAAGGCAACTGGGGGGGTTTAGAGGGGAGGAAAAACATAACCTACAAAGGAACCCCCAACAGATTATCAGCAGATTTCTTCAACAGAAATTCTACAGGCCAGTGAAATGTGATATTCAAAGTATTGAAAGATAAAAATTACCAACCGAGAATACTTTATCCATTAAATTGACCCTTCCAAATGAAGGAGAAAAGCAAATGCAAAGCTGAGGGAGTTCACCACCACGGACCTGCCTTACAAAAAAAATGTTGAAAGGAGCTCTTCTACCTAAAATGAAAAGACAGAAATACCCCAGAGTTTTAATAAAGTGATAGAGTCAAAACTATAACCCTCTTTTAGAATAGGGTGTTAAATGATTGTAGCATAAAGTTTAAAAGAGAAAAGCATTAAAAGTAAATATAGGACGTCCATTCATCCTCAGCGTAGGGATTACTTAGTGCTGGGCCTTCCACGTTTGGTTTTTTCTTCTCCTGGACAGGAGGCCTCTGTCGCAACCATGTTACACCAGATCATCAGTCAGGCCAAGAAGCACCCGAGCTTGATCCCCCTCTTCATATTTATTGGGGCAGGAGGTACTGGAGCAGCACTGTATGTCTTGCGCCTGGCATTGTTCAATCCATATGTCAGTTGGGATAGGAAGAACCTGTATAGTCAAATGAAGATAAGTTGTTATCAGCATAAAAAGGACTATTTTATCTATAAGATGTTTTATACAAACCTCGTGGGAACTACAAAACAAAATCTAGAGCAAAGACAAAACACTTAAAAAGGTGGGGGGGGGGCGGCCGGGGGAACTGAGCAAATTATCATAGAAAACCACCAACCTAAAAAGTAAATAAACTGAAGAAAAAGAAACAATGGAGACTCAAAACAACCTGAAAACAAAAGATAAAATGGCAATAGTAAGTCCTCATATATCAATAATCACCTTAAATGTAAATGAATTGAACTCACCAATCAGAAGGAACAGAGTGCCTGAATGGATTAAAACAAAGACCCAATTGTATGCTGCCTTCAGGAGACTCTTATCAGCTCCAAACACATACACTCAAAAGTGAAGGGGCAGAGGATGATACTCCAAGAAATGGTAGCCAAACGAAAGTGGGTGTAGACATACATACATCAGACACTATAGACTTCAAGACAAAATTGGTAACAAGGGACAAAGTGGGTCATTATATAATTATGATAAAGGAGTCAATACAGATCTTCCTCACTTATGAGAGGGTTACATCCTGATAAATCCATCACAAGTTAAAAATATAAGTTGAACCCAAAGAACAAATGATCCAATCAAGAAGTGGGCAGAAGACATGAACAGACATTTTTCCAAAGAAGACAACCAAATGGCCAACAGACACATGAAAAAGTGCTCAGCATCGCTCGGCATCAGGGAAATCCAAATCAAAACCTCAATGAGATACCACCTCACACCAGTCAGAATGGCTAAAATTAACAAGTCAGGAAACGACAGATGTTGGTGGGGATGCAGAGAAAGGGGAACCCTCCTACACTGTTGGTGGGAATGCAAGCTGGGGCAGCCACTCTGGAAAACAGTATGGAGGTTCTTCAAAAAGTTGAAAATAGAGCTACCATATGATCCAGCAATTGCACTACCGGGTATTTACCCCAAAGATACAAATGTAGGGATCCGAAGGGGTAGGTGCACCCCGATGTTTATAGCAGCAATGTCCACAATAGCCAAACTGGAAGGAGCCAAGATGTCCATCGACAGATGAATGGATAAAGAAGATGTGGTATACACACACACACACACACACACACACACAATGGAATATTATGCAGCCATCAAAAGGAATGAAATCTTGCTATTAGCAACGATGTGGATGGAACTGGAGAGTATTATGCTGAGCGAAATAAGTCAATCAGAGAAAGACATGTATCATATGACCTCACTGATATGAGGAATTCTTAATTGCAGGAAACAAACTGAGGGTTGCTGGAGTGGTGGGGGGTGGGAGGGATGGGGTGGCTAGGTGATAGACATTGGGGAGGGTATGTGCTATGGTGAGCGCTGTGAGTTGTGCAAGACTGTTGAATCACAGATCTGTACCTCTGAAACAAATAATACATTATATGTTAAAAAAAGAAGAAGAAGAAGAAGATAGCAGGAGGGGAAGAATGAAGGGGGGGAAATCGGAGGGGGAGATGAACCATGAGACACGATGGACTCTGAAAAACAAACTGAGGGTTCTAGAGGGGAGGGGGGTGGGAGGATGGGTTAGCCTGGTGATGGGTATTAAAGAGGGCACATACTGAATGGAGCACTGGGTGTTATGCACAAATAATGAATCATGGAACATTACATCAAAAACTAATGATGTAATGTATGGTGATTAACATAACATAATAAAAAAATATATAAGTTGAAAATGTGTTTAATACACCTGACCTACCAAACATGATAGCTTAGCCTAGACTACCTTAAATGTGCTAACAACACTTACATTAGCCCACATCTGGGCAAAATTATCTAACACAAAGCCTATTTTATAATAAGGAGATGAATATCTCAGGTAATTTCTTGAATATTGTACTGAAACTGAAAAGCAAAATGATTGTATGGGTACAGAATGGCTTACCTTTGTGATCACGTTGCCACTGGGAACCGCAGCTTGCTGCTGTTACCTGCCGTCAAGAGAGAGTACCATACTGCATATCACTAGACCGGGAAAAGATTAAAAACTCAACATTCAAAGCATGGTTTTTACTGAATGTGTATCATTTTTGCACCATCAGAAAGTTGAAAAACTGTAAGTCAAACCATCCTAAGTCAGGGACCCTCTGTACATCAAGAAGATAATAGCAATTATAAATATATACACTCCCAACATCGGAGCACCAAAATATATTATGCAAATACTAACAAATCTCAAGGGAGAAATATACAACAGTACAATAACAGTAGGAGAATTCGATATCCCACTATCAGCAATGGAGAGATTGTGCAGACAGAAAATCAAGGACACACTGGAGTTGAACCACACTGTAGAACAAATAGACCTAACAGACATATATAGAACATTCCATCCAACAACAGAATATACATTCTCAGGTGCACATGAACATCCTCCAGGAGAGATAAGAGAGGCCACAAAACTAATCTTAGCAAATTGAGGAAGATTGAAATCACATCATATCTTCTCTGACCACAATGGCATGAAATTAGAAGTCAACCAAAAGAAAGTGAATAGATCTTCAAATATATAGAAACTAAACAGCACATTTCTAAACAACCAATGGGTCAAAGAAGAAATCGAAAGGAAAACAAATTATGTTGAGACATATTAAAATGAAAATGCATCATATCAAATTTTGTGGGAAGCAGCAAAAGCAGTTCTAAGAGGAAAGTTTATAACAATAAACACATATATTTCTTAAGAAATTAGAAAAATCTCAAACAACCTAACTTTACACCTCAAGGAACCAGAAAAAGAGGAGCTAGACAAGCCCAAAGATAGCAAAAGAAAGGAAATAATAAAAGGCAGAGCAAAAATAAGTGAAATAAAGACCAGAAAAACAGTAGAAAGTTTCAGCAGAACTAAAAACTTTTACTTTAAAAAAGATAAACAAGTTTGACGGCTAGACTAATTCTTTAGCTAGACTAAGAAAAAAAAGAAAAGACTCAAATAGCTCTTTTTTTTCTTTTTTTAGTTTCATGAGTTTCTAAGTATTTTATCCTTCATGTGGCTAACATAAACGGTGCGGCATGTAGGCTTACTGTAAGGATTAACCTGTAGTTAATATATAAAGTATTTAGAGAAGTTCCTGGCATACAGTAAGTACCATAATAGTGCTTCTTCTGATTATCATCTTAGTTTCTTCTGCTGTATTGTCCAATTGATTATTGTTGGAACACAGGTCATAGTTGTTCTGTCTCAGTTTCTGCCCAGCTCCCGTTTAGTAAAAGCTAGGAGCAGAACTGGATCTTGGGGCATCATTCTAACAAGAAAATGAGGTGTACCAATAACAGACCCATCCCACACGGTTATGAGAGACACACTTCTAGTCCTATCATAGATACCCTTTGCCTGGGCGACTGTCCCCAGACTATTTGGGGACTGGTTGGTGCTGACACCCAATCATTAGAACCATGGATGTAACTATTGCTACCTGATGCAAACACACACGCAAACACACACACACACACACACACACACACACACCCCTTAGGAAAACAAAGCTTAATATTCCTAGGAAGCCCAGGTCCCAGTGGACAGGTCCAATGCAAAACTAATGTTTGCTGCTTACTCTTCAGAAATAGGCTGACAGTTGCACTCTGTGCATCAGTGAGCCAGCACACATACCAAACTGCCCCAAAACTCAGTAGTTAAAAATAACTACCATTTACATCCTACTCCTGGGTCTCTAGGTCAGCTGGGTTGTTCTGCCGATCTGGGCCAGCCTCAGCTCCTCCCAGCTGGTCTCACTAGTGCACCTGCCGCCAGCTCGAGGGTGAACTACAGACGGGCTAGTCTGGGGTGGCCTCCTTCACATCTGCTGGGCGTTGGCTGTCTGCCGGGGCAGTGAATCTTGACTGGGCTCTGTCTATCATCAGCCAGAAGGCTAACTCAGGTTTGTTCCATGGTGCAACAGAATTGAGAGAGAACAGATATATACAGAACTTCTTGAGACTTATGCTTGGAACTGACAACAGCACTACTTTCTACCACTTTCTCTCGGACAAAGCAAAGACAGGAAGCCAGATTCAAGGGGTGGAAAATAGACCCCTCCCCTTGGCAGGCAGGACTGCAAAGTCATATTGTAGAGGGGGCATGAATACAGAGAAGCCCAAGAAATGAGAGTCACAATCGTCTCCCACACACTCGACACCACGGTGACAACGCTTCTGTTGCTGATTTCCTTTTAGTGAAGGGTGCTTTGTCTCACTAGCAGCCCAACTGTGGACTGGGTCTGGGGAAAGTTCCACATTTGGTGGGCTTCACCCATTTACCCTGATTCACACCTGTTTCGCTTTCACTGGGTGCCACGGCTTGACGTTGAGCCCCAGTCTGAGTCTGTTTGAGAGCGCGATCCCCTGCACCAGCTGTCGGGATGATACACTTCCCTTTCTGTCCTGGTTTCTGAGAGCAGTTGCTGGTTTCGATAGAGTTTTCCAGTATAGATTTACCAAGACGCTGCGGACCGTTCTTAGTTGGTGGCTGAATAATAAATCTTTGTTGATGTATCGACTCAGTCAATCACGGGCTAATTAACTCCAAGTCCTGTTAGAAGCAATCGAAATGTCTTTTCTCATTGTCAGGCGGCAGACAGATCTTGGAGATAACCCGGTCATCTCCGAGCCTTCTGGCATCTCTGCCCTTAAGCTGCTGAGTCAGGACCATAGATCCCTGGTGGCCACGCAGGGACAGACTTCTCCTGCCACAGCAATATGTCTTCTCGCCCCTAGAGGGTTACCGAGCCATCCTGGGCCAGGCTGTGGAGAGAGGGGAGGCTATACATTTGCCCCCACCCCCCATCTACATGGCTGCTCTGCTCTGCCCACCGGGCCAGCAGGGGAACAGGGGAGCCCCAGTCCTCCTGCCCCCAGGGTCAGAACATAGGAAGCCAGAGGGAATGGCCACTCCTGGGTTGTGGAGGTAGAGCGAATAGTCCTGGAAGACAGAGAGCAGGAAAAGAAAAAGATAGGCAATAAGAACGTGGTTGAAAAGAAGAGCAATGGTGCGCCTGGGTGGCTCAGATGGTTAAGCATCTGCCTTCCGCTCAGGTCATGATCCCAGGGTCCTGGGATCGAGCCCCACATCGGTTGGGGGGGGGGGTCCCTGCTCCGTGGGGGGCCTGCTTCTCCCTCTCCCTCTGCTTCTCCCCCTGCTCGTGTTATCTCTCTCTGTATCTCTGTGTCTCGAATGAATAAATAAATCTTTAAAAAAAAAAAAGAGTAATGTGAGCCGTAGGTATTTATAACTAAGCTTGCTGTTCATAACTAATGAGCATATGGCAATAACCATTGTGCATATCGTTATGTATTTAAAGTTACTTTTGTTTATATTAAACTTTCTTCTTCCTATATTTGGTGTTCCCTTACACAGGTTAAAATATCATATAATACTGTGTTTAAAAGAATTCTAGGGGTACCTGGGTGGCTCAGTCAGTTATGAGTCTGACTCTTGATTTCGGCTCAGGGTTATGAGATCGAGTCCCACATGGGGCTCCATACTGGACGTGAAGCCTGCTTGGGATTCTCTCTCTCTTTCTCCCTCTCCCTCTGCCCCTCTCCCCCAAAAAAGAATTCTAGTATGACCCAATCAGGTAAATATGTAAATTTATATTTACATATTTTCATTACATACATTACATATTTTATTTTATTACATTTTATTTTATTTAATACATTTTATTTAACAATACATATTACATTTTATTTAATACAAAATACATTTTATTTAATAATACATATTACATTTTATTACATTACATTACATATTTTATTACATTACATACATGTGCATGTATATATGTATGATTTGGAAGATTTATATATTTTGGAGTAAAATGTGTATTTTAAACTTAAAATATCTACATACATAAAAGATATATGACTATAAAATCAAATATAAATATAAATATCTTTTACATCTTCTAGAGCTAAGTATAAACATAAAGGTACATTTACATTTTTGCAGAAAAGTGTCTGAAAGGAGGAATAAGAAATGAGTAATAATGGTTGCAAGTAGGAAGGGTTTTTCTTTAATTTTCCTTTCTATATACTTTGGTTTCTTACCATGAGGATGGACTACTTTTAAAGATTTTATTTATTTATTTGAGACAGAGAGAATGAGAGAGAGAGCACATGAGAGGGGGGAGGGTCAGAGGGAGAAGCAGGCTCCCTGCCGAGCAGGGAGCCCGATGCGGGACTCGATCCCGGGACTCCAGGATCATGACCTGAGCCGAAGGCAGTCGCTTAACCAACTGAGCCACCCAGGCGCCCTGGACTACTTTTATAGCTTTTTAAAGGCAGTTTACTTGTAAATTTTAAGGTGATTCTGCCACCTTTTCTTACGGTGTTACCCCCAGCTCAAACAGTAAATTTGGGTAACTTCAGACACGAGAACGAGAATTCTCAGGACCCCAGGGCAGGAGAGTGGTTCTGCAGGGGGACAGAAGCGCGCGGAGATGCTGAGGAAGCCCAGGTCCTGAGCTCCCCCCCCCCACCCCCCGGCCGCCCTCTCCCCGGCCGGGACCCCGGCAGCTCCGGGGCGGGCGCGTGCGGGACCTGGTGGCCTCTCTCCTTGTCCCCGCTCGCCTCCCCCAGGGCCGAGGCGGCAAAGGCAGCATCTACGTGTGGGCCTCCGGGGACGGTGGCAGCTACGACGACTGCAACTGTGATGGCTACGCCTCCAGCATGTGGACCATCTCCATCAACTCGGCCATCAACGACGGCAGGACGGCCCTGTACGACGAGAGCTGCTCCTCCACCTTGGCCTCCACCTTCAGCAACGGCAGGAAGAGGAACCCCGAGGCTGGCGTGGTGAGTGTGGCCCCCACCCTCAGGGAGGCGGTGGAGTGCGCCCCCGCTGCGTAACGTCAGGCACGGATACCGGGCGATGTTATGCACCACCACTGGGTGCCGTCACCAGAGGAAGGGGCTCTCCCCTCCTACCCTCAAAGAGTCAGCCTCTGTTCTGAGGCTCCGGGCATCCGTTGTCTTCCGGGCCTGATAATGCTTTGTTACCAAGGTAGAGCCATGCGGTGTGCAAGTTGGAAGCAAGAATTGTGATCCCTTTCCAGCTCATTTTCCATAGTCTTTCTTGTTTATTGTTTTGCCTTGCAAAAAAATGATGAACTCTGATGATCAAGAAGTTGCACACCACTTTTAAAGAGAGCTAATATTAAGAACTGGGCCATCACACCATCCCACCAAGAGCCAATCTGTTTATTACAGTAATTAAAAAATAGCGTCCGTGGATGGATTTCTCTGAGTCCATAAGCCCTCTGGGTATACACATGTATTTTTTCAAGGCAAGAGTAGTGGTTTTCACCATATTTTAAAATATGTCCATGATTGAGAAAACAAAAAGTTTAAGAATCTCAGACTTAGATTATTTATTGCGTTCTTCTGAGCAGCACTTCCCTCCTGGGCAGCTTGGTAACATGGTGAATTTTCAAGTCCCCTTAAAATATATATCTGGAGAACATAATGAATCTTTTTAGATCTCTTCCTCTCTCTGGGTATCTCACTCACATATCACCTCTCCTCAGACCTCCCAGGCTGGAATTTGGTAGGTGGTTCCGTAGTCCTGCTGAGCTACATCTTGACCGGCCACCCGCCTCGGTTGGGGTCTCCCAAGGGAGAACAGGAACTCAGAACACCATCATCGTTACCAACCAGTGCTCCAGTCACAAATTCCTGCCTGGACTCTACCTTGGCAAGCTGTCCTGGCTCTCATGTGAGCCAGGAGATCCCTTAACCTAGAAGGGACACAGACTTTACCTGGCTCCCTCCTTGGTCTTGGGGAGGACAGCGAGTGTGCCTGCTCCTCCCAAGCAGGAGGAGGCTTCAGCCTCTCCTATCTTAGGGGAGATCTATGGACAGAAAGGGAGAAGAGCAGAGCAGAAAGGAAGTGAAGGAGTCCCCAATCCTGTTGTGCTTGTGATGTTTCACCCCTCCCCCTACAGAGTGTCACTCCCTACATTTATCTAAGATTCTCTTTCTCTTTGGAGTGGAGAAGGGCCTTGAGTTCTATCTGAATATTGTAATTTTCCCCCAATAGATGCCTTTAAACCTCCCTGATACTTTGTTCTTCAAAATCATAGGCCCATGTGAGGATCCTACAGACAGAGGAAGAAGGAGAATTCATGTGGTTTATGTGTGATTGTAATGAAAACCCTGGCTTTCACCCTGGGTCATTGAAAATGAGGGTTTTTTCTCTTTGTGAAAGTCCTTTAAAACCTGGTTGATCGGGGGCGCCTGGGTGGCTCAGTTGGTTAAGCGACTGCCTTTGGCTCAGGTCATGATCCTGGAGTCCCGGGATCGAGTCCCGCATCGGGCTCCCTGCTCGGCAGGGAGTCTGCTTCTCCCTCTGACCCTCCCCCCTCTCATGCTCTATCTCATTCTCTCTCTCAAATAAATAAATAAAATCTTTAAAAAAAAAAAAAAAAACCTGGTTGACCGGTCTCCCCACTTAAGAATTGTGGAAGTGATTACTCATACATCTGTTATCTTGGCTTCCTGAGTCCCAGCATCTCTCCATAAGATACAGAGAAACATTCTCTTTTTAATGGCCTGTCCTTCCAGGCAAACTTCAGCTGAGCATGTTTATTCTTCCCTCTTTGGGAATGCCACCTTTTCCTTTGTGAAGGGAAAAAAAATGATACAACGGCATTTGGGTTTTCCAAACCAATCCCAGTGCAACAATACTAACCATTGCATTGACTTGGTGGTAGTACTGACTTGTCGTCTTCCACCTATAAGTTTTCCTTTCAGAATCCAGGAAATAAAAGTCTCTCTAGTCTCTGGAACAACTGCAAATATGCTTCTCTTGAAACACTTGACTTGTTTTTATCTCGTGAAACACTTGACTTGTTTTATCTTGTGAGTACTGTAACTGTAACTGTCCCTTTTTGCATGGGCTACTAGGAAGCTCAAATAAAATGTATGGCAGGATAGATAGATAAACGCTTATTGTTACCTTTATCGTAATCTTCTTCAGAATAAGGCAGAGTTGAAATGAAAGAAACAGATAATACTCTGCTTCACATTCTTTTGGGATTCAAAGTAGAGTGACTTCTTCACTCATTACTGAACATCTTCCCTTCCAGGCGACCACAGATTTGTACGGCAACTGCACCCTGAGGCATTCTGGGACATCCGCAGCTGCGCCCGAGGCAGCTGGAGTGTTTGCACTGGCTTTAGAGGCTAAGTATGTTTCCATCTCGGGGCCAAGGGTGGACTAACATGTGTCTCTCCACCCAATCCCAGGTGTCCATGGAGGCAAAAGTGGGTGTGAGAGCCAGTGGATGGTCAGGGCCAGTGAACTGTGATGGACATTTCTAAAGGAACCGTGGGCCCCAGATGATACACACACACACACTCCACAAATAACATCCCTAGGAGAGCACAGTACCAAGTAGGGACACATAGATCTTTCTTTGTGAAAACCATCCTATTATCCTCTCTGGATCCTTTGACTATTTTACTCCAGTAATACAATTAGCTAAATGAAGGAAATCTACTGGTATCCAGCAAGCTATTTCAGAACCTGTGGCAATGAGGGTGCTCCCACTCAAGACTTGTTAACTTGTAAGGTGAATTCACTTTCAACACTGGCACAAGGTGGGCAAAACCACACAGTATAGACCAGGAAATGGATTTTCCTGAGAAGCCTTCCAAGCTACAGGTAAGAGGAGGCTGTCCTCTCTGTTCTCACCATCCCACAGAGAAGCACAAAGTGCTGTTGCTGGACACATCTTGGATTTGATCCTCAGCAGAGATTCCTGCCCACTTGCAGCTCTGTATTCCCTTAGGGCACGCCAGAGGCTGGCCCTGGGTTTGAGGAATGAGCATGTGGGCTTCAGGCCTCACCCGTGTGGTAGGAGTGCAGATGCCCACGCTGCAGGGAGCTCTTCAAGAACGCAGCACCAACCACTTGTGAGTAGTTGGGTCCAGGACCCTGGGGAAGGGGAGTTGAGTTCCCATCCTTGTCAGCCGTTGCTGGGCAACTGGAGCTTCTAGCATCCATCTCCAGGCAACCCTGCTCATCTCTCTCCATATACACAGTGTGTTATCTGACTTACAAAGGAGGTAAGAGTTGATTCCTAGATAGGAAAGGACTTTGAAAGATTCTCTAGTCTGACACTCTGTCTTCTAGTAGAAAAGGCATAATCATCCTCCTTTTACAGATAAGGCCCCACATCGGGAGTGACTCCTCTCTTTGGACCAGGCCAACCTTTATTCTTCAAACAAAAGTCAGGTGGAAAACTTAGGATTTCAGGAGACACTGACTGAAGTGTTTCTATTAAGTGTGGAGACCAAAACTTACGTAGTATGTACCCTTCTTGAAGATGAAACAGTTTATCTCAAGGCTTGTCCGGCCCCGGTGTCTGAGCTGGCTTTGTTCACTCCAGCTAGGAGCAAACAAACAGCGGGAGCTGACTGCTTGCTGCTGAGCCTCGCAGAGAACAGGGAGCAGGGGTGCTCCAGAACTGAGAAGGGGGTTCTGGTCACCCTTTAAATCTAAGGGGGTAGACCTTGACTCAAGTCTCCTTGCATTTTGGCAAGCAAAAGTCAACTGCTCAGGCCTCTGTGCACACAAACGGACAGCCTAAATCGATAAAGTAATGGAACAAGGCTGCTGGATCTCTGAACAGGCTCATGGGCTCTGCACCAATGAGTCACCATTCTTTGACACGCGCTTGCCGATAGCCTTACAGAAAAGAAATCACCACGCGGGCATGTTTCATTTTGGAGTGGTGGTCGTGATTTTAATTCTCTCTCACCATAAAGAGGAAAAGAGTGATACCTGGCAGGTAGTGGTTCAAGCCCACTGTAGGAGCTAGTCCTAAAATTCCTCAGAACACCAACTGCAAGTTGGTGCAAGCAGTTTCTTAAGGAAAGGCTCTCAGGAGAAACCAGGCTAAAGTAGAGGTTAAGGATGGGGGAAAAAATCCAAGTAAGGATGCAATTTCAGAAGTTCTGGCCTCAGCCTGATCCCATGGGGAGCTCTGGAGTGTCAGCGATGCCTCAGAGTGTGTTCTTCCTCAAGGCAAGGATGCTGGGCTGCCATGTTCTGTCACTGGTCTGTCACTGGCTGAGAGCCGTGCCCGGGGAAGGAAACTCCAAGGCATCTCTGGCTTTCTGCACCTGTGGGCAAAGCAGCTCCAGTAGGCAGCAGTTAAAAACAATGGTCAGAACAAAACAGCCCTAAGAAGAGAGTCCAGAGGGAGGAGGAGGGAAAACCGCTCCATGAACAGTTCCTACAGCTCATCTCTATTGTGAGACTAGACACCTGGGAGTCCTTAGGACATAGGACAGCAGTTGAGGGCTGCTGGCCATCCAGAGGTCCAATCAGAAAGCTTTTCCAAAGCAGTGTGAATGCAATAAACAAATTCCGTGTAAATGTATGCCCATCAGGACCACGAAAGAGGAACAGCCACCCCCAGGACTCCCGGGGAGAAAAGGGAAGCCTGTGTCCCGCCCAGGCACTACTTTCGTAAAGTACTTTTCTGCCAAATGCTTGAAATGGCTTCTTGAGTCCCAGGGAGTATTGCTCTCATTTCCCAGTGTGACCAACACAGGAAAAAATTTCAAATGATTTCTTTGCCCCCGGGGGGTCGGGGGTGGGCTGGGGTCAGTGACTGCCATCTTTAAATATTTTGCATTCTCTCCGGGACCCAGGGCTTTCTGTGTGGTTCTAGAGGGCTGAACTAGGTTTAAGGGGTCAGTCATAAGGAGGCAAATTTTTGGCTTGAGAGAACCATCAGTAAAGAGGCCCACGTACTGGACTAGAATAATGTTTCCAAAACTGACCTTTCGGGAGATGGGTTTTTTTTTCATGTATACTCTTTATCAAAGTATAATAGACCCGGAGAAAAGTGCACAAATATTAGATACAGCTCAATGATTTCTTAAAAAGTTAACAGATCCATGTAACGAGCATCCAAATCAAGCAACAGACCATTACCTAAGTACCAGATGTGTTCTTTTGCTTAATATCACGTCTGAGAGATGACTCCATACTGTTCTGTGTGGTTATAGGTCATTCATACTCATTGTGAATTACTCCACTGTATAAATGAATCCTTGGGTTGTTTCCAGTTTGGGGCTGTTATGAGTCATATTGCAATGAACATTCTTACACATGTCTTTCGGTGAACATATGGATGCATTTCTGTTGGGTGTATACTAGGGAGTCAAAATCCTGAGTCATGGGGGATACATATGCGCAGTTCTCGTAGATACTCCCCCAATAGTTTTTCACAGTGGGGGGTAGCCATTGACCCTCCCTCTGGCAGTGTGAGTTACAGTTGCTCCACATCCTTGCCAACACTTGGTATTACCAGTTTTCCACACTTTAGCCATTCTTGTGAGTGTTCAGTAGAATTATATTATGGTTTTAATTTGCATTGCCCTGATAACTGGGGAGAGCACCAGGGGTGGCGGTAGTTTTGAAAACTATAGATTCCCACCTCTCAGCTAAGAGTCACTGAATAGAAATCTCTGGGGATGGATGGCCCAGGAATCTGTCTTTTCAAGCCCTGTTCCAGGGACTCCAGTCCTGGGTGTCCAGTAAAGCAAGAGCTCTATGAATCTCTGAATCAGGATACTGTTGTATGGCAGGTGAATCTGGACTCTGCTTCTGACTAGGTCAAGATTGGAAACAAAATCCAAATACTGATAGCTAAACTGAGACAGGGCTTTATTTTTCTGTCGTGGGAAAGATACTACAGAGGTTGGGATCCCAGGGCTACCATGGGGGGTGCCACTGGGATTTGGGGAATCCAGCTCTTTCTAGATTTTTGCTCTTCCACCTTCACATTCTCCAGATGCTGCTGGGGCTCTAGCCATCATGTTTACATTTCAGATAGGAAAACAGGAAAAGCAAAGGGAAAAAAGAAATCCACCAGCTGAGTCAGCCTTGTTCAAAGGTTTTTTTGAAAAAGCCCCATCCGGTAGCTTTTGCTTATTTCTCATTGACCACAACCCTCACGCGACCACCCCAGACTACAAAGGAGGCTGGGAAGTGTAGCTTTGGAGCTGTTCTGAATAAAATTGAGGTTTTCTTAATAGGGAAGAGGGAGGATATATATGAGGGAGACAATAGCTATATCTTCCAGCATCTAAGTGGACGATCATTCACCTCCTCTGGAAATCTGTTGTCTTACCTTAAAAGAACACTGGGCAGGAATCTACATTTGTCGCTAGTCCCCACATGATTCTGATGCAGGCAGCTTAAGGATCACAGTCTGAAACCCCCTGGCTGGGATAACACAGGGACCCCACTGTTGGCTTTCTTGGCATTGAGAGCTCCCCCATCATGGCAGCCCTCCCTTTTAAAATATTGAGTTGTCTGTCTCCCTCTGGGCTATAGGCTCTGAGAGAGCAGGGACTTTCCTAAGGCGTTCCTACAACTAACACAGTGCCTGGAGCTGATATACACTTAATGGACCTTCATGGAATCACTTCATTGTGCAGTACCTTTCCATATATCTGTGCCTTATTCTCCCAAATATTATATAAAATGCTTGAGAACAGAGAAGAACATGTCATGCTATTAGTCCTCTAACACTGTTCACAGTGGACCTTTATATTGTAGATAATCTGTAAATTTATTTTTTTATTATTTAATAAGTATGACCTATAATTCTTGAGCTACTATGGTAGGAATAAAGCTTAATGCAGATGGAAGAAATACTATTTCACACAGTAGTGTAATCTGTCAATTCTGAAATTGCTCAGAAGGCGGAATCAGTAGGGACTTAGTTTTACCTCTCAGACACACATAAATGGCGGGTCAAACAGTGTCACCAACTCAATTACATGAGAATATGGACTATCTCTGATTTATTCTAGAAGTGAGAAGATCTTGGTTCTGACTGTTCTCTCTGTCTCTCTCATGGACCCCATGAGAATAAATCCACGGAGAAATGTCTACCTCCAACGTCTAACGTCCCTCTCCAAGCTCCAGGAAGCGTAGCACATTTTTGTGGCCAAACCCTTAGCAAAGATGGTGGATAATCCACCTGCCAGCCAGATCATCTCGAGATCACCAGATTCTCATTTATCAACACTTCTGTATTTAATGAATTCAGAATCCCACGCTGGCAAAATACCAAGCTTTTTGCCATAATCAACTTCTTGAAATTTCACACCATTCACTTGGGTCCTAGGGACCATATGTCCAAGATGTTTATAAATTTCTCAAATAAGCAGTGGCCTTCCTTGAAACTTTCTCTTTAACCACTGAAGGTCTACACTGCAAGAGTACATGAATCATCGGCATCTTTTGGCTCTGATTCAAAGCTTCAAACCAATGAATGCTGCATGTGCTGAAATTTTATCAAATGAGTTACGTTGTTCCTAGTCTTTTGAATTATTTGACTTCCAAAAGAACCATAGTGCAGGGTTTGTCCAGCTTTTTGATTTAAAATAAATTTTGCGTTGCAACCCAACACCACACACACACACACACACACCATTTCATGAAAGATAGTTTCCTGTATTATATGCAATCCACACTGTTACTCTTTTCTGTTCTATTCTGTTGATTTTTTAATGATAGTCCCATTCATTAAATCACTGGTTCTCAAGCTTAGCTGTCTGTCTACTACTGTGTTCACAATTTCCAAAGCCTGGGTCCCACTCCCAGATATTCTGACCTTAATTGATCTAAGATGTGGCCTAAGCAATGGGATTTTAAATATCCTCACCAGAAGATTTTAATGTGCAGCCCAGGTAGATAATCTATGCAGTAAGTTGATTTCCTGGCCCACAAATGGGTCTGACTTGCACTTTGAAAAACGCAGACAATGAGTAATACTAGACACTGATTTCCCAAGACAGTAGCACCTATAAACAGATTTGTTTATTCACTGGACAGTGTTCCAAGGGCTGTTGTGCTGGGCACTGGGGATACAAATATGCTGAAGATACAGTCTCTGCCATTGAAGAAATGACAGCCTCATTTTCACAAATGGAACACATCCATGTAGCCAACATCGAGATCAAGAAACAGAGCACTGCCAGCACCCAGAAGCCCCCTTGCACCACCATCCAATCCCCCAACCCAAGACTAACCACTAACCTGACTGTTAACAGCACAGATTACTTGGGCCTGTTTTTATACTTTAAACAAATGGAATAAAACAGTATGTTTTCTACTGGGTCTGGCGTCTTTAGGTTGACGTTCTATTTGCAAGATCCATTTGTATTATTCAGAGTAGCTATAATTCATTTGTTCTTATCCTAGGACAGTATTTCACATCCTACAAATACATCTCCATTGGGTTTATTCATTTTATTGTGGATGGGCATTTGGGGGCTTTGTAGTTTGGGCCTCTGAACATTCCAGTACACATGTCAGGTGGACATATACACACATTTTTGTTGGATGCATACCTAGGAATGGAATTCTAGGCCATAGCTTAGATACTTGGACAGCATGAGAATATACAGCCAAACAGTTTTCCAAAATGTTTGCAGTAATTTACACTCCTGTCTGCAAAATGTGTGAGTTCCAGTTGCTTCACGTCTCTGCTAGCACTTAGTATTGTCGGTCTTTTTCATTTCAGCCATTCTGGTGTGTGTTAGAATGTGCATTTAAAGTAAATTTATTTATGTAAGAAAGGCAAGATTTTTAAATTTATATGTATAATGGCTCTAAATGGTGCATGGAAATCCTCCCTTGACTTGGGGGTTCATAGATGTTCCAAAATCCTACAAGGGGTCTATGGTCTGTCTTAGTCATTGTGTCTCTCTCCCTCTCTCTCCCACCGTGTGCCCTCCCCCCATATCCCGTTCTTGAATCTCTCTGCCTCCGGTATCCAGCCTGGGTCTGACCTGGAGAGACATGCAGCATCTGACTGTGCTCACCTCCAAACGGAATCAGCTTCACGACGAGGTCCATCAATGGCGGAGGAATGGGGTTGGCCTGGAGTTTAATCACCTCTTTGGCTATGGGGTCCTTGATGCGGGCGCCATGGTGAAAATGGCTAAAGACTGGAAAACCGTGCCTGAGAGATTCCACTGTGTGGGAGGCTCCGTGCAGGACCCTGAGTAAGTGCATGTGGAAAGTATCCCAGAGAGGGTGCCATGGCCTGGGCAACAATATCAAATTCCCTCTCTGTCAGCTTGAGATGCACTGGATTTGAGTCAGGGACAACCAGTTTCCAGGCAGAGCTGTAGAGTGGCACAACTCCAGGGAGCCCCAAGTACATAGAACACCATTAGGAGACTCAGAACCCCATTAGGAGACTCGAACCCCCTGGTTTTAGGTATGATCCTTTACTATTTCGATGGCTTACACCATTATTTTTGAGTGCACAAGTCAACCAGTGTAACCAGGTCCGAGATCTGTAAACAGGCCATGAACATAACCAATATCCCAGAAGCCCCTTGTGTCCCCTTCCATCATCGTCTCCCCAAGAGTAACCTTAAAACTCCATAGATTATTTTGCCCATTTTGTACTTACTATAAATGGAATCAGACACTGTCTTCTCCTTTATATCTAGATTCTTTAGCTCAGAATGCTTCGACCATGTTTAGTGTGTACTCGTAGTTCATTTATTCTCGTTGCTAAATAATGTCCTGTTATGTGACTATAACACGATTTACTTATTCGTTCTACTTGTGAGGCAACATAGGGACTTGATATGATGCTGAGTGAGATGGATAGCCATCTGGAGGGATTTGAGTGAGGAGTTTACACAGAAACCACCATGCTGGTCACCTGCATCTACTTCCCTTTTAACGTCCCATCACGGCAAGAGGATTGGACAATGAGGACCCCTTTTTATTTCATTTCCCTCCTCACTGATTCATCAGTAAGATGGAAACAGCAATTCTTATCATTATTTTCAATTGAGATATTGTTTACATATGATGAAATGCACAGACCTTAAATGTATTACTTGAGTTTTGATGTATACATCTGGGTAAATGAAACAATTAGTTTTTATTGGGCACCTACTATGTGCCATGTGCTTTACATCTGCCTAAGCTTCCTAGCCAGCCCGCTTGTTGAGGGTGCGCCTTACCTCACACAGGCAGGGTATGAATATTTTGCAGTGTGAATAGCAAAGTGGTCCCACGTTTGGTCTCAGGGAGAAGTGCCTCCTAGGTAGCTGGTGTGAGGCCTTTTACATAAACTATCTGTATTTCATTCTTGTAAGTCCAGGAGGTATGTACAATCATTGTTACCTCGAAACAGGGGAGGAAGCTGAGATGCAGAAAGCACAAGAAATGTGCTCAAGGTTACAAAGGTCCGACCAGGACTTGAAACAAAGCCCTTCTGTAAACCCCAGTTTGTTTCATTAGATGACATTGGCCTTAGGGAGCTCCTACTGTGCCCTCGCGCCCTACATTAAGCACTACATCAGACAGCTGGACAGTGTCATTACAAATGAGGAGAAAGGACACACCGAAGAAGACCTAGCTGTGGAGCAGCCAAACTGGGATTACCCAGGCATTCTGATGTCAGCAACCCACCGCTTGAGGGGCTTCTCAGTACATCTCAGTGATCCCCCACTGGAGAGGAAGTGAGGCTCAGCACATATCAGAAGGGACTTCCTCCAGTAAGACCTTCCCTGGAGACTCTGAAACCCCACCTAGCAGGTGTGCCCACTCCCCCCCAAACTCCATAACTGCTGTCCTGGAGAGCCTGTCACTGCCAGAGTCTACAAACAGGGTGGGCAAACGGAGATAAGACTGGGAACCTCCGTCCAAATGGGAAAGGGAAGGGTAAATCCAAAGTCAATATTCAATGGGCATTGACCACTGTACTGCCCTCGTTAGAGTTCAAAACAATTCTTTGCATGATTTGGAAGGCCCGGGAGACTTGGTACCACGGTGGAAATGTTCTGTATCTGGGTGTCCAGTGCGATAACTCGTGGCTAGGGAGCACTAGAAATGTGGCTCATTTGACCTAACTTTAGTTTAAGTTCCAGTAGCCACATGCGGCTGGTGGCTGCCATCTTGGACGGTTCAGCTCTGATGCCCATCTGGTAGTTACACCGTCCCAGGAAGGATGCTAAATAATGCAAACAGAACAGGAGGTGTGAATTGAATAAAACTCTGTGAAAAGGTGTCCAGAAGTCGAGCCTGAAGGAGAGTTGGGGCCAGTCCGCTTAGCCTGTGCCTCCCCCAGCACCCCCTGCACGCGGGTCCACCGCTCACTCCCCCCACACAGACAGCAGGACACTCCAGCAGCCCTGAGGGCTCCCTCAGGTGCCCCTGGGAGCGTGCAGGCACGGTGCTGCCACCTCCTAAGCGCTGCTCTCCGACTGTCGCCTGGTCAGGCAACACTTTTCTCCCACAGGAGGTTGGTGTTGCTACTCTCATCCACAGGTGAGAGAACAGGAAGCTCAGGAAGACAGAGTAAATGCTTCTAGTTCCCAGAACCAGCAACTCCAAAGTCCACCAAAGCCCTGGGCCTGGGACCTCCTTCCCTTGCTGCAAAGAGGGAAAGATTTACAGAAAAGGACTTGGCAAGAGGGAAAAGCGTATGGTGTTTGCTCCTCTCCAGAAGCTCAGGCAGGGGCCCACACATCACTCATGCGCCGTGCCCCGGGAGCATTATCCACAGTTAGCTGCACACCAGCTCCATCCACAATTAACAGAAAGGTGGTAACAGTTGCAGCGTTTAGGGGAACAGTCAGCTTAGTCAAGGTAAGTGTTGATAGCGGACCTTCTCTTCTGAGGCCACCGCAGACAAGGATGGATCCTTCATGATCCTCCAGCTCTGTGCATTTGTGAGGTAGGGAGAGGGAGGAGAGCAAGGCAGAGAACATCAGCTGTGACAAAAGACAGTTTCTCAGTTTCTGAGTACATGTAACATTCTGTCGTAATCCCCATAAATGTTGAATTTGGAGCCAGAGACAAGAAGGCTATCATGTTACAGTTAGGGTATGCGAGGCCCAGCAGCTCACAACTAGCTAGGAACTTTATCTGACTTACAATGAACTAGCCTGACTTACAATGAAAGGAAACTGGAAAGCTATTTGAGCACGGACCAGAATTGGGCCCTCCATGGGGACAAGAACCTAGTGTGTCTTGTTCACTGCTGGATCCTCAATGCCTAGAACAGCGCCTGGCACCCAGTAGTCCCATGGGAGATATTTTCTGAATGAGTGAATGTTCGGCCAGCAGCACCTGGGTGCAAGGAAGATGGCTAAGTGTTGGCAGTTAGGACCATCAGACCAGCCAGGGGGACTGGGGACAGAGGGCAGCCTTGTTGGAAGGACTCTGTGTCCCCTAGGCACCTTCTGCACCCTCATCCGCCCCACACCTGAATTTTGTTCTCGGATGCAAGTGAGTGAGCTCTAGGGCAGATGGGCTTATTGCAGAACTCAGAGGCTGGTACAGCTTGGTCCTTAGGGCAGTGCCCAAGGCCGCTGGACAGAGAAGGACCTTGTCACCGTGAATCACACTCCTGAGGGGCCGGGACAGGGGCATCAACAGCCAGTTGCTGGGACGTGCGGGGCTGCACAGAAACAGCCCCCGAGCAGGGTGCGTGCCAACTGTCAGGTTTATAGGTTTCCTCGGCAATAATCTTCCCAGAGAAGCAGCCAATTTGAAAAGCAATTTTCTAAAGCGACTTTATCAGCAGAGTCAGTGAAGGGTGCTCAACAAAAATACGAAGGAAAAATACAACTGGCCGTGAGTGTCTATACAGAACCAGCCGTGTGCGGTGAGCAGAGCGAAGCCAGGCCTGCTCATGGGCCAGGGGCAGCCGCGTGTCCCCCCAGTGCTGAAGCGTGGAGTGCGCTGTTGGGCACAGACCGTGCCCACCCTCCCCTGCACCTAAGAGCGTCGTTCACTCCATGCCGCTGAGGCTGTGGCAAACTGTGAATTTTAAGTGAATTTGGAAGCAGATGTTAAAGCCTGGAGGGGATGCCAGATGCAGCATGGCAGAGAGAGAAGAGGGTGTGCCCGGCGCCGAACCAGCTATGGGACCATAGACGGGTCACGGCCGAGCCGCGGTTTATCTTGTGTGAGTTGATGCCCACCTGCAGCTGTTACCTGGGAAAGAGAAAACATCGCGGAGCCCACCTGTTAAGTGTTCTTCTGTGACGGCCACAGAGCTGACGTCTTAGACCCTCAAGGGTGGCCGTTAGTAGCACTGTTGTTATTATTCTAATAAAACAACTGTCGCATCATAACTAATTATTTTTATCATTCAGTTGAGGCTTCAGAATACAGAGAGCATTTCACAGGTGTCCCCTGGGAAGCAGGGCCTAATTCTAGACACCAGGCAACTGACCGCTTATTTGCAACAATGTGCAATGAATATATAAGCCATCCTCAGGTTCCCAAGTTTGTCTTTTATAGGACTCGAACATGAGGCTTCTGTACATATTCTCTAAAAGTTCAGAGAGTAGCTCACAACTCTTGATGGGTACCTCACTTTTTGTAGCAAATGAGTTCTGGAACGTGGTCTGTATGACTGAGGATCTAAGCAGAGTCTCTTTTGGTTCCACAAACAACCATCTCCTATTTCAACCTTTTTTTTTTTTTTGAGAGAGAGCAAGCCCTAGTGCACATGCACGTACACGCCAGGGGGGTGGGAGGGGCAGAGGAAGAGGGAGAGAGAGAATCTCAAGCAGACTTCACTCCCAGCATGGAGCCTGACACAGGGTTCCATCTCATGACCCGGAGATCCTGACCTGAGCGAAAATCAAGAGTCGGACGCTTAACGGACTGAACCACCCAGGCACCCCTATTTCAACCTTACAATTGACTTTCCTGAGCAAATAAGGATTTGCTTTTCCTTTAAAATAAGGATGGATTGTATTGCTTTTCTTATAAAAGCAAAATAGGGTCACTGTAGGAAAATCAGGAATACAAGAAGTAGTAAGAAACACCTGGCAGATACTGTTCCTCCGCTCTCCCAACGCCATTGTGCCCACCAAGAAACCTCCCTGAGAGAGGAGGAATGGCGTTCTTTCTCTTCCAAGCTTGCCTCCTCTGGAATTCACCCCAACCTTTTAATTTCATTTCTAAGTGACTTAACATTCCAAGAAGAATCCACTGCTCTCTCAGGGGCTACTCCCCCTGCATTCAGTGGGCAGTTCACACAGCAGGGCAGCAATGGCCGAGTTTTACAAGCAGATGACACCTCCACAGCACTAAACAAGCCAGACTCCCCTTGGAATGGCCTCCAGCCCCTGCACACACCCCAACCCCAAGGCCACTGAGACAGGTTTTGACTCCTAACACAAAGTGGTGTGTCTGTGCCCACTCCAATCTGTCTTCTGCTTTCCAAGATGAAGACAAAATGCCAGTCCTGTCTCAGCCTCCTTCATCCCTGCCTCCAGCCCTCTCATAAACACACTCCCTCATCCCTTAGGCCACACAACAGACAGCCTAGGCTCTAGTTTCCTCTCTTCTGCAGGGAAGGGGGTAGCCGAGAGTCAGTAGTCGAAGCTCAAAGCAGCTGTTGAGGGAATCTGGGTGAGAGACTGCATCTACTGAAGCCCCCCCGTAGCCATGGTGGGCGTGAAGGTCGTCTCCGGTTTGGTCCAAAACAGATTTCTCTCCTTCTATCCTAAGAGATCATCTCGGCTCTCGTTCATTTAGGGGAACCCCCATTGCATGTGGGCTGTGGATCTGATTCCCAGCTACAGTGGCCGTCCCATCTCTGGTTCTTAGCCAATTGAAGAAATATTTCCAGTTTTCCCCCGAGGAAGCAATGGCACTTTTCTGCCAGAGATTCTGTGAATTGACTTGTTTTGTTGTTGTTGTTGTTGTTGTTGTTGTTGTTGTTTTTATTAAATATTTTATTTATTTATTTGACACAGAGAGAGAGATAGCGAGAGCAGGGACACAAGCAGGCGGAGTGGGAGAGGGAGAAGCAGGCTTCCCGCTGAGCAGGGAGCCCGATGTGGGGCTCGAACCCAGGACCCTGGGATCATGACCTGAGCCGAAGGCAGACACTTAATGACTGAACCACCCAGGCGCCCCCTGTGAATTGACTTGTAAAGGGACTGTCACTTCGTGAACTCCAGTGCATAAGTGCCCTGGATGCAAAAGGAGATTTAAAAAAAAAAAAAAAAAGATTTTTTTTTTTTTTTAGAATCCAGCTTGTGTTTTGAATCCTTGTGATCATAGGGAGTATTGCATTTGACAAATGACTAGCGATGCTTTGTAATACCTAGAGTGACTATTACTCAGGGTAACAGTCTTTAGTTGTTGGCTTGTGAGTTTGCTTCTTGAATTTCTCAAGGTGGCCTGGCCTGAATGATAGGAAAGGGGCTCAAACTCAACACAGGACTCGGAGCCAGGGTTTCTTCCTGCTGTGGGCCCTGCCATCATCCTCTGTTCCCTCCAGCTGTGCTTCTTGGAGAGTTCCAGAATCCTTGAGGCTCCACTCTAAAAGGAAAACCTCCATTCTGGACCTGCCTGCCTGTCTGTGTAGAATCTCAGCAGTAAAATGTGGCATTTCACTCATACCTGAGGTATGGACGTTCCAGAAGCCTCCATCAAAGTGGCCAGAAAACCAGCAGAACAGGATCCACAGTTTTCCCCGCTGCTTTTCCTAGAGCCCGTGAGCCATGACAAAAACAGAATGTGCTTACAACAGAGGCCTGGGAAATTTTCTAATGAGTGGGTGTGGTGGCATCAGGTTCAAACTGAACATAGGCAAATAATTTAGATCTGTGCTATCCAGTAAAGAAGCAACTAGCCACAGATGGCTGTTTAATAAAATTAAATTTAAATTAATTATTAAAATTAAATTTAATTAAAAACTCAGTTCCTTACACTTGTCATGTTTCAAATGCCCCATAGCCACATGTGGCCAGTGACTACAGTATTGGACGGTGCAGATATAGAACATTTCCATCATTGCAGAAAGTTCTGTTGGCTAACTCTGGTCTAGATATTTGTGAATATATGATGTATTTGAGTGTGTTTCTATATTTTATCTGCAGAGCAATTCTTAAGTGTAGGAAGATTAATATCTCCATTGTACAGGTAAGGAAAAGGAGCTCAGATAGTTCCAAATGCTTTGCCCATAACTGGACCTTCATTCTACCCACATAGCTCTCTACCTATGGGCTAGAGCCCAAATGATTGTTGGTCATATATCAGCTCACCTGTTATGTTTCTGACCCTGTTGTGAATAAATAGCATCTTTTTTTGAGAGATCTAGCTAGCAACCTTGCATACTCTGACTACCAGACCTGGCCTCATGCTTGCTCTCCACTAAACTGGATGATTTCCCCAGAGCGTGGTACCCCACCTCCACCACCACCACCAGATCTCCATGGCCAGTGGGTATCTCACGCATCATTCAGCATCAGCATCTATGCAGAGTGCCTATAATAGCAGCACTCCATGAAACTATTAAAGCATATATTTTGAAAGTTCCTCAGGAGAGTGTTGACTTTACCAATGAGCTACAGGTTAAGCTTCAACAAGCCCTCCCAGGTTTGTGGCTTTGGTTCCAAGGGTCATGAAGTACCAAGGCTTGGCTCTGAGCTGGGTGTGTGATCATCTTTTCATAGATGGGATCTACAAGATGTGTGTTTTAAAACACCCACCATTTTATGCTCCAAAATAAAATATCGTGTCAAGGGAAGAAACTCACACAGGGAAAAGCCCACAGAAGGGGAGCCAGTACCATGATCCGGGCACTGTGCTCCATGTTCTCACACGTGGTCTGATTTAATCTCACAAAACCCATCCATGATGACAGTGAGACTTCAAAGTATTTAAATAATTTGCCCAAGCTCTCCTGACCAATAAGCATAGAAGAGAATTCTAATCCAAATAGGTTTATTCCCGAAGTCTGGAGTCTTTCCATCACACTGTGCAGTTTAATGTAGTTTACTTTATGATGTTTCTGATGCAAGAACTTTTGAGCGTCTTGCCTTCAAGGGAGGCCATATCCAGGAAGGAGACTGGTTGTGTGGAAAGTCAGCTGAAGAATGTTTAGGCTGACCCTCCGTGGGGCTCCAACTCTGTGACCAAAGAGGCTTCCAAATTCCCCTGATCTTTCAAGGGAGGCTCCTTCACTAGGATTAATTAACCCCATTTCAGCTTTTTCTATGATGGTAATAATAATCACAATAACAACAACTTCTATTTATCAAGGTACTTAGCACTTCAAAAGAAAGGTATTATGAGCTCCTGTCTCAGCCTGGGTTGTCCCAAAAGTAGACCCAGAAGTAAGACTTGGGTGCTGACAATTTTTTGAAAGATGATCCCAGGAAAAGCCAGTAAGGACTGGAGATGTGAGACAGGGAGAAGGAAAAGAGCCAGTCAGGAGTGCATTGATGAGCAAGTTGCCACCGTGGGCGACAGGCTCAATCCCACTGGGGACATTGAGTTGTCCCACTGAGGAACAGGGATGCCAGGGTATATTCATCTATCACTTTCTATCCAAATCACTGGTAGGGGGTGGTCCCTGAGGGGTTCAATCCCTGACACTTTGGGGCTGCCCTGCTCATCGGCTGAGCAGGCTCCCATGGTGTGGGGGAAAGCTCCAGGAGAGCAGCCCAGAGGTGAGAAGCAGTCAGAATACACGGAAGCTGCAGCTGCAGGTGAACTCGGAAGGGGCGTGGAAGAAGTGAGATGGGCTTGAGCAGCATCCACTACATTTCCCTTCCACACAGAAGGTATAGGCAAGGGGCATAGGTAAGGTGCTCAGGCTCACACTGCTGGTGTGTCTGATTAATCCCTAAGCCCCTGCTCTTCCTGGTAGCCGAAGCTGCCTCCAAACCCTAAGTATAGTGTGCCCATCCCTTACCATATCTCCTCATCACTTTGCCCTTAGGAAAATACCATCCACTGGAAAGCTGGTGCTGAGCCTCACCACTGATGCGTGTGAGGGGAAAGAAAATTTCGTCCGCTACCTTGAGCACGTCCAAGCTGTCATCACAGTCAATGCCACCAGGAGAGGAGACCTGAACATCAACATGACTTCCCCGATGGGCACCAAGTCCATTTTGCTGAGCCGGCGTCCAAGGGATGACGACTCCAAGGTGGGCTTTGACAAGTGGCCTTTCATGACCACCCACACTTGGGGGGAAGATGCCCGAGGAACCTGGACCCTGGAGCTGGGGTTTGTCGGGAGCACACCCCAGAAGGGGGTGCTGAAGGAGTGGACACTGATGCTGCATGGCACGCAGAGCGCCCCTTACATCGACCAGGTTGTAAGGGATTACCAGTCCAAGCTGGCCATGTCCAAGAAGGAGGAGCTAGAAGAGGAGCTGGATGAAGCCGTGGAGAGAAGCCTGAAAAGCATCCTGCACAAGAACTAGCGCGGCAGCCAGGCCTCGACCACCTCCCTCCATCCCCCATCTCTGCCTCTCTGTCCTCGGGCCACACTCTGTCAGGAACCTAGCAATTACTGTCACCCTCACATAAGCTATTCCAACTTCTTGATCTGAAGCTTCGCTCACTGTCAATGATTCTTTTCATCACAATGGACTCAATCTTTTTACTTCCATGCCCCAAATACAGTGTTCCCACCAAAACCTATGTCCTATTTGTGACTCTAAAGTTCTTTATTTGTGTCATTCAAATAGGTGATAGCCAGCAAACAAAACTGGGACAGCTTCCTCCTCCATTTTGTTCATATCTGAGAAGAGAAGGCATTTAAAAAGTCACACTCAGTGACTCCAAGAACGTTTATCCATGGTCTCAATTGAGGACCTTTTACATAAAAAGAGAAAGATAATAACAGAAGGTGAGCTCTGAGTCTCTAAAGCACAACAGATGCTGTAAGTCCTTTGGGGAAAAATGTTTTGAACTTAGCAAGATTTTTCAGTGACGTAAATGAAGGTGGTGTGATGCAAGAGACGCCATCCATGACAGCCCTAATCACTGGCTGGGGAAGAAAGAGTCAAAAAGCATGAGCATTGGAAATCGTACCACTGACACCAACAGCATAACTTGTCCTACTCAGCCAGCGTGATCCATATGAAACCTAAGTAGCATGGCTGTCCTTTTCACCAGCTGCTGTTCTGTTATGGTAGGATCTGCTAGAGAAGCCCAAATTAACTCAGTTCATACAGAATTCATCCCAGCCCCAATTTTCTGGGGTTCCTCACATAGCTATCCAAAAGAAATAAGGTGAGGCAAGTTTGGCAACATGTCTAGGAAAGAATAGCTCAGGGGCTTAGAACACAGAACGTTCCTCTTCCTAAATCACTTTGAAGCTTCTGAATCTGATGTAAGTGAGAAGCGAGATGAGTATTTTGGGCACACATATACTTGGGCTTTGATTTCTAAAACATATGGTTGTGATTCTTTGATGTGTTGGGGAAATGGCCTCCATTCTGGAAGAGGTGTGTAAAGAGTGAAGGGGGCGTGTTTGAAGATGTGGACCCCCCATTTGTGTGGAATTTCTTCTGCCAAAGGAGGGAAATGCTGACCCATCCTCCAGCAACATGAGGCTGAAGGAAGCAAGAGAAGACCTCCCTAGGGAAAGCACACAGTCACCATCTTGACAACTAAACAATCTGTGAAGATGTTTAACAAGCAACCCAAAGGTGACACACTCCTCCCCCTGTCGACCCCAAAAGACACAGCACCATTTCATTACCAAATGGAAATGCTTTTTATTGGACCCATCATCGCTTTGTTTTTCTCCCCAAGGATTGGCCCCTTTATTGGTTTGATTTGATTCCCAAGACTGGTCAACCACTTCTGGCTGCATTTCTCCCTTCCCATGGGAGCGTGTAGCTAAGCTCAGAGTTCCTTTCCTTAAAGCCAGCAACACAAGGGCACTAAGTTCCATTCCTTGAAGGTGGCGACTTTAAGAGAAAACTCTGGAAAACCCATTTTCTTTCTTTTCTCCACCCCCCCATATTGGCATGAATTTCTGTCTTCTCTAACACCGTATGACCTTCTCTATATAATGCTTTAAAATGTAATAATATTTATGATTTTTAAAAGAAGTTTATTACCTGTTGCAAAGGTCTTTTTAAACCAGTTTAGATTTAAAGAAAAAAATTAATGGAAACCATCAAAAATTCATTTCATATTAACAGTCTGAAAATAAACCAAAGGACATTATGTGTGCATATGTGTGTAGGTGCACACAGAGATATATATACATATGTAGACTATATACATGTGTGTATGTATGTATATATATATACACTTGTATAAATGTATATACACACATATACCTAAAATGTGTGTATGTGTATTTATTGAAGAAACCGACACCATATTCATCTCTTAAAGAATATTCAGAGAATATCAAGATGATTCTGGCTGAAGAAAAAGGCCGGTGGAAATTCAGGTGAAAATGTTCATTGATCCCCATTGCATCACCTCTGTAATTTTGCAGCTTTCTGTATAAACATTAAATGTCTTATATAGCAGCAAAAATATAAAATAGTTGTCCATATTTTCACAGCTGTGGTATAATTTATGAAATTAGAGAGTAACTTATCAGCTTCTTAATAGAAATGGCAAGTTTTGATATGAGTATACAGTATATAAAAATATATATAGTGCTATATAAAAATATTTGGTCTCTATTTCATTTTTTGCACAAGTAGTAACACAAAAATATGTCTAGCTAGTGAGGTTTTTACGATGATCCTAATGCAAGAGACAGTTATTTATAATCATTTATTTTAAAAAATGAAAATAAGTGAATTAATCAAGTTAACATTGTTACACCCTGTGACAACATTTTATAAGTAAATTTAAAAAGACATGTTGTAAATTAGGAGACTCAACAATAAAACATTACCTTCCAGAAACTATGTGGGATGTGATATATATTACATAAAAACACTTTCATCCATTCTAAGAGCAGATAATAAAAAGTTGCCAAAAAGAGATCTAAAAAGCCTGCTTTCATAAATTTGCCTGATTTTTAATTAGCAGATAAATCACATACAAATTATGATCTACAGCAGCATTTTTCAAACTCAAGTTATATGCCATTAACAAGTTGTAAAAAAAAAGACTAACATTTTGAAATAGAATAAAACAGAATGGAAACGAAACGAAACTGGAATAGAATAGATCATGCATATTAGTGAGTATTGTTTCTTGAAATATTTGTTCTGTGTGTGTGTGTAGAAAACGAGAATGTGTGTGTGCGCATGGGTGTGTATTGGCTCACAAGGTAAATATTTCTTACTGTTGGTCGTGGTCAAAAATCTTTTAGAAAGGCTCTTCTAGAATGTATTCATCAAGCTAGACTGAGTTATGCTGTAGTAACAAAGAGCCCCCAAATTTCAGTGGCTTTACACAGCAAAGGTTTACTTACCATTCACATGAATTCCTCTGAGGGTTCAGGAGACTCCCCGAGGCCACAGACTCAGGGATTCAGGCTGCTTTGATCTTCAGTCTTGTGGTTTGTAATCATAACACAAGATTGCTAAGTCACCACACAGAAGAGAACCCACAGAAGACTCTCATCCACTCCTTATGTTCAGCCTGAAGGAGACACACATGTCATTTGAGCTACTCTGCATTGGCCAGTACCGGTCAGTGACCCTTCCTAAATGCATGGCAGCTGGAAAATGTAGGACATCTAATGGAATACTTGATGAGCATCGCAGAGAGCTTAACATTCTCTTAAAATATATTAAGTACTGATTTACATGGCCACCTCTCTTCATGGATAATACCGTGAATAGTATTACAAACTAGCTGTCACCCATGGGACCACGCTAGTCTAGCAATCTTAATAGTTATTAATAAAATACTAATGTATTGTATTTACCATGGTTCATTGTAAAAACAATGTTTAATTTTGTCCCATGATCTAATATTTATCAAACCCAATTAGTAAAATCTTAAGAGAGGCTATGACCAAAAACAGACAGTGAAGGTATAAGGTCCAAAGTCTGAGGCTGTGACAAACTGAGATGCTGCTTTTCTATATTTAAGCTCAAAAATTGACTTCCAAAAGATTAAATTAAAACTGATTATTCTTTTTTTATTATTATTATGTTATGTTAATTACCATACATTACATCATGTGATCAGTGCCTTTCATTGGTTGGACTGAAACCCACATACTACAAAACCTTTGGGAAACATAGCTCAGCATTTTAGATTTAGAGAGGGAAATGTTTAATTGGGGAATTGATGCTCTCATAGCCAAAGAAATTTCTAAATTAGAAATTTCTAAAAATCAAAATGCCAAGATTAAAGACAGTGGTTGTGAGAGAGAATAAGGGGTTCTAAAAACTCTGAGAGTTTGAAATAACATCAGCACACACTGTGTCCTGGACCAAGGAAGATGATTTGGCTGCAGCCAGCTGGATGGCTCTCTGTCTCCAAAGAAGGAATGAGTCAACAGAAAAGGTGGGGAGAGGGGCCAACACTCAGCATGTGGGAGCTTAGGATAATGGAGATCAGGGGAACAAGAGTTGGCAGAGGGATCTGGAGGTGTTAAGGGTAAGGAAACACAACAGCTTGATATAAAGGGGAATTCCAGTCTCCGAAGAGCTGAAGTCCATTGAGGACAGAGCCCAGTGCATGAGAAGCCACCCCCAGTCAACACCACCCACCTGCCAATGGTCAGATTCCATGCCCACCCACAGCTTCCTGAGCCTTATTTGGCTTCCCAAAGACATTAACACCAAGGAGAGGAGATAACCAGCACAAGGGATACCAATACCTGGATCTCTAGGAGAAAAGATCCCCTCTTTGCATTGCAAATTAAGTAGTTCTTGAGTTTTCCCACTAGTCTCTTATGTATTTAGTTGTCAAGAGACCCTTTCCTTGGGTTCAAAAAACTCCAGTTGAATTTGCTTGTGGATTCATAAGGGACCAGGAATCAAAGTTTAACCTGAAGCAAATTCTCCAAGCTAGCCTGCCAGCTTCATTTTTCTCTTAGAAGAGTCTCACTGTTTTGAACCTGGGGATACAATGAAATGAGGGTGAGAAATGCACTTGGCCCAAAGAGATGAAGACTAAATTCTTCATGTTCAGCCCTACTTGGTTTGGGGTAGTGTGGGGGTGATTGGAAATCTCAGACCACGAGTTTAAGATGCCCCAACAGCCAAATGAGTCTGTGAATTCCTTTGGTTGGATGTTAACTGACACTGATTTCCACCATGGAGGGTTCAGACCAACTTGCCCTCACCATACTAGTGTGGGTGACCCACCTCACAGTGCCTTCAAAGACGTCCCTTTGCACCCAAGAGGATCCGCCATTGGCTACTCCAAGCTGGACAGAAGGCAGAGTCTGCAACTTGCTTTGTTTTTTCTCTGGAGTTGCTGACTAACCACGGGTGACAGATAAGCCAGCTAGGAAGCTCCTGATCACAAGGATGCAAGGTTGGCACATGCCAACCAAGCAGGTGAAGGGGTGGGTGTGACTAGTGAGGATACCAGCACAGCAGAGTTATTGACCGGGGATGTATCTCATGGGAGAACATACATCTCAACTCAAAAGCCCTGTTTGTTTGAATAAAACATAAGTCAGTGTGGCTTTTTTATGGCAGTTGTTTGCTTTCATCCAAGCATGAGAAATCGAAGTCAAGCATTGGTACTAATCAAGGTACAAGAATGACGTCCTTTATCATCAATGTGCCAAATGTTATGAGTTTTGAGATGACTTTGTTCACCAACAACACCCCAACTACAAATCTATGGTACAAAAATTGCAGGAAAACTAGATTATAATGGCTGCTTGGAGATCTTTTCTTATAAGCTTGAAGTCAAGGAAAGACCTAAATGGAACTTTCCAACATGAAAGGAGAAGGAAGAAACAAGTAGAGATGCCAGGTCAGAAGTGTCTTCTGATATGTAAATTCATTTTATAATAGACCCTGTTGGAGCATGCCCTACGTCGGGGGTCAGCAAACTACAGTACAGGAACCCAATCCAGCCTTCTGCCTGCTTTTATAAATACACTTGTATTGCAAACTGTCATGCCTGTTGGCTTTCGTTCTGTATTTTAGCATGTTTTCATGCTAAAGCAGCAGGGTTGAGTAGTTATAATTGAGGCTGTACAGCCTATAATCTCGCCCTTTGTAGAAAACGCTTACCAATCTATCTCCTTGGCCTGGCCCGGAGGTCACCTGTAGACAGCTTCCACACATGCCGAGGATGCTCTCTCTGCTGGGGGTGTTCTCTGACTGCAGAGAAGCACCAGACTTACTGTGCAACAGGCAGAAGTGTCAGGGATTCAAGGCCCCAGGGCTGGGCCCTTATCTGAGGAATGATGGGAGCTGGTGCACAGATATCCCAGCTTCCTGCCTCCTCTTGAGACAATTTGAAGATTTTCTACCTGGTCTCTTCTGGGGTCCCCAGTGGGACGGAGCCCCAGATGCCCACAGCAGTGGCTGGTGGATTGATGCAGCCGGTGTTGGTGCCTCCCTTCCCAGCCTCACACCCTCTCCTGCACCAGTCCGAAGACAGGAATCCCACCCGTGATGTTAACAGGAAAGAGTGACATAAGCACCATAAAGTGAGTATGAAGAAGTATTATCTACTTAATCAGAAAGGCAAAAGAGACCACTAAAGAACACAGACCAAGCAGTCTAACACATGCAAGTCTGGGGCTCACTGTGAAGGGGAAGGCAGCTCTCTAAGACCATGGTGGGGTCCCTGGGAGGGGGCACCACCCGCCCGACTCTCCTGCATGCCCAGAGCTGGTGTGTGTGTGCAGGTGGATGGCCTGGAAAGCCCAGACCTCTGAAGAGGGGTGTCAACTGCTCGGTGCAGGCATCTCTGGGGAGACTGTGATGAGGCTGGCTCTGCAAATTTTGGAAAAGTTGAGAACTGGCTACAGCAGCTGCCACGGAAAGGAATGGCTGCTGCCTGGGGGGATGAGGACAAACAAGAAGGAGCAGGTCCCTTTCCCCTCCTCCAGCCTTTCGCTCTTCCACTCCCAGGGAGACACTGGCAAAGCGGGGACAGGGGCGCAGGGTCCAGCCCTGGCCCCGGAGTGTGGGGAGGCAGGCTTGTAGCTAAAAGACAGGTGCTTCCTAATAGCACTCTGTGCTCTTGTGATCACAGCGCTAATAAACCACCTGCAGCCAGGACCCTGCGTAGGGTCTGCTTTGGGATCTCTGGGGTTGCAAGCAACAGAAACCAACTCTAACTAATGGAAACAAATAAGCGGCATGTCCAAAGCATGTGGAGTAGCTCTCAGAACTCAAGGAAAGTCTGAAGAACCAGCCTAAAGGAGCCTAGAAAAGGGATAGAGATAGGAGCAACCCTAGGGAGAGAGAGACAGAGGAAACAAGTGGGGAACTTATCAGAACTCCCCCATCATCGGCCAGCTCTAGCATTTCCAGCCTCGGTTCTATTGGGCTCAGATTTCCAATTCCAGCAGTGGGTCTGTTTTGAGACACTTGCCCACCCCACAGCCAGAGAAAGGCAGGATGTCTTCACAGTCTGATCAAGGCTGTATCCAGTGTAGGAGGAGCAGCTCCTCAATACAAAGTTGGGACTGCCACCTGAGGAGTGGGGGTTGTTGCTGGGCACATGCCAACCAAGCAGCTGTCTTAGGTTGGGTCCTCCCAAAAGCTGAGTCTGAAACAAGGTCAAGTCGTTTATTGGAAAGGAGCATCTATATACAGGGAGCAGGGAAGTAAGACAGGGATGGAAGGAGACTGATTCGGGGCATATGGGTGGGTGAGTTTCTTTGGGGGTCTCTGGAGCTCAGTGGGGAGAGTGTAGAACACCTCAAAGTTATCCCAATGGAGGGGGGAGAGAGCTGGGGTATTTATGCTCCAGGTCTTGTCCATCTGGTTGAGGGCTGCTCCCAGGAGCATGAACGCCACAGTGCTCCCAACATGCCAGGCGTGTAGACTGAGCACATTCCTATGACCACAGGAGCCCCTAAGCCAGACTCGCATGTGCTTGGCGTGAGAAGCCTGGGGAAGTAGGCGTGAACCAGAACAGCAAGGGTCAGGGGATCTGGGGGATCAGCACCCAGGGCAGCTCACATGACAGCAGTTACTGGTCACCGACTCAAATGCTTGGTGACGGGAGGGGTGGGCAGCTGGGATTCAGCTTCTTTAGGGGGGTTGGCAGCTTCGGGAGACTCTCAGTCCTGGACTTGAGGCTGAGTCATAGAAAAGGAGGCTAGGACTCTCTGGTGCAACAGTTCGGACCAGACTCACGGTTCGGACCGGTCACCTGCAGTGCTGGCACTTAGGTACCTTGGGGCTTGTCAGAGCTCTGGTGTTCTTTTTGTCATCGATGCTACAGGGAGGCCTGCTCTGAACCCCCATGTTTACTGACAAGAAATATTTTTTATAAAACTAAAGTGCTTGTTTCCAGAGACCTCAGAGAGAGGGGAAAGCTAGAAAATGACCCCATTCTGCAGCTCCCTGGGGAAACAGAACCAAGCAGGGAAAGTGGAGAGAAGCAGGTAAGAAAAGGGCAAGCGGGGTTCTGGGGGACCAGGGACAACTAGCCCAGCTAGACCCCAAAATGTCCATTGCAGGCACCCCACATTTCACACAGTGAACTCGGCTTGAGGCTGAGGTGAGGCAGCCAGGAAATGGTGTTTTCTTGGTTCCTGCCTCCCTCCTGGACCTCATCTCCTCCATTGTCCATCCACAGTCCCTTTTATTTCTCCTCCTTGAACAGGTTAAGTCCATTCCTGCCCCAGGGCCTTTGCACTAGCAGTTCCTCTGCCTGAAATGCTCTTCCCTCAGCTCTGCACATGATTAGCCCATCTTGCCATTCAGATCACATGTCACCTCATTTATGGGATCTTTGCTTGGCCATCCAATCCAAAGTAGACCCCTGGTCATTCTTACACATCACCCTATTGGTTCCCTTCCTAGTATTGTCTCTCCAATGCTCTTATTTAGTTATCTGCTCATTTGTGCATTTCCTTCCTCCCCATGCCAAAACGACTGTCTGTGAGAGCAGAACCACATCTGATTTTCTCTGCTGTCTCCTTAGTGCCCAGAACCATGCATGACACAGAAAGGCCCCAATCCATTTCTGATGATAGATTAAATATAATATAAAAATAAACTTTCTTTCCAAAAAGATGACCCTGCCTTTTAAAATATGAACTGAACATACAGTCCACACAATAAAAAGACTTAATGGTGAAGAGATAAGATCTTCAGTGGTTGTGATGTTAAATATAATACACACCCTGATCCAAATTCCTAGTACATTCTGGGCTCCAGCTAATGGTTTCCATCATTCTCTCTTAAGCTTTTAAATTATAAATATTTCAAAAGTGTGTAATGGAGTGGGTCCTCCATTCATCTTTTAGAAAGAACAACAAAAGCGTATTTCTTTCTTGAAGTCAAAACCTCAAATGAATTCAGAACAAGATTTTTTAATGCTCTAAATAGATAAGGTAATATTTAGTATTCTTTCTAGTATTCATAACAAAAAAATAATAGCATATAATTTACAACACCATCAATTTTCTTGAATAATGTGTCACTGTCTTGCCAGATACTTTTGTTTAGGCAGATGCAATAATCCATTTAAGCACATTTAATCAGTGCCCTTATGAGCATCTACACAGGGAAGGAGCAGTTTCTCAACTGGTATAAGTAAAAAAAAAAAAAAACAAACAAACAAAAAGAAATGGGGGACTGTTAGTAGAAAAACAGATGCCTGGAGGCAACACAGAAGTTTTTGTAAAGATTGTAGTTTGTGGGAGCCTGGGTGGCTCAGATGGTTAGGCATCTGTCTTCAGCTCAGGTCATGATCCCAGGGTCCTGGGATGGAGCTCTGCATCACATCCGGGCTCCCTGCTCAGCGGGGAGTCTGCTTCTCCCTCTGCCTCTGCCCTACCCCACTACTTGTGCTCTCTCTTGCTCTCGCTCTCTCTCAAATAAATAAAATCTTTAAAAAAAAATTGTAGTTTGAAGTAATTTGTTTCCTAGGATGTGACACAGTAAGTACCTGAATGCTCATGTGCATGTCTGTGTGCATATGTGCGCAAGAGAGTGTGTAAACACATGTATATTATGGTATAAATTACAGTCATTGAGAGCACTGATAAACCTGAGAAATCTCCCCTTATCAGCGCAGCTCCATAAACGCTGGTTGGACTCATCAATTAAGTAGCTCCTCCACAAGGAACTACGCAGTGACATTTGGTTCTGCTTTTTGAAACCTGACCTAGGATCGCAATTTCTGAGCTAGAACATTTTCAGTAACTCAGACACAAGGACACTGGAGACATAGGCTGGGGCAGCTGGTGCTGCTGCCCCCTTCGATCCTCACGGTCCTTTACCATTGCCAAGTATTTCCATGCCGGAGATCCGAACGCCTGCACCCACACTTCTGTGCCTGTGGGTTTTCTCGGCCCCCAAAGTTAGTGCCCTGGAAGCAGCCCCCCCCCCCCCCGGCTGACAGGAGTTGGTGGAAGGAGAGAGAGTCCAGCTCCCTCACCAACTCTGAGGCGTGTGTTCTACTCCATCTCCCAGGGTCCCTCGGGGTGACTGAACTCCACATGCCCACAGCACTAACTGATCTGGTAGTGCTCACGTCTTATAGGCTGCCTTGCCGTCCCCATCTCCCTCTTGCACTCCCCTCCTGGCGCTTCCTGGGATCACACCCCAAAGAAACTATATTCGAATCCTTGCTTCAGGATCAGCTCCTTGGCAAACCTGAACTAAGATGCCTTTCATCATGTTCCTCCAACGAAACACTCATGCACCTGAGCATGTGTTTGTGGCTTGAAATGCAATAAAAAGCCACCAGTGCATCAATAAGCATGCTTCTGTGTGAAGTCCAGACACTCCCTGACTCTCTAATGCGTCTCTCAGTGACTCAGGATGAAAAGCCTCTTTCCTTAAAGGAGCAGGGTTTGATGGTCCCTTGAACACGGCATCCCTGTCCTGAGCATGGCTGACCCACCTACACTCCCAAGGCCCCTGTTAATTAGACAAAGGGTGTGCGAGCAAAGAAAACTTTTTAATTAAGGCTTCATTGGCAATGTCAGAAGGGTCTAATCCAAACAAGGAACCCTCACTCTTTTATCCTGTGTTCTAAAATATCAAAGCACTTCCCCTACAGTGGCCCCAAAGACATTGTCTCCCATTAAGCCCAGGAGTGTTAAGAGCTCTTCTCTCCCAATTTCTTCTTGTTTGCCTTCGTCTTCCCAATCACGGTCTCCACAAGGACAGCTGTTTCCTCATATGTCTGAATGCTCTCAGTTGTTATCTTCTCAATGGACTCCATCACTTCCACCTTCTCATATGCCAAAGTCCTGGGGGGGCTTCTCTCCTGCGAGCTGCTACTCCTTGCCCCATGCCTCTCCAATCCACCCGGACCGACTCCAGCCCTTTGAGACTGGGGTGGAGATGGTGGTCTCTCCGGACCAGGTGGGACCACGGGACAGGGCTTCCTGGACGCCTCATCCTCCTTCTGGTCCTCCTCTTTCTCCCCAGGCCCTTTCAATCCTTTGGCACTAATCTCGTTCTCCTTGTCAGCAGCATGCTGGTCGGGTGGGTGTTCACCTTCTTTACCCTGAAGATCGCCCTGTCCGTTCTCTAGCGGGGGCCCGGGCTGCTCAGGAGAGGGCTCCGCAGGGCTGTCACGATGCAGAGAGTCATCCTCAATGGAAATAACCACTCCACCTTTGGCTGGGATGGAGGATGAATAGAACCCAGGGTCCACATAACTGGCATCCCCGGAGACCAGCACGTACCGCCCTTTGGTGAAAAGGTCAGCTGGGGGCTCGGGTTCTTTGGGGCTTTTCACTTTATCCTTGACCTTCTTGAAGAGTTTCCCAAAGGCTTTGCTTATCTTCCCTCCATCTGGCACGTCCTCTGGAGCCACTTCTGGGGTTGGGGGACTAGCTTCATCACCTTGTAATTCAAGCTTAGACTCGCCTTCTTCTTTAGGAACCACCTGCACCGGCTTTGTGTCTTCTGGACCTTGCAGGGATATGTCTTCCAGACTTCCATCAGCTTTGTCTTTAGCTATGATCTCCTTTTTCCTTGGAATGTTCTTGGGGAGACCTTTTTGTCTTGGTTTTGCTGTTGTTATATCCTGCACAGCCCTAGTGAGATCTAAAAAAAAAGGGGGGGGAGGCAGGGAGGGAGCATAAGTCAAGTTTGTCAATGAAAGAGGGAAAAAACGTATTTGTTGAAAAATAGGCTGCCTTGGAGACCAATGCCTAGCACTGGGTAGAGCTTACCATACACAGGGCAAGATGCCTGGATCTGACCCATAGCATCCATGACCCACTTAAGGTCCCACCTCTGTGACCAGCTGTGTGACTTTGGACAGGTTGCTTGACCCCTCTGGGCTTGGAAAGGGAAGGGAAGGTGCTGCCTGTATGGACTCTCACAGTTCCCATCACACTGGGTACAACTTACTGAAACGTTCTACAGCAATAACACTTGGTGTCCCCACCCCAGCCATGACAAATACTAGTCAGTGGAACTCATTATACAGAGTCGTCCTCGCCGTGGACTTTTCCAAAGGAAAGACAGCAGAGCTGCCTGGGTATCCAGTGTGTTCTGAATGGCTTCGGGCACGGGAATCAAATTGATCTCCCTTGCTCCATATGCATTGCAAGCTAAATAAATACAAATACCCCTCGAGCGGCATCCCCTTCCTCCTGGGCAAAAGAGGAGGCAACTATTAAATTCAGAAATAACAGGAATCTTGGGCCACCTGGGTGGCTCAGTCGGTTAAGCAACCGGCTCTTGGTTTCGGCTCAGGTAATGATCTCAGGGTCATGGGATCAAGCCTTGCATCAGGCTCAGCACTCACCACGGAGTTGGCTTGAGAATTCTCTCTCTCTCTGCCTGTCCCCTCCCTCCTTCTCTCTCTTTCTAAAATAAATCTTAGAAAGAAAGAAAGAGAGAGAGAGAATGAGAGAGAGGAAAGAAAGAAAGAAAGAAAGAAAGAAAGAAAGAAAGAAAGAAAGAAAGAAAGAAAGAAAGAAAAAGAAAGAAAGAAGAAAGAAAAGAAAGAAAGAAAGAGAAAGAAAGAAAGAAAGGAAGAAAAAGAAAGGAAGGAAGGAAGGAAGGAAGGAAGGAAGGAAGGAAGGAAGGAAGGAAGGAAGAAAAGAACAGGAATCCCCTGTTCCCAAGGCCATCTTCATTTCTTCAGACTAGCCAAAAGGAAAAATGGAACGTTCAAGAAAGCATACACAATCTCACCTCACCTCATCCATGAGGCTTTTCAACCTAACCTGCATGCTGATTTTTTTTTTAACTTTTTCATCTCAAAGGTCTTCTCCATACCCTACCTCCATTAACCAGAGGACTGACAGACAAAGCAAAGGCATCCAGCATGGGGTGACTCAGAGCGCTGAGTGAACAGGGAATGGCAGAAATGAGCCGTGAAGCCATAAGGGAGGAAGAGACATGTCAAAGAAGCCTGCTGAGGGCGGGTATGGGGACAGGGGGTGCCTGCAGGAACTGCTATGGAATTTCAGGGCCCAGCGCAAGAGGAAAAGGCAGGGTCCCTGTTCAAAATCATTAAGAATTCCAAGACAGGGACAGTGGAGCACTAAGCCAAGTGTGCGTACAGGGCCCTGAGTGTGGCTGCATGCTTCTAGACCCAGCCCGGGGACGGCTGCCCTTTCCAACACATTCTAACACGGAAACCCAATTTCTACAAACCCCTCTGAGCTTTCTGAGGGACCTGGATTTGAAGGCATTATAGGTATGAGCAATCAATAGCACCATCTTCTCTTCTCCCGAAACACTGTGTTTGTTCAGCAGTGGGGAGATTTCGCTGTGAGGTAACATCTCACAAGTGCATGAGACCATCCCCAGAGGACCAAACGTTGACGACAGAAGCCATGCTTGCCAACCAAGCTAGTTCTGCTCGGGGTTGAATGGAAGAGAAATGAGTAGTAATTGAGCATCTACTCTGCCCCAGACACTGGATTAAGCATTTTTGCACAGCAGAGCTCATTTCATTTGCTGAAGCGAACACTGAATTATACTTTCTCCCCAGTGAAATGCTTCAAGTCTGAGGATGCCATTCCCAAGGTGGTCCATCCCCCCATCTGATTTTTCTCCTTGTCAACTTTCTGGCTCAGTCACTCAGCACCTGTGGGAGCATATCAGAGATGGAGAGAAGACCTCAAATAAAACATTAAATTTCCAGATGGATCAGAAGGAAGCATGAATGCTAAGTTCAGGAAGAAAGCTGTTTGATTTTCTTTCCTGCTTTTCCATGATGGAAAACAGCAGAAGCCAGGGTTGAGGAGCATTACCTTTCCCACCAAGCTGAGAACTGAGAGAGGTTCCATAGCTTGGGGTGAACAGGGTGACAGGAGTTTCAATGAAGGCAGAGTTCAGCCTGGAGAAAGAACCAGAAAGACGATGGTCACCATCTTTAATTCATCAAACCAAACAGATAGTCGGGGTAAGAGTGACTCTCTAATGTGAGCAAAAATGAGGAAATCTTTCTCTAGATCAGACTATTCGTGAACCACACATATACTTACACACTAGATGAGGATGGGAAGGATTCTTTGAGCTTAAGTCATAAACTATGAAACACACATATAGAGAATTGTAAAATGGGAATTGCTTATAATCTAAAAATGCCATTTCTCTGTTGAACAGAGTTTTTGTTTTTGTTTTTTTAATAAAAGAGTAGCCAGCCCAGGGTGAAGTATTTAGGGCAACCAGGATATGATATCTCCAACTCTTTTTAAAAAAATAATATGCATTATATAAAGAGAGAAAAAAATTGATAAAGCAATGGAGATAAAATTGGAACAGTGGTGAGTCTAAGAAAACAGTGCTCAGGGGTTCGGTGTTCTATGCTTACAACATTTCTATCAACTTGAAATTAGAACAAAATTGGAACTTATGAACAAACTAACAAAAGGGCTATCCGATGACTTTTTTGTGAAGCCTTGCCTCCAAAACAAAAATGTTCACACAGTCACTTAAGTGCCCATTCAAGATTTATCTTCATGTGTGCAATAAGCATTCACTGTGACATAATATAATTTAGGACTGTGCAACAATCCATTGACCATAACTAGAGAAAGAAAAAGAAAATCTTGCTTTCTCTGCTAAACCTTTGAGCACTTGCAACCAAGATACAGCATCCAGAGCGAAGGAAAGAACTGCTCCTGGTGGAGTAATACTGGGTGCTTCTCTTTTAATTCAGTCTAAATCCCCCAAGTCGGCAAGACTGAATCAAAGAATCACAACTTAATAGACAGTGAAAGTCCTTCTATGAGGTAATTTCTACGAGTCCCCAAACTGCTCTCTGAATGATATCTACAGATACGGACATGGACACAGACACAGATATAGATGATGTAGGCGCAGATCTACAGAATACAGATGCAGACAGAGAGAGAGATGTACATGTACCTGACACAGGTGTGCAAGCAGATGACATCAGTGCAGGTGTAAATGTGCACACACTTGAGGATGAGGTAGATCTAGATGACATAGGTATAGATGAATAATAGGGGTAGGGAGAGGCAGATGAAGATGTAGATGGCGTGGGTGTAGGTGTACATGGTGTAGAAGTCGATGATGTAGATGTAGGCGTAGATGATATAAATGATGTAGATAATGTAGCTTTAAGTGTAGATGGACATGTTCATGTGGATGATATGGATGTAAGTGTAGGTGTCTACATGATCATACAGATCATGTAGAGTGATGATGCAGACTGTAGGTGTAGATGATACAGACAGAGAGAGAGATTGAGATAGGGGTCGGGAATATGGGATAGGGATAGGAGACAGAGGTAGGGAACAGGGAATAGAGATAGGGATGGGGTAGGGGGTAGGGGATAGGGATTAGAGGTGGGGCTAGGGACAGGGGATGGGGATAGGGAAAGAGATAATTTCCCAGCTATCCTGAAGTTAATGGAGCTCAAGTCACAGCTCCATTATGATCAAGACCACCCAGTGAATCGACAGCCATACTACTGACCCAGCCAGGTGATAAAAACAATGATAACAGTAACAGCAGCAGTAACAACACCCAACACCTCTGAGCAGGTGTTGAGTGCCAGGCACTGTGCCAGGCACCTCACCTGCAGCATCTCATTAAATACTCCTGGTCATCCTACCGGCTAACGCGTTTATGTCCCCAGAGGCTTGTGGAGCCAAAAGCAAGCTTCTCCGTGAGGTCTTTTGTGACCACCCTTCTTAAAATTTCAAACACTCCCACCATTGCCCCCTGGCCATGCTCTCTCTCCTGTCACCATTTACTCCATGGTGCTTGGCCTCTGTTCCAAAGTCATCTATCAGCTGCCTCCCCAACTAGGATTCCAGCTCCACAAGGCCATGGAGTTGTGTTGCCTCCCTGCCCCATCCCCACCACCTGGAACTGTGCCTGGCACACAGGAAGCACTCCACGAGGACCCATGGAAGAAGCAAATAGCCAGGACAGGGAGAGGGGCACAGTCTCGGTGGGGGGGGGCCTGCCTGTGACCACACCTGTTGCCTTCATTCTCAAGGATCCGATGGTACCGCTCCAGCTCGTTCTTCAGTGTCTGCTGGGCGACCACCAGCTGCCGGCAGTCATAGGAAGACTTCTCCAGGCTCCTCTCGGCCTCCTCAATCTCCTTCCGCAGGGTTTCAATCTGTTCATTATAGAGCTGAATCTCGTCATCGTAACACTCATGGGCATCTTTAATAGCTTGTTCCAGGGCCGAGGTCTGTGGGCAAAGACACAGCTGTGAGGAAAGCCATCCTGCCTCTTCCTAAGACACAGGCTTGACCAGGAGAAACTGGGCTCAGGTACCCCGTTTTGTTTGCTTTGCTCCTTTGTTTCTCCACCAGTTTTGTTGTTGGCAATGAATTACTTTGGAATCCTGGAGCCAGAAAGGAACCTGGACACTAGCTAGCCCCAGCCCCCTCTGAAATCTGCCCTTAACAGAGCCTTCCCCAAAGAGAGTCTGAGGATGGAAAGCCCCGAAAATAAAAAGTTAACTGCTGTCCCTGGAATAAAATGTATAATTTGAATAAAGTATATTATTCATATTCTGAGTTAGCATAAATCTGACAGCCAAAAAATAGAAGCACACATACTAAATAGAAAAGATGCTATTTTTGCTAAAGTAATGAAGTGGGGGGGGGGCATGTTTCTTGTTCTTATTTAATCACTATGACACTATACTTTTGTGCTGATTTCTGATTAGTAGAGTGATATGTTTGTGTAGCTAAAGTGTACGTGTGCACTTGTGTACACATAAAACAACCTCAGGGTTACACTATTTACATACTAATGCAGGGCTAGTCAAAATTAAGGTAGGACAATAGAAATTTGACAGAATATAAGGTGGACTTCTATTCACTTTAAGAGCCTCTAACACTGCACAAAGAGCCACGTGTGTACTTATTTACAAGCTTAGTATTTATGTAGTCATGACGCTTTTGTGATCTCATTTTCCGAAGTAGGAAAGAATTCACCACGCATTATCAGTCCTCAAAACAAAATGAAACAAACAAACCGAAAAACCACTTCTACCTACAACAGCACATCCCAAAATTCAATGCGAACCACCCGAGGATGTTGTTAAGCTGCAGACACAGACTCAGCAGGTTCTACGATCCTAACCACTTCCCACACGATGCTAAGGGCACTGGTCTATGGACCACACCAGGAGTCAGGGGGGCTGCACTGGTATCTGAGTTCAACGTCATGTATGTCTGCTACAAGGCATTTCATGCATGCAGCTGAATGCGCATACTGGACAATCTAGAGGATGCAATTCCTACGACACCTGATTCCTCACTTTACATACAGATGTGGCCTTGGAACAGTGAAGTTTCCTAAGTGATGACACTTGAAAACTTAGCTTACCATGGTTTTTGGGAATGTGTCTATTGTATCAAGAAGGAAGGAAGGAAGGAAAAGAGAAGGAACAAAAGAAGGAGGGGGGGAAGAAAGGAAGGCAGGAAGGAGGGCAGGAGGGAGGGGAGGGAGATGGGAAGGAGGGAAGGAAGGAAGGAAGGGGTACATATACTCCATACTTTGGGAAGTCGCTTGCCAGCCCATGTCGTCCCCCGCGTCTGATCCCTGTTCCGTCTCATAGAGGGGTCCCAACGGTGGTGTGATCTCACTCTTCTGACCAGAGCTACAGAACCAGGGCCAGACACAGACTGGCCTATCACATGCTTCCTCTCTGGGGAATTTGTAAAAGGATCTCAGAAACAGCGGTGAGCTGGTGGCAGGTCCACAGAACCCCGGGGCCGCCATCTTTCATAATGTGCATGGAGAAGTTACGAAAAGCAACTCTTCAGAGAGGCAGAGAAATGAAGCCAAAGGGCAGAGACAAACAGAGATGAGAGAGTTTGTGGGAGAGAAGGGAGACAGAGAGTGAGCAGTTAGCTGCCTCAGATCCAAGTTCCTGGTTCCTGCTCTCAAATTCCATAAACTACCTTTTATATCCTGTTCCTTTGGGGGGGGGGGATGGAGGGGGTGGATAGTATCTTTACAGTGGAGAAACCCGGCAGACACCACCTTAACCAAGTGATCCAAGTTACATCACTGGCAGGAAGACATGCCCCCATGATGCTCCCCTGATGAGAAGCACCCAGAAGGACACTCACTTCTGTGCGTTCCAGCCAGGAACACACAGCCTCAGCCTAATCCTGAAAAAAACATCTGGGAGCCCAAAAGGAGGGACATTCCCAAGATGGCTGGCCATCAAGGTCAGGAAAGGCAAAGAAAGGCAGGAACTATCCCACATTGGGGTAGACTAAGGAGACACAACACCTAAATGCAAGTAGGATCCACAGGAAAAGATGATGTGGGTAATTTGTGAAATTGTTGTCAAGTCTATTACAAGGATGGTATCATCGCTAGTTTCCTGGTTTCAATCACTACTCTGTGGTTATCAATTAAGGAGCTAACATTTGGGGAACCTGGGTGAAGAGTATGCAAGAAACCCATGTGCTATTTTTTGCACTTTTGAGAAGTCTAAAATTAGCTCAAAATAGAATTAAAGTGTACTCTTTCCTGTTTAAGCTTGTTTGACTGGGTGTCTGTCCCTCCTGAAAAAACGATTGTTTTAAATTCAAACAGTTACCTGTCATGTCAAATACCAAGGCCTCCCACTAATTCCTGGTGCAGCCGCATGTTCTGACCTATACCAGTACTCACACATTCTAGGAAAGGCTTCCAAGAAATAAGGACTCTAAAAGACCCTTCTGAGGCTCAAATCTCAGAGACAAGAAGCCACCCAGGAATGGAAGAATCCTGAAGTCAGACAGACATTCCTTTTCTATGAAGCAGTCCTGAAAACAAGCCTGGGGGATGCCGGCCGCACTGGGCAGCAGGGAGGGTGCCTCTGATCAAAGCTTACCTTCCTCCCCTGGATACAGGAAAGAGTCCGTGCCCACAGCACCCAGACTTTAAAAGTACGCCTATTCCACAAACAAATATCGAGGGGGAAGAAAGAGATAACAGGGAACCTATAGGATAAAAGAGACTTAAAAGACGCAGAAACCAATTATAACGTGTGGACCTTATTTGGATCGCAATCCAAGTAAACGCTAAAGAATGAAATTGTGGGAAAGACTCCCCATTGGCTGATTCCATTTATATGACAATCTGGAAAAGACAAAGCCAGTGGCTGCCAGGGGTTGGGAGTGAGGTGGGGCAGGGGCTGCCCATGATGCACAGCTCTCTGGGGAATTTCAGGGTGACGGCACTATCCTGTATCTTGATTGTGGGTGTGGGTGCAGTGGTGCATGCACTTGCCATGCAGATGTAACATGTACCGAAAAGGGGGACATTGGCTGTATGCAGACAGCACCTCAGTTAATGATGAGACAATCAGAGATCTGATCCCCGACTGGACATTTGGTGATACTAAAGAAGTACTGTTAATTATTAAAGGTGGGTTCATGGACCTACGTTCTATAAAAGGAGCCCTCATCTTTTCGAGAGATCTGTTCAAATACGGCTGGATCAGATGATTTGGTGTCAGGGATCCCTTCAGAATTACATGGGGGTGTGTGGGGGTGTAGGAGGTATAAGAGGGACCATGTGTTGGGGGATGGGGATCTGGGGGCTCATGAGACTGTTTTCTCATTTTTACGTATGTTTTAAGTGTTCCAAAATAGAGTGAAAGCAAAGATTATGTGTAAAGTGAGTCTATTGCCCCCTTTGGGTCTGGGTTCCCTAGCCCAGGGCGGGAATAATGGTTTGTGTGGGCAAGTTCTCACATGCAGCAACTCCTCAGCCTCAGGACCACCTCATGGGGGTGGGGCGATTATGACTCCGCTTTACAGATGAGGAAACAGACACGTGGGCAAAGTGACCTGCCAATCAATACAGGATTCAGAGCCACCTATGCAGGGTCTGAGACCCTTCCTGAAACCATGGGCCCTCCTGCGTCAGCCTCTTCCCAACTGCAGGAGAGCAGGACACACACACACACACACAAACACACACACGCGCGCGCACACACACACTCTCTCTCTCTCTCTCTCTCCCCGGGCCCTTGGAAAACCCCCAATTCCCACATATCAACAGGCAAGCATCACCAGCATGTTCTCACTGAAGACCTAGGGGACACAGGGTGACCCCCACACAGACTTCTCCCTCCCTGAGCACAAACACTTGGCAAATTTTTAAACGGTAAGTAGGATAGCAACGCATTGTCACAAACTAGGACATTAGAAACTAGAAACTTCCAACCTTCCAGGGCAAGTATGATTTTTTTTTTTTTGTATCTCATGGGTCGGTGGTGTGCTGGTGGGAGTAGCTGGGTGGTTGGTTGGTGGCTGTCCTCTGATGGAATCTGCGGGAGGAATGCCTGTCCTGGGAGGAGGCTCTGGGGATGTAAGGTGTCTTCCAATCTCTGACGGGCACTGGTGCTCTGCCTGATTCTGCTTGCATCCACCAAGAATCCACAGTGTCCAGCGAAGTGCTGAATGAGTTTATAAAACTGGATTTACATCTATGTCAATGTGGTTTTTGCAGCTCAATAATTTAAACTATTCATCAGGGAGCACCTGGGTGGCTCAGTCGGTTAAGCATCTGCCTTCAACTCAGGTCATGATCCCAGGGTCCTGGGTTCAAGTTCCGCATCAGGCTCCTTGCTCTGCGGAGAGCCTGCTTCTCCCTCTAACCCTCTCCCCTCTCGTGCTGTTTCTCTCTCTCTCTCTCTAATAAATAAATAAATAAAATCTTTTTTAAAAAATAAAATAAACTATTCATCAAAAGGAGAAATGTTCAAGAAAAATATTAAGAGCCCCACTTTCATCAGCTTAAAGGGGGCCAAAGAGATGTCTCTGCATGAGCAAACCTGGCACCAGCTTCACTACCTGAGAATGAGATGTGGCCCCTCCTCCGAGGAGCCCAGAGGCCAGGGTGGGAGGTGGCTCGCTCATAGAGACATGCCCAAGGCATCACGAAGCACATGGAGACCCTCGGATACTGGAGGATGTCAGAGAAGGCCAGTCCTAGGTACCAAAGAAGAGAAGGTTCTTCTGGAAAGAGGAGAAGTGATGAGCCAAGGGGCAGGTGCCAGAAATCACAGGAGGGTCAAGAGAGGAAGAGAAGTGAGAGTAGCCCATTCACATCTCTGGGTTTCTTGGAGGGGAGCAGCCTCACAGAAACTGGAGAGAGAGGTGGGTAGAAGGGGTGGGCCGTGCCACAACTTGACCTTCATCCTGAGCAAGGGTGACTGCTGTGTTTCTCCTTGGACCGTTGACACCCTTCTGAGATCAGCTGCAGGTGGGAGCCACACCATGCGCTGCTCAGTACTCCCTGAACCTCATCTGGAGCTTGGCGATCAAGGCTGAATGAAGGAGTCAGTATTCGAGCACAGCTGTGGGGCCTGCTTTTGCACAGCAGGGGTCAACAGGGACCCAGGACAGTGCCTAGCAGTGAGCCCCCATCCAGAGCGGTGACCTCCTGCTTCAGTCCTCTTAGGCCCCCGGATGCCTTAGGCCCCCGGATGCCTTTGGGTCCAAGGTCGTTTGTAAAAAGGAAACGGGTTCCTTTTTCTCCACATCCTCGCCAACACATGTTGTTTCTTGTGTTTTTTATTTTAGCCATTCTGACAGGTGTGAGGTGACATCTCACTGTGGTTTTGATTTACATCTCCCTGCTGATCAGTGATGTTGTGCTCAACATCATCTGTTTGGTCTACAAAGAGTAGACCTTCACCAGTGTTCAAACACTTTTCATCTGTCGGTCTCCTGTATGTCTTCTTTGGAAAAATCTTTATTCAGCTCCTCTGCCCATTTTTAATTGGATTAGTTGTTTTTTGGTGTTGAGTTGTGTCAGTTCTTTATCTATTTTGGATATTAACCCATCATCAGACACATCATTTGCAACTATTCGGTAGGTGAATGGATAAAAATGAATGGAATATTACTGTCATAAAAAAAGAATGAAATCTTGCCATTTGCAACAACAAGGATGGAGCTAGAGGGTATAATATTAAGTGAAATAAGTCAGTCAGAGAAAAACAAATACCATAAGATTTCCCTCATGGAATTTAAGAAACAAAAGAAATGAACAAACAAAGGAAAAAAACCAGACAAACAAAGAAAACAGACTCTTAACTATAGACAACAAACTGATAGTTATCAGAGGGGCGGTGGGGGGGGGGGTAATGGGTAAAACAGATAAAGGGGATTAAGAGTACACTTGTCTTGATGGGCACCGATGCATAGAATTGTTGCATCATTACACTATACTCGTGAAGTTAACATCTGCTGTATATTAATTATACTTCAATTTTAAAAGAGGGAAAAAAATTTTAAAAAAGGAAATGGAAGAAATCAAGTATTCTTCACTGATTACATGCTCTTACCAAAATCTACCACTAGATGGCGCGAGGCAACTTTAATGAGAAGTGATAACCAGGGAGGTTTACTCCTTCCAAGTAATACAGGACCTTTTTCACTTTCCTGTCACAGAAACTCCCAGTCAATGTGATTAGGGAGCCAGAAGTGCCTGTCCCTTTTCTTCCACCTCTAGGAAGTGCCATCCCAGTGGTCTCATGCATGGGCTGTGTTGGGCTTCAAAGAAGGGGCTGTCAGCTCTAATGGAGGATGCTATTCCTTCTAGCCTGTGGACTAGGGTTCTCAAACTTGAGTCTGCACAACCACCCGGAGGGCTTGTTAAAACAGAGATTGCTGGGCCCCATCCCAAAGTTCCTGACTCAATAGGTCTGGGATGAGCTTGTGAATGTGCATGTCTGACAAGTTCCCAGGTGATGCTGATGCTGCTGGTTTAGGGACCTCACCCTGAGGACCATGCTATGGAGGATTCTGGAAGCATCAGATGCTCTAACCAGAGGCAGAACCAGATGCAGTGGTTCTGCCAGGTTGGAGCCCTCAGGCTGCAAGGAGTTCTCCCTCTCCCACCCTCCTCACTTGTCCCCAGTCATAGCATTGGCCCTACTGAGGGGCTAAGCCACCAAATCTACCTTGGAGACTCTCAGCTCGGCTACTCCATTGGGAAGCCTCTAAAGCCTTTCAAAATCAGCAAAAAAGCCAGCCATGAGCATCTCCTGAATAGGCTATGGAAGGAAGGCCCAAGTCAGGGACTCAGGTGGACCGGATGTAGAACATTCTGACCCAACCTGGGGCCCACCCTTATACCAGTGTTCTCAAAGTTCCTGGATCAGAAGCATCATCACCTGGAAACTCAGAAATGCACATTCTTGGGCCACACCCCAGAACTACTGAGTCAGAACCTCTTGGGTGGGCCCAGCCATATCTGTGTTTTAATAAGAGCTAATTAGGCAGACTTCTGGTACCCATGACCATTGCCCCTTAGCTTTATGCCCATGAATGTTATGTTACACAGCAAAAGGGACTCTGCAGATGTGATTAAGGTTCTTAATCAGCTGACCTTCAAAAATAGGGAGATTATCATAGATTATTCCTGATCATATGAGCCCTTAAAAGCAGAAGTCAGAGAGATTAGATGCATGAGAAAAATTCTATGCACTGTTGCTGGATTTGGGGATGGAGGGGGCCATGTGCCAAGAGATGTGGGCGGCCTTTAAGAACAACTCCTGGCCGACAGACAGCAAAGAACTGGGGTCCTCCATCCTACCTGCACACAGAGTTGACTCTTGCCAACAACATGAATGAGACTGGAAGATCCTCCACCAAGAGCCTCCAGATAAGAAGGTCGGCCAACACCTTTATATCAGCCTTGTGAGACCCAGAGCAGAAAAAAACAACCAAGCCTGCCCAGACTTCTAACCCTGGAAGTGTGGGATAAAGGACTGTTGTTTCAAGCCCTTGCATGTATCGAAATTCACTAGAGCAGCGAGAGAAAACTAATACAACTTGTGTTTCATTAGCTCCACCGCTAGATTTATTTAATATAAGCGCATCGATTATGATATAGAAAATGACTGGTAATATTCTGATAACTGTCTCAATAGAATTGGTTTCCTTTTAATTATACATACTTTATTTTTATTCTATGCCCTTAACATTGTTCTGAGAAGTGGTCCATGGGCTTCACCAGGTGGCTGGGGGGTGGTGGGTCATGGCACAGAAAAAGAGAAGACCCCCCAATTTAGAGAGACAACAACATCAGAGTAAGACCAGTAAGTCTTTCTGCAGCAGCTATGGGTGGGGACAGGCAGCCAAGCAGACAGACTGATTTCATAGTCTCCGAAACTAGGTTAATCCGTGATGAAAGGTCTTGCTTTTACATTCAACAAATACATATATGTACATAGAGACAGAAACATTTATGCCCTAGAATTGGAACTTACCACGTCAGACTGGGCTCTTTCATTTTCTCAGTATCTAGGGCAGGGTTTTCAACTTTGCTGCCACGGCCACAGGAAGAGCCACATTTTACGTCACAAACCACAGACATCACACAAATGTGTGTGTGTGTGTGCATCTGAACAAATATATATATTTAAATATGCAAACATATATATTTAAAACACAGTTTTCACAAAACAAATCCCACCATTACTAGCCATGCACTCGGTTATTTCTTATTCTAGCTTAGTCTAGTGTTGTCAATTTCTTCTTTTTTTTAATGCCAGTCAATTCTGCTGAATTCATTTTACCACCCAATGATGAATGGTAAACAGTGGTTTGGAAAACACTGGTCTCAAGGACCAGTGGGCTTGCGTCCACTTCTCCAATTTCTCATTCACACAAACACACACACACACACACAAACACGCACACATATACACATACACACAGATACACAAATTTATATACACATACAAATATATACATGCACACCTATACATATATGTATATAACATGCACACATACACACATGCACACACATACACATGCATACCTACACACACATAAACATATATACATACACACGGATGCAAACACACACACACACCACATACTCATGCTCGCTCCATTCTTCCAGGGCCTCAGAGGAAACCACTAACTACCAAGTCACCAAAATGGTGTGTCTGGTCCCTGAGCCATGGTTTGTCATGAGAAGGATGAGCTTAAAGGCAGTGCTCAATTTCTCGAGGTGTGATCTTTACCTCGGGAGATAATCACCAGACCCCAGTTTGCTTTCAGTGGCCGCTGAGAGTTGCTGCAGAGTGACAGGTTTGTGCAGTGGGCAATGGGACAGAAATGAAGATTCTGGAACTCCACGGTCCCAAAAGAGATCCTGGGCAGATCTGGAGGGCACTGAATAGCTACAAAAGCACCAGATCCATTGTGGCTTTAACTTCTGATTTTGCAGGCATTGAAGGGATAGAGACAGAGTAACATTTAATGTTCCAGGTTTCCTAAATAGTCCAATTTTTCAAACTTTTTGTTCTCTTGTACCCTATGTGTACTTGTCAAACCAAATGTCAATTTATTTTTAGATTTAGAAAATGCAGGTGCAGAGTATAGGAAAATTTAGTATTTTAACCCAATGTGCCCCATCAGAATGGTACAGTAATGAGAGAAAGAAAACTGGAAGGAATCAGGGGGATGAGCTATGAAGCTCGTTAACCAAGAAGGAAGGCCACAGAAAGAGGAGTGAGTTCTTCTTGTGACTTTAGTTTTCAAATTAAGCCTCACCAAAAAAAAAAAAAAAAAAAGGAGGGGGTAGAAATGGGAGCTTTATGCTAACAAATTCTGAGCAGAAGCAAACACCAACACAAGCCTATAATCAAATTCCAAAGGAGAGGGTGCCTGGGTGGCTCAGTAGTTTAAGCGTCTGCCTTTGACTCAGGTCATGATCCCTTGCTCAGTGGGGAGTCTGCTTCTCTCTCTCCCTCTGCCCCTCCCCCCACACATGCTTGCTTTCTCTCTCTCTCAAAAATAAATACATTTTTTAAATCTTAAAAAAAAATCTGCCAAAGGAGAGATGTTAGGTCACGAAATGAGAAAGAGGAAGCACAGATTTGACCAACTGGAGGATAAAAATTCCAGTAAGTATCCATCTCTTCTTATTTTTAACAACAAGATTAAACTGGGCAAAACAAATCGACCTGCAGAAGGCTTGGTGGGGAGGAGTGGCACGAGGGGAACCTCTGAGGCTCCTGGAATTAGCATGACCCATTATCCCTGCTTGGCCAGGACTTTGCCAGTTTGGGCATGGAAGTCCTCCATCCTGGGAAACCCTTGGTCAAAGCAGGACAGCTGGTCACACTACTCAGAAAACCCGGTTTCTGGCTCTGAGCACTGGACACACAGGTGTGTTGGGTTTGTGAGAATTCCCCACCCCCCACCCAGCTGGATACTTGTACACTTTTCTGCACGCTCAGGACACCTGAATACAGTGCGCTGTAAAACCTGATTCACATGTGTGGTGTGAATGCCCAACGGTGAGCAGCGGACACGAGGGGGTGGAGCCATACCTGGGCCTGTAGCTCCGTCCTCTGGGCCTGCAGGAGGGACACCACCTCCCGGCCCTCCTCCAGCTGACTCTGCAGGGCGGCGGCCTCCCGTTCTGTCAGGAGCTTCTCCTGCACAAAAAGGCCAGACTCAGCATGCACATGCACTTGATGTGTGAGGAAATCCACAGGGAAAGGGGGCAAAGAAGGTTCTTCAGGTTCATGTCCCCTTGCCCAAACTCATATGCTGAAGCCCTGCCCCCAATATGGGGCCTTCGGGAGGTGATGAGATCTACATGAGGTCATGAGGATGGGGCACTCGTGGTGGGGTTAGTGTCCTTATAGGAAGAGGAGGAGACACCTGAGTGCTCTCTCTCTCTCCCCAAGATGCACCAAGGAAAGGCCATGTGAGGACCCACCAAGAAGGTGGCTGTCTACAAACCAGGAAGGAGGCCCTCATCAAAAGCCGAATCTGCAGCAGCCTGATCTTGGACTTGCAGCCTCCAGGGCTGTGAGAAACAAATGTCTGCTGTTTGCTCGTCCCTGGCTGTGCTGTCACCGGGCCCGAGCTGACTAAGCCAGGCCCATGGCAGCCACCCTTAAGTTCTGCCTGTTCACGGTCTTCAGAGTCTGAACCATAAACGCTAGGAGCGTAAATCGCTGGAGACCCACATTTTAGACCTGGCTGTGCCATAAACTGGCTAAGAGACTCTGGACAAGGCACTGTCTCCTTCTATAAAAAGGAAAGCTGGGAATGCCGACGCTCGCTGGGCTCTGTCGTCTGTCCCTGCAGGTGGCACGGTCAGTCTGTGCCCCGGGCTGTCGACGGTGCCGAGATGTCACGGCCGCACCAGGCTGTCGGGCTCCAGGGACCACAGGGCAGTAGGGGCCCCAAGGGAGCTGCCCCGCTCTCTCCCCACTCGGCGGAGCGACATGGGAGAAGATCCGTCCTCAACCGCTCCACACAGGCTGAGCCGGCGCCCTTTTCCAACCGGTCCCTCCACTGTCTGTCCAAGAACATCCAAATCCCTTGGCGAGAGCCGGCCTCTGCTCAAGAGCAATGCCTTCTGACACGGAGCGCGCTGCCTCCCCGCCAGGCAAACCTCGAACACCGAGCACGAGCCCCGTGCCCCCTGCCCAAAGCCGCACAGGTGAGGCAGCCCCCCGCTTGCCCTCACTGTGCAAAGGGGCTGGAGCCACAAGAGGGGCACGGAGACAGCTAGAGCAGGACAGACAGACAGACAGACGTGCACAGAGGGAGCCCGTGTGGGCCCAGGGCCGCGGCCCGATCCCGGGGCGGGGGCGGGGCGCGGAATCGGAGGCGTAACTGCAGAAGGCCCTCCTCGGCTCTGCGCGCTTACTCCGGAGCCCGTTTTCCCCGTGTTTCTCAGTGCACGGGGGGGCATGCTTTCTCTCCGCCTGGCTCTGTGTCTCTCCCTGCGTCTCAGGCTCTGCTTCCCTCTCTGTCTCCGTCTTCTTTGTTTCTCTGTGTCTCGGTCCCCACCTCCCTGCCTCAAAGATGCGGACAAGGGGGTGGCTGAGGGCAGAAGGGGACTCACGTCCCCCAGTGCCAGCACGTGGAAGATGTGCATATACGCCACACTTCGCCAATTCTAGGCCTGCGGCCTCGGGAGAGAAGCAGACACGATGCCCAGACACTGCATCTGCCAGAGCCCTGCCTGCTTGCCTGGCCCTGTCTCTCCTCACTGCCCAGCTCCTATTCATCTTACACACCTCCTCACGCCCACCCAAGGGGGCACAGGAGATCCTCGGATACAAGAAAGACAGCCCAGCTGCTGTCAGCTGGTAGCTGGCACTCATCACCTGGCCGTGATGCTCCCTCTTATAAACTTGCAAATGAGCTCCCCGCCCAGATCCAAACATGTCACTCCGGGACCATGGGGGAATGAGACAGAAACAAGACCACCCTGTGTTTGAGCACGCACAAAAATCACCAAACCTCCCCTCCCCCACTAACACAAGCGATGCTGCTTGATCACCAAGTACTGCCTTCCAGGTACAAATTACAGGGATGCTCAGTCATAGCACCAGCCCTCTCCTGAGGGCACCCAACCCAGAGCAGGGCCCTGCTTAACTGATCCCACCCCCAGATCACCTAACACAGGCCTCAATCCTCTCACACGTCCCTCCTCCACTGAGACACCCTGCAAGTCTCCACGGGGTACCCCCTCCCTTGCTGCAGTGAATAATTCACCCAGCTTTATTTGACCACAGATGCATCTCCAGTGGCCTCTGGCTAGAGGGCACGGACATGATGCTTTACTGACACATTAACCGGGTGAGCGGTGTTCCTTGAACAACACTAACTGTATCCTCATTTTGCAAAGGTGACTCACACATTTTCTAGGTAACAAGAGTCAATGAAACAAACCTGAAAGGGACCATCTATCTCATATATAGAATTTTTAAGCACAGATTAATAAAGAATGTGATGCTTTCTGAATCTGTTTCTCCCAGGGAGGTCTTGCTAAAAGGGCAGATTCTGACTCAGTGGGTCTGTACTCAGGCTGGAGATTCTGCACTTCTAACTAGCTCCCAGAGGACGCTAAGATCACTGATGCTCTCAGAATGGGGCCAGACACTCTCTATATTCTTACGACTCAGAAGTATTGTGTTACAAGAAAACAGAGGATACGATTTAAAAGGTGTGCTTTGGTGTAAAACACTTTTGAACCAGAGGGAAAAATGAGTATGCACGATAAAAATAAGGTATCTGGAAAGAAATCTCTGACAAAGAAAATTAAGGCATCAGGAGAAGCTATTTTAGGTCTTTGTGGAAACCTCAGTTATACCAATATGGAGAGCAGGCACCTGAAATGGTCACTGGCGGGCAATTCGGACGAAAATATTCCCAAGAACAAGCAACTTTCCTTGGCAGAGTTTTAAAGTGTCCTCTGGGGCGCCTGGGTGGCTCAGTCAGTTAAGCATACGACTCTTGATTTCGGATCAGGTCAGGATCTCAGGGTCGTGAGATCGAGTCCCGCCTTAGGCTCCACGCCCAGGGTGGCGCCTGCTTACAATTCTTTCTCTCCTTCTGCCCCTCCCCCTGCCCCTCCTCCCACATGAGCTCTGTGCCTTCTGACACGCCCCCTGCCCCTCCTCCCACATGTGCTCTGTGCCTTCTGACAGTGATTATAAATAAATAAATCTTAAAAAAATAATAATAAAGTGTCTTCTAAAAGCAAATGCTGGGGTTTCTTCAGCTTTGAAATAATAAAAAAATTAAAACAAAAAGACTCAAGCAGCCAGTTCCCCTGGCCCACAGGTCCTGCAGCTTGTCTGCACTCTGCTTTGGGAGCTTCTAAATGAGGGGGTCAGGGCTCCACCTGCCAGGCGGCTGATTAACTGACTTGGGTGTGGTCTAGGCAGACTTGCAGGTGAGTCCAAGTGCCTCTAGGGTTGAGCACCACTGTCCTAAGTCATCCTTGCAAAATACCCACAATCTCACCAGTTGACCAGTCCACCAAACCTTGTATCAGCCTAACACAACCTCTGGAAAAGGGGCACCATGACATTTTTGTCATAATCTGCATTATTATCCGTTGATTTTTACATGTCTCAGGTTAGGCATCACAAAATCCATTAAGCCACATTAGGGAAAAACTATGCCAGCAGCTAGAGAGCTAAAGGAAGAAGGAATGTGGAACGTTATATCAGAAATAAGGTTTTTACATCCAAATTCACATTTTTTAAAAAATCAGCTCCTGTAATCTCTTATTTTTTCCCCCGTAGTTTTCATCCCACAGACTCACATATTCATTAACAGAGGCCGACCTTGAAAATACAGTTACGAATTGTGGGGGGCTCTCTGTATTCAAAGTTCATGGTCAAGTTGATAAGGAAAATAAGAAAGCAGACAATTTTTTAAAAATCGGCAAACGATTTTATCAGATACCGCAACAAAGAAGCTACACAGATGGCAAAGAAGCCCACGAAAAGATGCTCAACGTCATTAGTCATCAGGGGACTCAGTTAAAACCACAGTGAGATATACTGCATACCTGTTAGAAGAGCAAAAAGCAAAAACAAAACCAAACCCCGACATACCAGTGCTGGCTACGACCTACGACACAAAGCAACAGAAACTCTCACACGTTCATTGCTGATGAGCTGCAACGATGCAAACCGCTTTGGGAAATAGTCTGGCAGTTTCTTATGAACTACACAAGGAAGAGCAGCCCATAATACTCAAGAACAAATGCCTAAGACAATGGTCAGGGACACACTTTGTGTCCTCAGCTGTCTAAACACCAGTGTTCCCAGTCTGAGTAAAAGAACAGAAGGGTAAACTTCAAATGTATGCAGAGTGAGAGTGGGGCTAGTGAGCCCAGTGCAGCTCGGCGCCCAGTCTGACCTGACGCCTCACCTGGGTCTCTGTTAACTAGGCCCTTGGGGGGGTAAGAGGCATCCCCAGATGTGCCTTCCCTGCAGCCGGGGCTCCGATTCTTACCTCTCTCATCCCACTTGTAATGGCAGATGCTTGAGGGGTGGTCTGGACAATCTGCTGCAGGATGGTGACATAGGTCTGAATTTCCAGAAGATTCTGTTGGGGGAAGGAAAGCATTCTCATTAAAACCTGAGCTGCTTGAGATTTTGCCTCCAGGACCAGGTGACCCCAGGGATGAATGCTTTCACATGTTCACCGTCACAGACAGGACAGACTGTGACCTGAGCAGCAGACATTTTAATCTTCACAAGAGTAAGGGGGCAGATAAAGAAACTGAGGCTTGATTGGTCTCGCCATTTCCCTTCAGTGACATGGATGCTTTGCTGCTGGTTTTCCTAGAGCCCAGGATGGCACAGCTATGAGAGAAAAGCAGAGACGGGGAACAAAGAGGCCCCCACAGGGTACAAAGGACCCTTTCTGATCCCAGAACAGGGCAGTGGTTCAAAGGATGGTCAGTCAATCCCAGACTAAATCACTTACTAGCTGGATGTGGTCTTGAGTAAGTGATTTAAACCACCTAATGCTCAGGGCTTTGCATATAAGAGGACTGCCAATCTGGTCACGGTGCCTGATCCCCTTTCCCAGCAGAGCACCTGTGCCCAGCTCTGTGTGTGAGAGCACATCGCAGAGAATTGCCCTTGGCAGACAATGGTCCAAGAAGCAATACCCGCAAACCCACCTCGCCCCGACCCGAATCATTGACTCCTTGGCACAGGAATACAAAAAGCCAACCCTCTTGCCTCAAAGTGGGACCAACCCTGTGGAGCAATCATACTCCAGAACCCTCCATGGGGTCAGGCTGAGGCCAGACTCCAGCTAAGCCCCCAGACCCCTGCGCCCCTATTCCCCTTCATCTCCTCCTGGAAGCTCACCATTAATACAGCAATCACACAAAAATCATCACTTGGGCTCTGCTCCTGGGGAGCCTGCCCTACGATACTAACTCACGAGTCTGGTGTTAGGACCAATGAGATAATACACAGAAACTTCGCAGTGTGAACTCTATTATCACCCCTTCGGTGTGAGCAATGGGTCCTCCCATTGGCGTAGGCAGGTCCACACTGAGACAGGAAGAGAGTCTAATACCTACTGAGCACGCACCAGGCTCCAGGCTGTACCGAGTGTCTCACCTGTACTTGCATGCTGCCTCAGTTTCCCCAGAAGCAGACTGGTAGAGATTGAACGTTGTGACCCTCCAAATGTCACATATGGAAGACCTAAGCCCCACTGGGATGGGGTGTGGAGGTGCGGCCTTTGGGAAATAACTAGATTTAGATGGGGTCATGAGGGTGGGGCCCTGTGACGGGATTAGTGCCCTTAGAAGAAGTGACACCAAAGAGTTGGCATCAAGGAAAGCCCAGGTGAGCACACAGTGAGGAGACAGATGTCTGCAAGCCAGGAAGAGGGCCCTTCCCGGAACCTGGCCCTGCTGGCACCCCCAGCTCAGTGTTCCAGCCTCCAGAACTGTAAGAAACAAATTTCTGTTGTTTCTAAGCCACAGTGGTACTTTATTATAGCAGCCCGGACTGGCTAAGATACAGGCCCTGAGAGACGGGTCTGAGTGCAAACAGTTTATGTGGGTGAAGGTGCCAGGAAATGTTATTGGATGGAGAAGTGAGACAGGAAAGGGAAGGCAGCCAATGAGGAGCACGTTACCAGGTAAGTTACCACTGTGGGCACCCAGTGCTCAGGCCTAGCGGGGATCCCTGGGAGCCGTGCAGAACCGTGCAGAACAGCCGGTGAGAGGGAGCTGGGGTATGAATCCACCAATGCACATCCATCACTGGCTGAGGCTGTTCCAGGGGCAACACGTTCCGTGAGGCAGAGACACCCTCCACTGCCTGGAGAGCGTCCAGAGACAGAGCTGCGGATACTGGCAGTTGGAAGGAGGCCACAGCCCACCAGAGAGGTCAGCCCCCAGGACCAAAGCCAGGCTCACCAGTCCGCTACAGCTAACCACACTGCTGCGCAGAAGGAGAGTCTGGTGTTTGCACGTTGAAGATGGCAGCTCAGAGTGGGAAGGCCACTTGCCCATGGTTACACAGCTCCAGGATTTGATTTGTCCAGTACACCAAGGCCCCCCAAAGTCAGGCCTGTGAGAAGCTAGTGGGGGTGGGAGGCAGAGCAGAGCGCTACACAACAGAAAGCTCCCGAGTGCCAACTAACTGGCTTGGAGGCAGAGCTAATATATATATGTTACATTTTCTGCACTTCTGCATTTTCTGAGCTGAAACAATGATAGGTCCTAGCTTACTCAAGACGGATCTAAGCAAAATCACTTTGTGAATTGTAATGTACTCAACAGACATGTGTTCCCAATCCCTTCCCCCAACACACACACAACTGCCCTCCTGCTCTGCACATGTCTTGCTCACTAAGAGCCATCCAGCAACCAACCCCTCACCCACTTGGTTCAGGGGCAATACACACAAAAGGAACCCATTGTAGCAGGCTCATGTGTCAACCACAAGTGCCCCGGCCTCGTCTGGCCAAACCCAAACCGGGTTACCTGGGGGAAGGGCTTCAGAAGGTTCATGGTTACCTTCTTGTACCTGTCCTTTGCTGCACTGATGTCATCCTGTAGAAACTGGGCTTCGATCTGAAGGCGTAGGTTATGCAGTAAGGCTTCATCAGCTTCCTGCAATGAGAAACTGAGTCACACATCTGACTCGGAGGGCTGCACAGTGGAGGTATTGGCACATGGGTGTGAAATCAGCCAGATGTATGGGCACACGGACCTCCTGGGTTCTTATTAAAACATAGTCTTGTTCAGTAGGTCTGGGAGAGTGTCTGAGATTGCATATCTCTAGTAAGGCATTGGGTTAGCCCATTAGACCTGGTCTAGAATAATTCTCCACAGAGATTGATTTTGCCCCCAAGGGGACATTTGGTAATATCTGGAGACATTCCCAATTGTTACCACTTGGGTGCTGGGGTGTGACAACTGGCATCTAATGAGCAGAGGCCAGGGATGCTGTTAAATATCCTACAATACACAGGACAGCCCCACACAACGAAGAATTCTCCAGTCCAAAATGTCAATAGTGCCATGGTTGCAAAACCTTGATCTAGAAAAATCAGGGAGAAAATTAGGATGCAGTTACATAACAACAGCCTTAAAATTTAAGTTACATCTATATCTGTTCTATATCTCATCATCAGGAAGTTGAGTTTCTAAGACTAAGAAAGAGTTTTCTGGTAACACCGAAAACTTCATTTTAATAGTTTTCTCCCAAGGACTGCTGACACTTACCCTGATGCTATGTATCTTTAACACAAAATGCATTTTTTTAATGGGTGCTGTGGTAAACAGTATTTATTCCTTTAAAATTGGACATGACACTTAGGATACAAGGCTGAGTGTTCTCACCAAACATTCTGATAGTTCACTGACTTTCATCTCGTTGCTCTTGTTTGGGTAAACTAAATATTGTGCTCTTGATAAGATAGTGCTATGGGGGCCCTGGGTGGCTCAGTCGGTTAAGCGGCTGCCTTTGGCTCAGGTCATGATCCCAGGGTCCTGGGATCGAGCCCCGCATCGGGCTCCCTGCTCAGCTGGGAGTTTGCTTCTCCCCCTCCCCTTGCTCGTGCATGCATGCTCTCTCTCTCTCTCTCAAATAAATCTTTAAAAAAGATAAGATAGTGCTGTGATGGCTGGAACTCCCTTAAGGCTGTAGCAATCCAGCATGATACTACCGGTGAGCATTACTTGGGGTCCTCAAGACTGTCACTCTCCTGAGACACCTCTGCCGTGCACACTTGCCAATACCTGAGGGCTTGCCAAATGACTTTCTTACCGACTTATTAATGACTTGTTAAAAAGTATGATGAATGGCAGCCATGGGCTTTCGTCGATAAAGGTGGATAACACATTTAAGACTTCTCCATCCTTGCGTGAGCAGAGTTAAAACAGTCAGGCATGAACACTGGCCAAGATATTTTGAGACATACCAAAATATCCTATCACTAAAAGGATTTAGATTCCAGGGAGGCCTTTGCCTGCAGTCCTTGGAAAGACACTTGATTCCTTAATCATTCCTAAAAAGATGACTGGTGTGGGAAGATTGTGATTGCCAGATGCTGAAAGAAGATACCTGGATTCCGACTCCAGTGGATCACCTGCCTTGAATGAGCTTTTCGCGCAAGTGCAGCCTCAGCACCCACCACATCAGAGAGCTGGGACTTCATGAGACTAGAAAACAGGCTGTATGAACTTCAGGCCTACATCAGAATAAACGCTTCATTAAGAAATACATGCCTGTGTGAATTTGGCCTGAAACTTGAGCAAGATGGGGGGGGTGCAGCTAATCATCCCACTCAACTCAAACTTCTGAGGCTATTTTATCTACCAAAAAGAACTTTGAGTTTATCTTTTTTTTAAGACTATATTTATTTTAGAGAGAGAGCGTGAACAGGGGGAGGAGCAGAGGGAGAGGGAGAAGCAGACTCCATGCTGAGCACAGAGCCCGACATGGGCCTCAATCCCACGACCCTGAGATCAGGACTTGAGCCAAAATCCAGAGTTGGCTGCTTAACCGACTAAGCCACCCCAGGCGCCCCTGAGTTTATCCTAAAAGAACTTCAGAGTTCTACAAAATCAACTGGGTCAACTGGCAACTGCCAGGCGTGTATCTTAAAGCATTCCTTTTTGCATAGACTTATGCAAATAAAAATGAAATAAGCTATCCTAATATGCACTGTCCAAGTCTCAGGCATAATTTAAAATTTTCTGGTAGCTACATTAAATAAAATGAAAAGAAATGGGTGAAAGCAATTTTAATAATATATTTTATTTCACCCAATATACCCAAAATATTATCCTTTCACCATGTAATCAATAATTTTAAAGTTATTAATGAGATATTTTACAGTATTTTTTTTTTCAGGCAAGGTCTTTGAAACCTGGTGTGCATTTTACCCTTACAACACATCTCGATTTGAACTTCCAGTGTTTCGATCGCCCCCAGCGCACGTGGCTGGTGGCTCCCGAGCAGGACAATGCAGCTCTACAGGATTAATTTTGGGCACAAGGGAGCATTCTATCCTTCCTCAGTGTCTCCTCCAGGTTTCTGCCCCAGGGCGAATGCCCCCAGTTTCTCTCATTTCTCTGAAGATTCTGAAGTCCCTTGATAGGTACCAGGGAGGCCAACAATGAGCAACCAAGTAGGGAGTGAACCCTCAGACAGAAGGAGAGAAGGACCCCAACCTGGAGCTGGTTCCCTGCCCACTGCCCCTGGACTCTTCTCTGCTTTCCCCAGGCTTTGCTCACTTCCAGGCCCGGAGCTGGGCCTCTGCTGCCCGCCGGGAGAAGCAAGAGCATAGTAAAAAATCTCACCCTTTGAAAGACGCACACAGAGTCTGAAGTCTTTTTTTTTTAATCAGAAGTAAGAGAATGGACCAAATTACAAAACAGGGATGCACAGCTCCAGGTACGGGGCTCTGAACTGTCTGAACTAAATTAATGTGAAAACTAACTCTGGGCCCTCAGTTTCTGGGCTCATTCTTTTGATGAATGAATTAACCAGTCGCTGACTTTTGATGAGCTCTGCCCTCAGGGTTTCACGATGGGTCCTCCAATCCTGTGTTACGGGGACAGTACTTCAGAGTTCAGTGAAACCTCAACAGCACTGTTTCTTCCTTCAGAAGACGCACACTGCCCACCCGTGGAAACTCAACGGATGCACCTGTACAATCAAGATGTTCATTCCCCAGGGCAAGTGAGCAGGTTCCCGGGAGGTCCTGGCTCTCTGAATTACCCAGAATTATCACATGAGCCTGGTGAAGCCCCTTCGTGAGAGAAATGGTGATACAAAGAAATCCCAGGGGTCTTTCCAGCAATGGGAAAGGGCTGCGGAACCAGAAAGAGCCAGGATAATTTACAGACTCCAAAGGAAAGGTAGCCAGGTCTCAAGAAGGACAGAAAGCAGGGCAGTCCCAGGACTCTAGCAGCAGGAGGTAATGGCTCTTCCCTCAGGATGACCGGCTACAAATGAATTCGCCTCTGTGTCCCCTTGAGTCACATTTCTGGGAGAGTGCTGTGATGGCCAACATGGGTCACATGACCATCCACTTCACCGACAGTCCTACCAGGACCCCAGTGATGGGAAGGACAGTCAGAGTGTGTGGGGATGCAGCTCCATTCCCTTCAGGAGCAGTGGTCTGTGTGGAAGTGATTCTCAACCCTGTGGATGGGGCACCCCTTGGAGGGGCATGGCTCAGTTTGGGGCAGAGCTGGTCAAAGACCTTGAGCCAGTCCTTCTGGATAGCCTTCTACCCTCCCTCCCCAGTACCCTTATCCCCACCCTCCCACCACACCCCTCTTAAGATTGCTGAGGATGAAACGAGGTGGAGAATTCTCAAACATCTTCATTTTTACCAAAAACTCATCCACGATTAATCCATAATCACCAAGGCTGAGGAACTGGAAATAGGGTTTCAAGGACGCTCTGTGTCATGACTTCTAAAGGGATCAAACACTCGCAATTTTAGAAATAGAAGGGACCCTTTAGGTCATTAGACCTCAGATGTTTCCTAAGTTACATGTGTCATCTTTCAAACAAAATATCCCAGGATGCCAGTGTATAGGGGCAAAGCAGAGGCATGCTTCTGGAAGGACATGATCGCAGTAGGGTAGGGGGCCAGGCCCCCCCAAGCCCCCAGCAGCCCTCTTCCCTGAGAGGGAAACACAGCCCAGAAACTAGAGTCTCTCCTTACAGATGGACAGGCTGAGGCCAGACTGACCAGTGGGTCATGCAACTAGTTAGTGGAAGCTAATGGGAAACAACAGGACTGGAGTCTGTCTCGGGCTTCTCTCTACTAGTTAAGAGGTGACAGCCAAGCCTTTAAAACGACTCATGGGTGATAATAAAGGCCAGCCGATATTTATCCTTAAAATAGGGATTACACAGATGCTTCTGCAGCACATTCTCTTGCTTTGAGGACAATCATCTGACAAACTGACCCCAACACTCGCGAAGGTGAGTAGGTGCCCCTGGAATGTACAGTTGCGGGGGGAGGGGGGGAGGATTCAATTGGGAGTACTCTCTTTTGTTTGCACCAGAAGTCAGAATGTGTGGACGCTTGTGTTTTTATTATGCTTTGGATGCTGTCAGCTGCATTTTCAAAAGCTCTACCAGCAGCAGCATCTAGATTTTTTCCAAATGTAGACTCTGTGTCAACAGTCTAATTTTAGAAAACATTCCAACCCTGATGTTGTATGTGTTGGCAATCTAGGCCCGTGGTTCTCAAAGTGTGGTCAATGACGGCTAGGGATAATGAGAAATGTAAAATGATGCAGAGTACAAAATATCTGGCAGATCCCAGACCTACTGGGTCAGAATTTCTGGGGTCAGGACCCAGGAGTCTGTATTGTAACATGCCCTCCAGGTGCTGCTGGTCCACACGGAGATTTCAGAATCACTGATCTAAACCATTTTTTTGAGAAAGAGAGTAGAGAAGTCACTAGAGCCCAATGTGCCTTTGAAGAATCAGCCTGCCAATCCATTTACAGAGATACCAGAAATCCCACTAAAAACCCAACTGCCTATATCTTTACCCAGCCTCAAATCCAGCATCTAAGCAGCTGCTCAAGAATGGGTATTCAAGTTCATTGAGATGTCTAGTTAATTAGGGTTTAATTAAAAAACACTTCAACCTTGGTTGTCAAAAACCTTCCCAAAAATTGTAGATTTGCTTTCCTTCCCAGTGCTAAGGCTGGCCTGGAGGACGGTGCTGAGTCTGTTCTAGAGCTCTACTCCCTGTCTTCCCACTGCCTCACCTTCTCTCCCTCTGCATACCTCCTGGTTCCTCCTCTGCCCTTCTGTTCTCCAGCCTCCCCACCCCCAACACCATCCTGAATTCCGGAAGTTCTGGAAGTTCGTCTCCAGCCTCAGAGTTGTTCTTAGGCAAATGAAGCCCTGTAGCCCTGAAAACAAAGGCTCCATGCCCCTTCCCCAAATGCCCTTGCTTCTTGCCCTTTCCCCGGATGCACTGAAGATACACAAATTGCATGGAAAAGCATATATGGCAGTTTTAGGTACTTCTTAAAAAATTGTTTTTAAGTGAAAGCATTTGACTAGAACCCACATCATTTTAAAATTCTGGGGATTTTAAAGAAAAAAGGAGAGAAATCTTAAAGCCTCCTTATAGTTTCCTTAAGATAAGCAACACTGGGCATTATTGGGACTGATAACCATATATTCAAAGAGAGACAACGAGTCCCAGAGGTTAGCCAAACCCAGACACTTAAAAGTCATCAAGAATTCTTACTGCATCAAAAGTCTTAAAATCTGAATAACTTTGGCCAAAGTATGTAAGTGGTATGTTGAGACATTTATATTATTTCAAAGTGCCTAGCAAAGAGTGGCTTGCTTTAGATTTTTTGGCTGTTAAAAATACAGGAGCTCTGTTCTGAAGATGTAATGACATGGGCAGTATTAACAGATGACAGTCTGGTGAAAGCAGAAGCAATCCTTCCCGTCAACATACATTGTGATATTTTCCAAGCATGGTTCAAAGACTGGGTCAGTGGTTTCTCCTCTACCCCATTTTCCACAGCCACATCTAGGCATGAATCCCTTCCACAAGACCAAAGGAAAGGGGCACTGACATGGAGCTGACAGTCGAAACCATGTTGATCTGATGTAGGTAGGCACTCAAAGATTTGTCAGCCAAAATCACTGATATGACCAGCCAACCAGACGTGAATGTACTCCTCCATTTCTACCTTCTCACGTGACCATCTCGATGGACAGAGAACAAGAAGGTCCAGCCTTCCCCTGGCCAACCCCTTGAGTTCCTGTGAAGCAAGGATTGGGTACATGTTGTTCACTCCAGGAAGCTCTGGAAGGGAGGAAGTGATCCAGGGAAAGGAACAAAGGCAAGGAAGGTGTATAATGAGCAGGTTACCACTGTGGACAGCCACACCTCAGTAGTGCTGAGGACCCTTGGAGAGACTGTAGAACTCACCTCTGAACTGTTGCTATGAGCTGTGGGGCAGCTGGGGAGTTCATCCACCTACTCCCACCCCTCAGCAGCCGAGGGTTGCTCCCGGGGTGCGAAGGCCCACACGTCCAGGCTACGCCTCCTGCGCATCAGCCAGACACATGCAGGAAGCCAGCCAGCGTGCTCAGCATGTCTGTGTGACCTCAGGGGTGGCCCACAGGATAGGGATGGGGCACCAACGTCAAGCGTGCAGGGGTCATCTTCACCCAGGGACTCTGGCCTTGTGTCTGCCTCCTGAGAGACAGAGATTCCCCGACTGTCCTTGGGAGGCAGAGAATGAGCCATGTGCACAAAAGGCTTCTGACCACACATGCCAAGGATGGGCTGTTGGGCTCCAAAGTCACTGAACCTCACCAAGGGTGAGGCTCCTCACTGGCAACAGAGGGGTTGAACGGGGTCGTTTCTGAGGGCAGAATAAAGAACCACAAAAATGTGCCAAAGCTCCAAGCTGGTGCGTGGATACGGCCAACTCCCCGCATCATATGCAGTGCTCATGATTTCTGCTACAACCAGGCGCCACCTGTGTTATTAGTCACTCGGTATTTTTCCTCAAATTGCTTCATCTACTTATATGCCTTCAAAAAGGAACTTTTTGATGTCACCTGCTATCGAGAAGAGGTAATCATGAAAATAAATTCACAGCTGCTAGAAAATTATTCCTTCATGCGCCATCTAAAATCACCTCCCACTCCACCAGAGTCATGAATCCCACACTCTGGGGAAACGAAGCTGGCATCCATCACATCAAGGGCTCTGTAATAATAGTTGTGACAGGCAAGTCACAGACACTATTATGTCACTTCATTCTTACTGTGCATGTCGATAGACATCCACTCCATGGTGGTGGCAACCATTACTGCTCCTACTTCAGAGATGGAAGAAGCCGCAGCTCAGAGAGATAAGGAAATTCCCCCAAAGTCTCATAGATACTCGATAGTGGCATGAAGGGTCCTATTATTGGGCTGCTCTCCGTTTTTGGACTGGACACTCGCTTGTGAGCAGAAGTGTCTTTCCCCTGGCCCAGGGAAGAGCCACGCCGATGCCCTGCACCGGCTCTGGCCCGAGTTCCTGGTAGCATCTTTCCCCAGAACTTCTGTAACATTCTCATGGCACTGATACTCCAATTGTCCTCACTGTCTGTCACAATATACACAAAGGGAGGCCTTTCCCTTCCCTGGCCTTATCTCCAATACCTTATTTTTCTACCTGCAAATATGTCTTGCTTTTGTAATAAGAGAACGACAACAGAAGGCTGGAGCTTGTTGGGTTTTTTTTTTTGTTTTTTTTTTTAAAGATTTATTTATTTATTTGAGAGAGCGAGAATGAGAGAGAGTACATGAGACGGGGGAGGGTCAGAGGGAGAAGCAGGCTCCTCGCTGAGCAGGGAGCCTAATGCGGGACTCAATCCCGGGACTCCAGGATCATGACCTGAGCTGAAGGCAGTCGCTTAACCAACTGAGCCACCCAGCCGCCCTGGAGCTTGTTTTTAAATCCAGTGTTACTTCCCACCAAAGCTAAAAAGAGGGACTACACTCTTTCTCCCTCCTCTATGAAGAGTGCCCGTGATGGGACTGCATGAGCGACAACCATAAAATAAGTCCAGAGGGACCCCTGCTTTCAGTGAGGACAAATACTCACAAAGCAAAATGTGGTGGTGTTGGGGAGGGGCTGCTAAACTGGCATCTAAGTGAACAGTGTAAGGCACCTATGTCCCTGAAAGCAGTGGTCTGTGGACAAGATGGCGGCCCCATCTGGCAGCCGGGATCACCACCCAAAACAAGAATGGGGATGAGCTACGAGTATCAGCAGAACAACAGGGTGATGTCTGATGCTAATAACACCCAAATCCCAGCTCAACTTTTAACAGGCTTGGGGCCATCATGGCCCAAACCAATACAAGACCAATCACTGAGTCTGGGCACTGAGGGCTCTCCTAAGCACACTCTCACCTCCACCTCTGTGTTTCTATCTGGGGTGTTCACACAGTGGCTGGCCTGAGACAATCCCAGTTTCTACTAATTGACCTTGATTATTACTGACAGTACCTCCTTCCACACAGTGTCCTGGTTTGAATGATACATCATATGCTCACACAGGGAAGGGCATAGGAGCATCATGTGGTAAATAACATAGACAAAACAAAATTCGGTTTCCCTAGGTTATGGTTCTAACATTCCCACCAGTTAGCAGACTAATCCTAGACAGCAGAGGTTGGACAAAGCCAGGGACTGGCAAACATCCTGAGCCAATGCCGACTATCTGTAGTGGTTGCCTGGAGCTCCACGTGAAGAATCCTAAGGCCACATCTGGGCATGGCAGGGAAAGGTGCTCTGTTTGATCAGTAATTCTGATGAGGAATTACAGGTGTGGAAGGGAGGGAAAGGGGACAATCACCCATGTGCCCTTTATAAGCAACCCTTCGATGAAATAGTCTCCATGGGTCTTTCTGCTCGGACATTTGAGCTCTGAAATGACAGCTATCTGCCATCCCTGCTTTTGTCCAACCTCTGAGATCTGGGATTATTCCATCTGGTAGTCGAGTTCCCCTGGCTAGAGCAGAAAATCCAATCAATTAGGATGATGATGGAGGATCTGAAGAAGGAAATTCCCTGCAAAGGACAACCCCGCAGGACTCTGCAGGAGGGTCTCCAGCAAGAAGCTCAGAATCCCTGGTGGCCCCCACATGGCTACTCTCCAGACTCTGAGAAGGGAGAGCCTGAAGGGAAGTGGAAATTTCTTCCTCTATTCTCTGAGAGTTCTCCTGCAGAAGAGCAATCTCGAGACTCTCAGCCAACAGAGTAGACATCCTTGCATCCCAATAACCACTGCCCAAAGCAAGTTTCTTCAGTTTGGTGTGTTTGGAACCAGCACATCTGAACGACACAACCAGAGCTGGTATTGTAATGCCGCCATGTTTGAATAGCCTAGGACAACCCATTAAGCTTAACATCTAGGGTTCTCTCGTGAGACCCCGTGTGTTGCGGGAGAGAATTGTGTGTCTTGGGTGTGTGAGTTCACACAAAGACTTACTTGAAAATTATGAATCAAGAAAGAGAGTGACAGCAAAAGAAATAGGTGAACCCTAAAAGGACACAGAGAGAAGGTGTGTGACACTCATTTCAGTCACTAAGTTCCATTCTCAAACTCAAGTCTGGACTCAAACTCAAGTTCGTATTCAGCTCACCTTGTTAAGCCGTTCCAGCATTTCTTTTAGGAGCAGTTGACATTCACATTCGTTTTCATACCTGCAAATGGGACACATAAGCAAAAGTTGGACAACTTCCGTGATTCCATACGTGATGATCACACAATCAGCGCTTAAGTTTCATCTGAGATGAGTACTATGCCGTCTCTTTAAGGAGAGGTCCCTAAGGTTAAAATAGTAGCTAAGGCGGCACTGCCGAGCCCTTGGCGCCCCAACCTCTGCCACAGCCTGGCGCATGCGCAGAGTGCTGCTGTGGCCCCCACAGACAGGGCTACCGGGGAACGGTGAATGGAACAGGAGTCCCCCAGCCTGGAGGCCCATCCCCCCCACCCAGCCAGCTCAAGGATGAAGGAATTGTATCTCCACACACCCCTAACCCAAGCACTGCAGTGGCACAGAGGCTGCCCTACATGACCTGCAACAAACGCCCTTAACCTGACCTTGTTTCGGTTGTCTGTACTCTTGTACTTATCCACATGTGTCAGTGTTTCTGGATTATGCCATTTAATCCTTACAAAACCCTGGAAGAGAGCAGTTATCATTGCTCCCCAGGTGAAAGATAAGGAAACTGAGGCTGAGAAACTGGCCTTGACCTCGGGCAGCTGCCCCGGCCACTTCACCCTCATCTCTGTGCCCTCGCCCCTGCACACCAAAGGCCTGCTCTGGGCCAGTGGGCAGGGCAGGCTGGACAGGGCAGAGTCAGTGCCCCTGGGGCAGCCCTCAACCTCTGACAGAAGGTGAGTGGGTACATAAATAGCCCGGCTCCCTCACCCTCAGCTAGGACAACTGAAGTGTTTCTCCATCTGGCACGCTAGCTCCAGGTGCCCACGATGTTAATTTGCTGGCTAATGCACTCGGTGTTTTCTGCCTTCCCCTCCTGCCTCACTTCCTCACTCCCCAAACTTGCTCCTTGAGGTCACCTTCCAGATAAGCTACCAGCCGTCAAACCCCTTGATCGGGCTTGGCTTCTGGAAGACTCCAAACTAAAGGAGGGATGGAGTCAGGACTCACACTTGAATCTAGCACCAAAAACTATGCCCTGATAGCCACACCACGCTGCCTGGGTAGAGCAGAGAGACCCTCCAAATTTAAACATAATTAAACAAAATTGATAATGCAACAGATACTAGGAATGGGTGTAGTTTTCCTCCTAGTCACCTTCCTCCCTGGACTTGTAGAAAATGATAGGGATCAAGGAGGCAAAGAAACCCCAGAAATCATTCTGTTCAAAGAGTGTCCCTCTAGGGGGAATTTTATCCCCTTAAGAAAGAGATAAGTCCCCTTCCCAAATGACTCCCCCCTTGTTCCCTGTAAGTTGGCCCCAATATCCATTCTGGCCTTCTTCCAGGAGTCAGAGCCCTTGATGTTTGGTGGGCACAGGGCTGCCTAGAGGGAAAACTACATTTCCCAGCCTTCCTTGCAGCTAGGTGTGGCCATGTGACCAAGTCTTGACCAATATGTAAGCATAAGTCTGTGGCAGTCTCCAAATATCTTTGATAAGAGATGATGTGGGTATGTCCTTCTGCATCCTTTCCTCCATCCTGCCCCTGAAACATAGATGCTGCTTCCCTGAAGGCCAGGCACAGACTTCTAAGCCTCAAATACTATAGAGTGGCATGCTGAGCTGCTTGCTAGGCCAGACCTTACGCAAGAGAGAAATCCATCCTGGTCAAGCCAATATCACTTTGGAGTTTATGCCACTTGTGGTTGAAACTAATCCTAATTAGCATTCAGCCCAACCCACAGAGCATAGCTTTCAGAGCCCTTGCACACCCATGCCATGGGCTCAAGTCAAGTACTGAAAGAGGTGCTAGAAAACCATGCAGCTGGTTTTCTAGCGGAATTAGAGAGTCCTGACTTCAGGGAAGAGTAATTAGAAATATGTGCACTGTGCACGCTCCCAGGTCTAAAGCCACCTAAGAAGCTGTTATAACCAGTAGGCAAAGCTTTACGTTTCCCACCAGGATGTCACATTTAGCAGTTTCTTTTGTGTGTGGCTCTAATGGAGCCAGAAATTATTTTTTAATAGCTAATAGTTAGCTTTGAGAATAAAACTGTGAACAAATTCCAAATTTTCTCATTGCTCTTTCCTGCTAGAAACATCTACGAATTTCTGTAGCTTAAAAACATGTTTGATAAATAATGCAGTAACATGTTATCGTGGGTAGTTTTCACGCTGTGAAGACAAGTCTAGATATTATAGACAAGTGATTTCATTATAAAGAATTCATGATAAGAATTCATAAAGTGAAAAAACACTTTGGCTTCAATTATTTGATTGTTTTACATAATTATTTTTGGTTTTTAACAATTTAGACAATTGACTGTATTCATCAATATATTTTGGTAGTTTTATTTGTTTTTATTTCATTCTTGTTTTATTTAGTCTTTGTCTGATGTGCTGAAAACCTGATTTTGAAATTATTCAACTATCCAAGTAGAGAATATGCCTACCAAGGCTGCATATACCCTCCTACTTCTGCATTATTTTCACCTGGCTTTGGTTAGCCATCAGCTCACCTCTGGGATGTAAACCAAACTTGGTGTAAGTGTGTACCCATGCTTGTGGATGGGTATGATTTTCATAATCATTTTCAAATCCCAATACCTCAGTCAGAATATCAAAGTATCTCCAAGGGGGCAATGGGAGGGAATAAATTAACGGGAATTACTAAATATATCACAGAGCTGGAAGGGACAGCTATGAAGACATAGCTATGACATCTAACTCAGAACCAAGTGAAATTAGGAAAAGACAAGGAAAACTCAACATGGCCACTCCTTCAATGAGGGGCTCAAGGGAGTCATGCCCACCCAGCCAAATCACTGGGGCCTAATGCCTAGGTAAAGACCATTTTGGGATCCAGGGTTTCCTGCTGGCCCATGGAGCTGCCCTTGGTGTCTGAACCAGTGCACGCTTCCCTTTGCTTTAGAAAACACGCGCTTCATTTGAATGAGATCCTATCTCTAGGTCTCACTCCACAGGAATCCAAGAATGGATCCTCTCCAAGACACAGTATTCTAGAAAGTATAGAGTGAGAAAACCCGAATTCAAGTCCTGCCACCCACAGGCCCTCTCCAAGCCTCAGTTTTCCCATGAAGGGCGATAACAGGTGGATTTCCAGATCCCTTCTTCCAGCTCCAAATCTGTTTCTATGGATCAAACCCAGAATGAAATAGGAATGAAATCAATGAGGGGCGCCTGGGTGGCTCAGTCGGTTACACGTCTGTCTTCAGCTCCAGTCATGATTCCAGGGTCCTGGGATCAAGCCCTGCATTGGGCTCCTTGCTCATCAGGGAATCTGCTTCTCCCTCTCCCTCTGCCCTTGCCCTTGCCCCTTCCCCTCCCCCTCCACTCCTGCTCTGTTTTTTCGCTTTCTCTCTTTCTCAAATAAATAAATCTTAAAAAATAAAAAGGAATGAAATCAATGAGTATGATCTGATAAACATGCTCAGTGAGTATGATCTGATAAACATGCTCAGTACATTTTGTTGAATAACCTGCCCATGATTCAGATTAAGAATGTGGGACTCAGACATAGAGCATGTTTGCAGAAGACCCTCTGGCTACCCTAGACCAGGGGTCCCCAAACCTGGCTTTTCACTGGAATTACCAGTGGAGCTCATAAAACTTAACATTTCTGGGCCACACCTGAGTTCCAGGGTGGGGCCTGGCCATCTGTATTTTTAAATTAATTTATATAACTTTTAAATGAATAAATCTCTTATGTGGTTAGACAAATTTTTTTAATTACATAAAAAACTGTTCCATTAAAAGTCTCCTCTGCTCTCATTGCCCAGTTCCTACTCCCTGGTCCTCCACATGTAACCAGTGTCATTAGGTTTTTGCATGTGTCTGCTTGTGTTCTCTTTTTCCTTATGCAAGCAAAAAATTCTGCTCTTCTCCCCCTTCTTTTTAAAGTAAATGATAGTAACACACTATTCCCTTGTTTTACAATTGCGTAGCATTCCATTGCATAAATGAAGCACAATTTGATAACCTGACTATCTATGAATAGGCATTTAGGTTCGTGCCAGGCTTTTGCTATTGCAGATCACACTGCAATACGGGCATGCCATTTTATACTTGCTGGAGCACCAAAGAATGAATTCCTTGAGGTGGCCCCTGCAGAGTAAAAGAGCACATGCATTTATAACCTGGGAGGATGGTGGCAAATTGCTGAGCATCTTTTTTTCTTTTTAAGTTCTTCAGGTGATCTTATCATCTTATTCATTCTGTGGAAAACGGGACCATGCTCTGGACCAAGGTTTCTGAAATTTCAAGCTTAACTCCATTTCTAACCAGCTCCTGGGTGATGGCAATGCTGCTGGTCCATGGACCACACTTCAAGTAGCAAGACGCTAGAGGACACACATTGAAATAATGTCCAGGTAGCAGCTGTGATGCAGTAAAGATGATTAGACTTAGCATGCCCAGGACCTGAACTCCATCCCAGTGCAGCAAGGCACTAGCTGAGTGACATTGCCCCAAATCTTGACACTATCGAAGCCTTAGTTTCCTCATCTGCAAAACAGGTGCAGTACCGTCTATTACAGGATAAGGCTGTGAGGATCAAATAACATGGATACATCTCAAAAACACTGTGCTGTGCAAAAGGATCCAGACATATAAGAGCACATCTGTAAGATTCCATTTTTGTGAAATTCCAGAACACACAAAATTAATCTATGGTGACAGTAATCAGAACACTGGGTGCCTCCAGGTTTTTCGTGGGGGAGGGGTGCAGGGTGACTGGGAAAGGACAGGAGAGAACTTTCTGGGGTGGTGGAAATACCCTGCTTGTTTGGGTAGTTACATGGGTACATACATTGTCAAAACTCATTGAACTATGCACTTAACACCTTTACATTTTTAAAAAGATTTTAATTTTAAGTATTCTCTACGCCCAAGGTGGGGCTCGAACTTACAACCCCCAGATCCAGAGTGGCATGCTCTACCAACTGAGAGAGCCAGGCGCCCCCAAACCTGTGCATTTTATTGCATGTAAATTAGACCGAAATTTTAAAGCACATTACAAGTACATGATACCACTTCATGCAAACTGCGAAGTGCCATCGGAAGGGAAGGGGTCCCGGGTGAGGGAGAGGCACCGCGCGTGCGCGCGGCCCCTGCGGGGACGAGGTCCTGGGTCGCCAGGCGACCGCCCACGCCCTGCCTCCGTTCCCCCCCCCACCCCGCCCCCCGCGCGCGCGCGGCCGCCGCTTACTTGCTGCGGAACTCGTCGAGCGCGCGCTGCGCCTCCGCGCCCTGGCGCTCCAGCCGCGCGCGCTCGGCCGCCAGGTCCCGGGTGCGCTGGTGGTTGCTCTCGACGTGGCGGGCCAGGGCGTCCTCCGGGCCGGTCGGCTCGCCCAGGCGCTGGAAAGCGTCCAGCTGCCGCCGGAGGACGGCGTGGCGCTGCTCGAGCGCGCGGGCTCGCTGGACGTGGGCGGCCACGCGCTCGCCGAGGCCCTGCAGCGCTGCCAGGCTGGGCGCCCCCGCCCGGCCCTCCACCATGCTGTCGGGCTCGGCGGCGCGCGTCGTCTCGTCGGCGAGCTCGTACTGCTCCTTGCGGGTCTGGAAGACATAGCTGCGCCGGTACATGGCTCCTGTGCGGGCGAGCGCGCGCGAAGCCGGCTCCCGGAGGCCGTGCGCCGAGGCGGCTGGCGGCTAAATAAACATCGGGGGCCCCCCGCCGGCACGCTGCTGGGACGTTCCAGAGCTGGTCAGCTGTTGAGCTCAACACTGCGCCCAGCCTCCGGAAGAATAAAAGAGCAGCGGGCCTGCTTTTGTGCGCCGGATTAGGGGACCATACAGCTCTGGGGGTTGGAAGGTTAAATTGGGCAATGAGGTTTTTGTTCTGTGATTGTTAAAGCCTGTTGCTTTATGATTGAATGGAGGGTCAGGAGGACAAGAGAGGCATGACTGCTTCCTCTGGGAATTGTGAAGGAAGCCCAAGGGAGCTTGTTAAACTTGGACTAGCTCAAAAGCCCGAGGACCTCTCTCTTTGTCTCCTCTCTTTGCGTCAAGCTCTCAATTATAGACCTTTTCAACAATACCACTTTTTTCCTGATTACTTAAGCAGTGCTTTTGCATAATTACAACATGACGTTTAGGAACCCTCTTTTTTGTTAGGGGTTCTTAACCACGGATGCAAAATAAATGGCCCATCTCGAAAAAACTGTGATGCGTGCTGCAAGCGAGTTCTTACTAACACCTATGCATATTTGTGAGAAAACATTCTTTGTACAATAACTTAAGAAACAGATGCACGGTTATCATTTTAACATTGCCCTTGTTCTCGGGGATTCTGACATTCTTTCTGTAGTAGGAGAAACAAGTAGAGCCCCATCAGGATATTGGCATAATTGATTCTTTGAACTAAAGAAAAAATCCTTACAGCTTAAAAGATTTAATAAATTGGCCAACTCTCAGAGAATATGAAAGAATTTTTTTGACACTATGTTTCATTTTAATTTGTATTACAGAAATAACAAAGCTAGGCTTTAACAAACTTAAAAGTAAGTTGTGGGTGTTGAAAGAAACTAATAGCATTTGATGAAAATGTTCCTAAGTATAAATACTTTGTCATATCTCCAATTTAAAAATCATTATCAAAAGGGCTGTTTTCCTAAAAATAAGGATTGGCTGTACCGTATAATTAACAACTATAAAGATTGCACAGAATTACATAATTATACTACAAATTAAAGTCATAGTTATAAAAGATCAAGAGTATGACACAGATCTTTGATGGGTTTATTATTTCTCCAAAAAGACTGTAAGATAATGGAATGAATTTAGTCTAGAATGAATCCAAGGTAAGGTCCAAAGTTGTGGTGGTGGTATGATTATTGTTCTATTTTCTTAAGCCATTTAAAAATAGGTTTTATGATCAAATCAAGGAGAGCCACATTAGCATTTTTTGTAGATACACATTATATCATGGTGATGGCGTGGTAAATTGGTTTCAGGCTTCCTAGAGAGCAAAACCAACACAGAACAAAGGTTATAAAAGCATTCATTTCCTTTGACATCATGTATCAGTCAGCTATTGCTACAGAACAAACTGGCCCCAAAACTAAATGGCATACAAGAAGGAATATCTAGCAATACACTCCCAGGTCTGCAAGTCAGCTGGAGAGCTCTCCTTCAAGCTACAGATCTTCCAGTCAGCTGGGAGAGTTCTGCTCCAAATGTCTCTCATCCCCCTAGAACTAGCAATGACAGAAGGACAAGAGTGAGCCCCACCACACAATCTCATTCCAAGCCTTTGTTTGCATCCTGTCCTCTAGCATCCCATTTGTCAAAGCAAATCACATGGCCATAGCCAAAGTAAAGAGGCAGGAAAGAGGCATGGCCCCCCACCCTGAGGCCATGGCAAGGGTGTGGGTGTGTAACTTTCACACTGGAGTGAAAAATTGGGACCAGCAACCCAGTCTACCACACATAGTAATCCTATTTGAAAAACAGATATCCCAGAAACATAACAAAGGAAAAAATATTATTTCAACAATCCAATGGAACAAACAAAATACCTACTCACAAAGCATAGTCTCAGGGAGACTCAACAAATTAAGACACAAGGAAATCTGGGATAAGTTCTAAAATAGAGATCCTACCAAAATGCTGTTGTTTTACCTAAGAAGCAGCAGTGAGTAGTGTGTGGATAGAGAGAAATTAGAGTTTCAGGCAGAACAGCATAAATAAGGTGTGAGAACAACTGGTGTGAGGTGCAGTGGAGTGAGCCATGTGCTCTCTGAATGTAGTGAGCCTGAACTGAGGAGAGCCTGGCAAGAAGGCTCCCAAAAAGGAAAGTTCTGAAGGAAGGGCTGAGCAGTGGATGGAACATGAGCATCATTTCCACCCCTTCCCCCCAAGCCCTACCAAAAATGGCAGCAAAGAATTTATTTTTAGATTAAAACTCCACAAAAATCAGGAGGAAAAGATCACCGTGGACAAGATTTGCCAACAAATTTTCGGAAGGCTCAACAGAGACATTAGTGGCAACTGATATCAGTTGCACTGGCAGAGTGAAGACATGTGAAACCTACGTGCCACAGAGGGGACTGGGACAGGAAAACAAGCTGGTTCCTGTGAGAGACTCTCAGAAAAATTTAGGAATTGGGGCGCCTGGGTGGCTCAGTCGTTAAGCATCTGCCTTCAGCTCAGGTCATGATCCCAGAGTCCTCGGATCAAGCCCCACATCAGGCTCCCTGCTCGGCGGGAAGCCTGCTTCTCCCTCTCACACTCCCCCTGCTTGTGTTCCCTCTCTCGCTGTGTCTCTCTCTGTCAAATAAATAAATAAAATCTTAAAAAAAAAAAAAAAAAACTTAGGAATTGGATGTACCAGATATGACAGAAGAGGGGGGTAAAGTGTAGAGATGAAAAACCAGAGATTAGCCCAGGGCATAAGGAGCAGTTAGAATTTCAGGTCTCCTACCCCATTCCTGCAGAGCCAGGCAATTACCCCACCCCGGCATGACAGGAGACCAGAAGTTATTCTCTGGTGAAATTGAAGAAGAGAGGTCTTGAGTTCAAGGTCACCAGGCACAGCTAAGGACAGGATGAGATCATACTGAAACAAAGGGGTTAAAAGAGCAGATGCATCCATTTACCACTTTACTTCCAGGATGCTAGTCACCAGGCATTTATTTCCCCAAGCAGGAGATTTGGGATTATTCTCTGGAGAAACTGAGTGACTTCAGAGAACAAGACCACCAGATATTGAATTTGGAATGTTGACTGATTGGCTTTTGGTTTGAACACGGAACATGGTTGTATGGTCCAAGGTAATTCAAACCCAAGCCATTGATCATTAGACTAAGACCCATTTTATTTTATTTTATTTTTTATTTATTTGTCAGAGAGAGCGGCAGGCAGAGGGAAAAGCAGGTTCCCCACTGAGCAAGGAGCCCAATGTGGGACTCAATCCCAGGACCCTGGGATCATGACCTGAGCCGAAGGCAGACGCTTAACCAACAGAGCCACCCAGGCACCCCAGACTAAGACTCATTTTATAATGAAGTTTTACTTGTTATAGCATAGGATTTTTAAGTGTCTCTTTCTCACTTATATTTTTATTTTTGAAAGTTAGTATTTTTCTCAGAAAGTATAGATTCTGTAGATTTGTATAATTTGTATTGTCCTGTACCAGCGCAATGGTACTGTCAAGATATCCTGCTCCCATCTGTTGATGCTATTAAAAATGTAAATATTTCTTATTGGAATTTTACTATAATTAGTAGGGTTTTCCTCTCCTATGAGAAAAGAAACTAAGTTGGTGTAGTTAGCTTCTTCTGTGGGACATTTGGCTGGTTTATGACTTTGGAACCTGCTCTTGACTCCTACTTTTGAACTGGCCATAAAATTACAACCACCACAGCTGGATTTCCCCCTCTACTTGGTTATTTTATTTGGGTTCCCCCAAAGCAGAGCCTGAAATGAGTTAAAGTACAAATAGTCTATTTGGAAGGTGATTCCAGGAAGCACCTAGGGCGGTAAGAGGGAGATAGGGAAGGCAAAGCAGGGTTTGTGATAACAACAAGCAAGTTGCTGTGGTGGGAAATGCAGTTTAATCACGCTGGAGACTCTATAATGATGTAATGTATGGTGATTAACATAACATAATAAAAAAAAAAAAAACAGAAAAAGAAGTTAAAAAAAATTAACGCTGGAGACTCTAGAAGATAGGTCAGAACAGGCACCTCAGAACTACCCCACCCAACGGTGAAAGAGCTGGAGATTTACCCACCACTGCCATGGGCTGATCACAGGGCACTTCCAGCCTGCCACAGACAGCCTAAGTAGGCTCCCCATGGACTGGGATAGCCTGATGAAGCCCTGTGGGAAAGAGCCCCAACTGCTGGCAGTGGGAAGATGCACCAGCAAGCACAGAAGGGGTTGGGTGCTCAGGGCTGTAGTCAGGACATCCACAGCAGCTCCTTCAACAGTTCCCCTTTAAGTGAACAGCACAGCTCGCTGCTCTTACCAGACCCTGTATTGTTCCTACATTTCCTGGACTCACTTTTTCCTCTTGAAACAGATAGAAACAGAGATAGAAACAGGTAAGAATCCATACATTATACACTTCTACAAGCTTCATGGAAGAAACAAATTACCCTTATATGCTAACATTTCCCTACTTGTTAAAATCAATAGAAATTAAATATCTGTTATATTCATTCTGCTTCTGTTTTACAAACATTTTTGGGATATTTTGTATTAATTTGCCTCCTGATCAAGATCATAAATACCATCTTTTATAGGCTCAACTTATTTTAATTAATTGTTATCTTCACTCTAGTTATTTTATGTACATGTTATTCCAACATGGTCAGTGGGAGTCCCACTGACTGACTTCTTTGTCTTTCTAATGCTCTTGGAAAGCATCCTTGCCTTCTAGAAATGAGATATTCTAGAGAGATAGTCTGCTTTTCTTGTGCCCCAACACATGGAATCAACTTCCATCAAAGGAGTTCTGTATTCTTTAGCTAAAGAACTGATTTTGAGGGCACTATCTGGGCACCAGGGATGCATATACAAGTTGGTGGTAGGTAAGAGTCCTGTTGCTCTTGCTGCCATGTAGTCACTTTTAAAAGAGATGGAGAGCTGGGGCACCTGGGTGGCTCAGTTGGTTAGGCATCTGACTCTTGATCTCAGCTCAGGTCTTGATCTCAGGGGCGTGAGTTTGAGCCCTATATTGGGCTCCATACTGGGTGCCCACTTAAAATAAAAAAATAAAAGAGATGGGGAGTAAATCTTGAGCATTCTCATCACAAAGGAAAAAACACTTTTTTTGTATCAATATAAGATGATGGATGTCAGGGCGCCTGGGTGGCTCAGTTGTTAAGTGTCTGCCTTCGGCTCAGGTCATGATCCCAGGCTCCTGGGATCAAGCCCCGCATCGGGCTCCCTGCTCGGCGGGAAGCCTGCTTCTCCCTCTCCAGCTCCCCCTGCTTGTGTTCTCTCTCTCGTTGTGTCTCTCTCTGTCAAATAAATAAATAAAATCTTAAAAAAAAAAAAAAGATGATGGATGTTAACTAAACTTACTGTGGCAATCATTTCACAATGTGTGTAAGTCAGGTTATTATGCTGTACACCTTAACTTACACAGTGTTGTATGTCAATTATATCTCACTAAAACTGGAAAAAAATTGTTTACAAATAAAAGGGATGGAACTAGTATATATATGAATTTATGCCAGTTATTGAAATGTATTGATTTACTATACTCTACTTTTCTTATAATATGTGGCTTCATTGGCCACTAAGATTTTCTTCTAGTCTAAGTCTCTAAGGAAAAAATGAAACTGACAAATTAACTGATGCCTTTTAGCATACAGAAATGAGTCTTAAAGGAAGTTATGTATTTCTCTTAAAAAGTTTGAGGAGATTAATGACAAGGGTCTAGACAAATAAGCAAACAAAAAACAAAGCAATTAGTAACTCCAGGAAAAACAAAAAATTGAGGAGGGAATGCAATATAAGTAAAGTATCTATTTGACTCAATGGAAAAACCATATATACATGGTCCTATTGATGAAACACTTATTATTGATTTATCTAAAATTTCTGATATAAATAATTAGAAGAATGGGGATGGTGGTGAGAAAGGTATATGTGTAAAAAGATTCATTATCTTTCATAGGGGAAAGGTAATACATAAAATCTACAATTGATAAACCAAGAAATAACAGTATTAGTTCATTACGGAATAAGAGTTATAGAGTATTTAATATAGATTTAAACACCAGGGGTTAAAAATATACATAACTTCAATGTATAATTTACCACTGTACTTTGTGCTTACCTTCATAGCCTCAGCTCAAGTCCTTCTCTCCCACTACTAGCATGTGAGCTACTTAAAAGCAGGTGTCATGTGTGAATCATCCTATCTCCCAGCACTTGATTAGGGCCTGGCACATAGTAGGGGTTCAGATTGTTTCAATGAATTTAATGGGGGAGTTCAGAGGGATAGAGTAGAGCAGAAAGGGGAGGAACAGGACAGAAGGCAATTCTTTTTCATTATAAAAATTAAACTTTGTGGTGTTACTAGACTTTAAAAATATGTTTCTATATTAGTTTGATTAAAAATATTAAAATTAAAAACATTTTTTTGGTTGGTGATTCAGCCCATATGGTCTAGTCTCTACTGCGATAACAAACAATCCCGCAGTCTGAGGGGCTTAAAACAACAAGGTTTATTTATCACTCATGGTACACGCCTGCCCAAGTAAGGTCCACTGGGGCCTCTGCTTCATATCATCCTCTCTGCATAACATAAAGGCTATCAGAGCTCCCACCATCTGAAACATTGCTGGTCACCATAGAGGAAAAGTGGGAGAAAATTCTGGCTTGTAAAATTTCCACCCCATCACGTCAAACGGGTAAAAGTAAGTCATACAGCCCCACCTAACATCAAGTACTCTAAGAAAAGCAATCCTGCCATGGGCCTAAAAGGAGCAAGAGTGGGCATATTTGTCAACAATCCTCCCCCACTGGTGGAGATTATTCAGTAGGAATGGAGATCATACACATGAGGAAGAAACCATTGCTGAACAATTTTTTAATTCAAGAGATTGTCAGGATAGATTCCACAGGGCTTGATGAATGATCATATATGGAAGAAGTACACTAAATGCAGCTGAATGGCACTAGTTTGGGGCTAGGGCTGGGAAATGGGTGTTGTGAGAATCAGAAAGCCCTGAGGTTAGGTTCTGGTCCCACCACTTTGGCAAGTGACTTAACCAGTCAGGTTCCAGCATGGACACTGTAAAATGGAAATAATCACTTACGTGAAAAGGGTCATCATACATTCCAACTTGCTGAAGATGATCCACGTTTATGCCTTTATCTCAGCGTAAGAATAAGCAGCACCCTCTTTTACTCTCAAGAGTTTCTTGGTCTGTCTGAGATTGCGGCCTCTCTTATTCTGGCCCACATAACCTGAATATCTAGCCTGAATCTAACCATAAAGAAACATCCACACAAACCCAAAATAAGAAACATGCTATTAATAAAAATAGAAGGGGATGATATTCTTTCAAAATGCTAACATCATAAAAGAAAAAGAGAGACTAGACAAATGTTCCAGATTAAAGGAAACTAGGGAGACATGACATCTACATGCAATACCAGTCATAGATTCCATCCTGCACTGGAGGAGAAGCAAATGCTATAAAGGTCATCACTAGATCCCTTGACAAAATTGGAATATGGACACTCAATTAGATAAAAGAATTTTATCAATATTAAATGTACTGAAGTTTATGACTATACCAGTTAAATAAAATGATATCTTTATTCTTGGAAAATACATTCTGAATGATCAAGGGGTAAAACACATGATGTACACAACTTATTCTCAAAAGATCCTGAAAAGCATGACATGTATAAATACAAACAGAAACATCAATATAAAAATGTATGGAGAAAGAGCGAGAAAGGAAATGAGGCAAAATAGTAACAACAGTTCCATTGTGGTAAAGGACATATGTATGGGTGTTGTACTATTGCAATTTTTCTGAGAAAGTCTGAAATTACTTTCAAAAACACTTGTGAAAAGTGTGATCATCTTATATGTTAAGCATTTTGCAGTGTAGGCATTTAATAAATATTACATGCTTTACTTTATAGCCATATATATGCATAACAGCAAAGAGAGAGAGGGACAGGGAGGAAGATGGTTTAGTCAACTGTGCAGTAACAACACGAGAAAATGGTCTATAACCATCGAACAATTTAATCATGTGGAAGACATGATGATATAAATGAAAATATTTATAACAAACGTGAAGGGAAGCAGGAAGACAAAAGACCAGATGCATGGTGATTACAGTCATATAAAAACATACATATGTATATAATCCAGTATTAGTGTCATGTATCAGGTTTTATGTTCATTGAATCTTATTTCCACTTAAAATTTTTTAAATATATAACTCTTCTTAAATTTTTTAATTAACATTTTTATTCACTGAACAACTCTTTTAAAAGCCTGAGTAAAATAGGCATAGATACTTGCCTTTTAGCCAATTTCATACTCTACAGTTTTGAGCTTTCTCTTTCAGTTTGGATACATCCTCAGTTCGCTTTGGCCTTTTTCCAGACACAAAGGGTAGTGGAGAGCATTCTGTGAATGCTGGGTCTCTGCTGTTTTCTAGTTGTGTGGCCTTGAACAATTCACTTAACCTGCTTTCCAAAACGATGGATTTGAGCAGAAGACTCTCTAAGATCTCCTTTCTGCTTGTTAGGGGCTGAATTGTGTCCTCTACAATTCACGTTTTAGTCCTGATCCCCAGGGCCTGGGAATGAGACTATATTTGGAGATAGGGCCTTTAAAGAGGTAAATAAGGTAAAATGAGGTCATACGAGTGGGCCCTAATCCAATGTGACTGGTGTCCTTATAAGAAGAGTAGATTAGGACACAGACATGAGGACACAGGGAGGGAAGACATGTGAGGACACAGGGAGATGATGGCCATCTGCGAGCCAAGGAGAGAGGCCTCAAGAGAAATACTCTGCCAACCCCTCCTTCTCAGACTTCTAGACTCCAGAACTGTGAGAAAATAAATCTCTGCTCTTTAAGCCACACAGTCTGTGTTATTTTGTTATGGCAGCCCCAGCAAACTGATCTCCTGCTCTAACATCTTGATTCTTCTGCTTGCTCTCCTTTTATAGGCCATCCTTTCCCCCAGGGCATATAACCGTCCACCACAAGGGGGCCACGCTGCCCTAAGAGTGAACACTCTGCCTGCTCCCACCACCACCCCTTCCCCACCTACCCACCACCCCCAAGGCGGTTGCAGATCACAGAGGGGGCAGATGGATGCACAGATGCACAGCTTGAAGGCTTTCCACAAAACTGGATCACCTCAAAACACAAGCCATCCTGGAAAGGTTCAGTTCGAATAGGGTGGCCAGCAACCCCAAGGGAAAGGGCAGACCCCCGGTTCCCCAGTCCCTGCTCCCTTAGCCAGGCCTCCCCATCAGGCCCCAGTCTCTAATGTATGCTTAGCTGCCCTGTAAGTGATGTGTCCGCAGAAGAGTGACTACAGATGGAGAAACACTCAGAAGCAAGGCTCCCTCTCCAACTGCACAGCCATGGTGGACTCTGAAGACTTTTGGGAAAATAAAGCCATGGATTAAAACACTATCAAAGGCAGGAGGGCACCAAGCACCAAACTGCTTTTCTCAGGGTCCAATACAGAAACTGAAGCAAGTATCAACCAACCCAAATTTGTTGGACGATGGATGTGTTCCTTGTATTTTTTTGACCGGTGGGCAACAACACAAGGCATCACAACTAAATTGCAATGCAGGATCCTGAATAGGATTCTAGACTAGAAAAAAAAAAAAAACTATAAAGGAATATTATTGTGATGATTGACGAAATTTAGATATGGAATATGAATTAGATAATAATATTATAAGTATCAAAATGTCTGCTTTGGGAGGTGCCTGGGTGGCTCAGTCGTTAAGCGTCTGCCTTCGGCTCAGGTCATGATCCCAGGGTCCTGGGATGGAGCCCCGCATCGGGCTCCCTGCTCAGCAGGAAGCCTGCTTCCTCTCCCACTCCCCCTGCTTGTGTTCCCTCTCTCACTGTGTGTGTCTCTCTCTCTGTCAAATAAGTAAAATCTTAAAAAAAAAAAATGCCTCCTTTGGGTAATTGTACTATGGCATGTAAGAAAATGACCTTGTTCTTAGGAAATGCACACTAGTTTAAAGAATAATGAGGTACAGTGTCCAATTTACCCTCATCTGGTCAGAATATAAGCAATATGCATGCCTATATCATACACACATATATAAATAAATACACAGAATAATAAAGCAAATGGAGAAAAATGTAAATAATTGGTGGGTTTGGGTAAAGGGTATATGGAAATATCCCTGTACTCTTCCTGCAACATTTCTATAAATTTGAAATTGTAACAAAAGAGAACCCCCCCCCCAAAATCCTGAACACCTTTGGGAAAACTGTGCTAGAATAGATGTTTCTTAATGATAGCAAGAAAGTGCAAAAATGCTCCTTTGATTTACCAGATGGTCTCAGCAACCAGGAGTTCACTGATGATTATGGTAGGAGTTTAATAATGAAGGCCTTTTGAAATGTATCTGGACTTATCTTCCCTGAATACCAGACAATGGGGCACAACCTTGGCATGTCTCTGAGACATTGTTATACTTACCCATACATCATCACTGGTTATGCATGAAAAGTGGCCATACCCATGACCTCAGGGATGCAGAAATGAGTCATCGTCGGGCGCCTGGGTGGCTCAGTTGGTTAAGCGACTGCCTTCGGCTCAGGTCATGATCCTGGAGTCCCAGGATCGAGTCCCGCATTGGGCTCCCTGCTCAGCGAGGAGCCTGCTTCTCCCTCTGACCCTCCCCCCTCTCATGTACTCTCTCTCATTCTCTCTCTCTCAAATAAATAAATAAAATCTTTGAAAAAAAAAATAAGAAATGAGTCATCGTCCCAGCAGGCGCCATCCTCAGGACCAAGTTTGGGGAAGTCTCTTTCACTGTTATAATTTCTTGTGGATTTATTTATTTTTTATTTTTTTTAAGATTTTATTTATTTGACAGAGAGAGACAATGAGAGAAGGAAGACAAGCGGGGGAGTGGGAAAGGGAAGAAGCAGGCTTCCCGCGGAGCAGGGAGCCCAACATAGGGCTCCATCCCAGGACACTGGGATCATGACCTGAGCCGAAGGCAGACGCTTAACAACTGAGCCACCCAGGTGCCCCATAATTTCTTGTGGATTTAAATCTAGCCATGCTATTCATATTTCTGCTCGGTGCTTCTCTTTAAGATATCATTAAACGGACCTACCACCACTCTTAAGTTGGGTCAGCCTACATCTGAACCACATTTTCTTCTGGGAATAAATTGTCAAGTGGTTTGATGTATCATTGAGCCATGATTGGCCAACTGGCATGCCCACTTTGCCCTAAAAGGAGGATGTTCCAGACCCTGGTTTGTACCACTTAGGAAATGGATACCAAGGAATTAGGTATACATATCCAGGAAGGCATTTCTGATAAAAATATACATTCACAGATTTAAACATACATCCGGTATATCATGTTTATAGAGCCATATCTACTTTCCTATAGATATCAAGAGGAACTGAATAAACTATTTCATAAGAGAAGAAGTTCTATCTTCCCAAGTTCACCTACTTCTTAGCTTTGAGCTGAAATTGGGAGGGATGATAGTCCAAGCTATTTTATCCACTATTTTCAGATTTCTACACACAGTTTAAAAGTACATAAAGGGATTCTAAGACTGTACATTTTAAGTCCTAACCTTCAATTTGCAGGCTTAAACTCTATGTGAAGTTTTCCAGTGAAATTTGTAACAATAGCCAGTTTGAGTAAGATTGCCATGGTTTGGCAGGCATATGAGTCTGACCAGTATTCAAAGAACTACCTATTCCAACCATCTGACTTAGTTCATTTGGAAAAGGACTATAATGATAAGAATATTATCCTTTTACTTCACCCTCTACCACCTGCTCATAGTTGACACCTACTGACTCCCACCCCTTCATTTATCTACTATTTTTGTCATCTGACATGTCTTCTCACCCAGGAGGTACCATCCTTTTCTTCATTTGTCTGTGCCCCTTGGTTTGGATAATAATATCTTCCTTATTCCTTTGCACCCTCCACCCATGAGCTCATGCATATTGATTTATGAAGATGATCATTGAGAAAGGCCTTCAGTTCTACACACCCAAGCCCCTGCATAGGCTTAGCCAAGATGCCCTCCTGGCTAAGGCTCTACCTCTCCACTACCCGAGCTCACCTGCTCGTATGATTGCTCTAACTAGCCTGGAGCTCTCTGAAGGCAGGGCGGATGTCAATGCTGTTCATTCTGCCAGTGGCCACCCTCCACCAGAGGATCAGTCCAGAGATCCATCCTCTATCCTTCCCCAGGCTGTTGGAAACTCTAAAAGGCTAGCCCTCCCAGGTCACATCACCTGCCTCCCAGGCCCCAGGTTTCCTGCAGAGTTTGGCAAATGGGGGTCACTGGCAGGAGATCAGACAGACTCCCTTCCTGCTTCCCTCTCCCCTCTAAGCAAAATCACCCCTTCATGGCATCTCTTGCTCCTTTCAGCCTGGGGTAGTAAGAGCTTCCTGCTGTTGCTAGTTCTGGGCCCTTCACCATGCTTTGCTAATTCCCTTAACCCTGTTCACAAGACCGGAAGTTGTCCCTTCGTTAAATTCTCTTCAGTTGAACTCTTTGTTTAGACCATTTATTTCCGGCTAGATACAGAAGAACCCTGACAGATGCAGTCAACTGGTAAAGCTTCTGAAACAACATAGGTACCTGATAAAATGAATTCAACAACAAATGAAGCTTAGAGGGGAGCCTGGGTGGCTCAGTCTTCAAGATCTGCCTTCAGCTCAGGTCATGATCCCAGGGTCCTGGGATTGAGCCCCACGACGGGCTCCCTGCTCCGTGGGAAGCCTGCTTCTCCCTCTCCCACTCCCCCTGCTTGTGTTCCTGCTCTTGTTCTCTCTCTCTGTCAAATAAATAAATAAAATCTTAAAAAAACAAAACAAATGAAGCTTAGATAGAAATTTGAAATCAAGACAAAGTTTTTGAATGTGGGGAAGTTCATCTTGAAACTTTCAAATGGGGAAGCTGAGTATTGCTCTGCCAAAGATGAAGCATGAAGCTCTTATCAATAGCTATACCAGGGGCCTGGTGCTCTCACTCCATGTTCACTGACTGGGCTGTTTTAAAGGGCATGGTCAAATTTTGTAGCAGCCCTAAACTGAAATTTGCTTTGCTCTCCACTGTAATAGCTAGATTTATGTTGCCTTCCATCACTGGAGGAAATACAGAGGGACAGAACAAAAATACATTCATTAAGAAAGCAAACAGTGCACCAGTCAGTAGAATGGCTATACTTACAAGACACAATAAAAGAAAAAATTAATTCCTTGGAAAAGAGCTTTCTATTTTAAGAAGATGAAAAAAAGGAAGATGAAGAAGAAAAGTTATGCTCTCAAGTGATAGCTGATGAAGACATTTCCCAGGGCTCCTCAAACGCTGTGGCTTTTCAGATGTAAACCTGAAACAAAATCCATTGCAAAGGGTGGCATCCAAGTTGGATTCTGACTGCTTATTCTGTTCTGTGGTCAGCCTTTGCTGAACATAGCAGTTTAAACAAGCCACAGAGCTGTGAGTGGCTCCTGTCTCTAAAATGCCTCTTGGATTGTCCTCAATGACCCTATTGTAGGACTTAGAATCTGCAAGGATGACAATTAAACAGGACATTTGGGATCCAATTCTCCCAAGGTACATTATTTTTTTTAAGGTAACCTGAGTTTTTGGGTAACATACACCCTGGTTCTGAAAATGCCACTTTGTCAGGATTTGCTACATGATATCCTAGTGACCCCTACAACCAATTCCAGGGCATTGCAGGGGCAACAAACCAGTGTTCCCAAGCCTGCATTGGGGGCACTATTTGGCTGAGTCACTTGTAATATTATTCTGGAGCTACCTCTTAGGAGTTCATAAGACCCAACTGTTAAACTTCCAGGAATTTGGGGAGCTGGTTAACACCTCATTGATAGCTTAAAATCAGCCACGGTGGTATTTACACCACAGGAGTTGGCAAACACTAAAAAGACACTTCAGGACATTTCTCCCCTTGAAACTCAGTTATTCAACATTTATTGGAGTCACATCAATTATGAAATAATATGGGTCCATCACTCCAGTGGCTGAATTGATGGAGAGAAACATGATGTCCTTTCTTCAATCTCTGCAAGCTCAAAGAAGAGAATCAGCCTTCCCAAGTATATTATTTAAAATGGTACCCTAAATTTAAATGCTCAGTTTTAAAAAATTAGAGTGGAATTAGAGTCTACAGCCTGAGAAAATGGTTTGGTTTGATTTCAAGTTGGCTCAAGAAGTTTCTGAAAATTAATTTATGATAATTGCCTCATAAAGTTAAAATGCCTTCCAAAATTTTATGGGACTATTTCAAAAACTGGGGAAGTCAGCCAGTACATTAAAGTGTATCTCTATAAAGAGAGAGAGAGATTTATCTCAAAACTAGTTTAGGCCTAGCTGGAGGGATTGGTCTCTTTTCATTGGAAGGGAAGACAGCAATCCCAACAAATCTCAAGATTTTTTTTTTCCCTGAAATAATGGCTGACCATGGCCTCTGCAGTTTTTGGCCAAGTTTTCTACCAAAACAAGAATTTTGCAACGGCAATGACCTAACTTAGGAAACAATTTTATAACATTTTCTAGGAACCACAAAACATTTGTTTTACTCTTTCTGAAGACCAGCAGTGGGACCAGAAGGAGAGCATAATGTTTTGCCGTGTAACAAAGAAAAAACTTGATAAGGTCAGGGGCTGGAAGAATATTTCAGTTCAAATAATGGTCATCCAGAGCCTGTGAAATGTCGTCTTTCAAACCAGTAACAAACATGCCTCGCACAGCATCACAACCAGCTAAGATCCTGGATCCACTCAGCTGGCTATTAGGGCATAAATGACGACATTTATCATACAATAAATTGTAAGCTGGGCAGCTAGTTTTGACAAAAACAGCAGGAACAGTAGTTAGCTGCAAAAACAGACTCACATGTTAGAAGAGCCAGGAGAAAACTTCTTGACGTGGTTGGAAAAAAAATAGAAGCTTCTTGCAGGGACTCGGATTTCAGTTGGGAGAGGGTAGACAATCCAAGTCAGGCAACAGTATTATTGCTGGAGACTGCAAAAATATCGATCAGCTCAACTATCAGCAAAATGCCTTCCCACAGCCTATTAAATATGCACCAGTCAAGTTTTTTGAAGTAGGCTGATATAGTGTGTCATAGAATATATGGACTAAAATCATGGACACTTGAGTTCAATAGTCTAGGTTTATTTATGTTTTAAAAGATTTTATTTATTTATTTGTTTATTTTAGAGAGAGAAAGGAGGAGGAGCAGTGGGAGAAGGAGATAGAGAAAAACTCAAGCAGACTCCGTGCTGAGCACAAACCCCTGCTGTGGGGCTCGATCTCACAACCCTGAGATCGTGACCTGAGCCAAAACCAAGAGTCAGACGCTTAATTGACAGAGCCACCCAGGCGCCCCTCAATAGTTTAGGTTTAAATCCTTCATGACCCATTAGCTACGTGATCTCAGAAAAGAGACTTAATCTCTCTAAGCCTCACATGTTCCATCTATAAACTGGGGGTGATAATAGTTCCCAAAAGATGTCATGAGGGCTAAATCATGTGTTTAGAATGGTGTGTGGCACATAGTAAGTGCTTAACAAATATTAGCCATTATTTTTTGTATGTAGGCTGGCAGACTTTGAGCATTTGTCTTAGTTTGGAATCCCCCAGATGCAGACCCTGAGCACAAGTGGTATGTTTGGGAGAGGATCCTGTCACAGCAGCAGGTGAATGGGGGAAGTGAGGCAGGAGGGGAGGAGGCCAACCACGGGGGTGTCATCACAATTGGGCGCCATCACAATTACCTCTGGGGGTAGCTGGAGCTCGCTGCATCTGGGGACTCTAGGAGACAGAACAGGACACCCACACAACTATCCCACCCAAGGAGTGAGGAAGCCTGGTACTTATCCACCAACTCCCTGTCCATCTTTGGTTGGGAACTGCTCCAGAGGGCATTAACACTCTAGGACATGGGACAGAAAATGGCAGGTAGTTCAGAGTAAGCAGCCCTCAGCATTAGGGAGCATAAGGGGACATAGGAGGGGAGCTGGCCAAAGCTGCTAGAGTCCTGCCATCACTGTTTTCAGATCATTAAATGAACTGAAGGTCCTCTATATATTTATTTTAATGGGTCAACTCTTAAGTAACACTAATTCAACAAAACAAAACAAAAAACTGTGTTCATTCTATGCTGATTTTAATGGAGGTATTAAGACAAGAAATAAATTATGTAACTTTAAAATATTTATATGTAAGTTCCCACCAAGTCAGCATGATGTTGAGAATAGTATATGGACTTGAAACCCGAATTCTTCTTTGAACGGCTTACCTTTCCCTCAGTATCCATCACCTGAAGCTAGGGAGGTACCCAATAATTTTCATAGTGCTGTGGAATATCCAAGCCCTCATGGAAATGGAAAACATCCGTCTTTTTCAAAAAATCACCAAACTTTTAGCAGCTGCAATAACAGGCTTCTTCAGTAAATGAAACCATTTGAGTTTTTAGGAAAAATAATATATTAAGACTTTCCTATGCATCCACAGGTTCAAATACTAAAACAATAATTAACACCATAAACTCCATCCCTAAATTGAAAAATGCATCTGTTGCATAATCTGTGTCTTTTTCATGTGAAAAGGGGAAAGTCTGTATATGTGGCCAATGTTTCTAAAAATAAGTAACTGCCTCAGAGGAAAAGATTGGAAGTTTTGCCTATCGAAAAAATAAACTATTTTGTGTTATGAAAACAACAAGAACAACAACCCTAAGCAATGTTAAGAGCTAATAAAAATATAGGGGGACAATTTGCATATTAGACCAAAGACAAAGTACAATGCAAAGAAAATTACAAATCAATAACAAAAAGACAAACATCCAGTAGAAAAGCGAAGAAAGGACAATATCCGCTGTGAATTTTATGTTTCAGAGTCTGACTATTTGTGGTATTTTCAAAGGAAAAGAAAAGAACCATATATAAATGGCCCAAGTTTCTAAAGCAAATAATTACCTTAGAGTTTGATATGACACTTTCAAGTTTACAGAAGGCACATGGTAAAAAAAAACATGAAAAGATGTTCAACTTCACTATTCATCAAAATAAAGCAACATATCAAAATACACCTCAGAAACACATACACACACATATCGGGGGTGGTGGTGGTGATTTTAAGGAGTTGGCTTATGCAACCATGGGGGCTGGCAAGTCTGAAATCTGTAGGGCAGTCTGGCAATTCAGGTAAGAGGTAAGGTAGCAGTCTTGAGTTTGAAATCTATAGGGCAGGTCAGCAGGCTGGAAATCCAGGAAGGATTTCTGACCTTACAGCCTTGAGGCTAATTCCTTCTCCAGAAAACCTCGGATTTTGCTGTTCAGGCCTTCAATTGAGTGGATGAGGCCCATCCATATCACGGAGGGTAATCTGACCTACTAACTCCTTGTCTACTGATTATGTTAATCACATCTACAAAATAGCCTCACAACAATGTCTTGGCTAGCATTTGACCAAGCAACCAGCACAAAAGCCCCACCAACTTGACACATAAGATTAACTATCATAGATGCTCACGCCTGCTACTTCACAGAGAAAACAGCAGTCCTCAGAAAGACACTCGCTCAACTTCCATCACCCAAGTTCTCAGTCCAACACCCCATCTCCCCTCCTGGCACTGCTCATTGATATTTGAGTCCGCTGACTCTATCCCCCTTCTTGAGGCACCCTTTCTTAGGTCCGTATTCCACTTGCTTCTGGATTTTCCATTTCTTGGAAGCCTCTTGAAGGGATCCTCTTCAGCTTCACATCTTTAAATTCCTAGGGTTCCTGCGGGTCCTGTCCCAAGCCCTCCCCTTTCCCTCTCAGAATACTTCTCAATCTTTCAGGACCACTGACTGGCATCACCTAGGATGGCACGCAGGTGCACACAGCAGGCACCCAACAATAGTTTAACCAAATAAGGTCTGCTTTCTGTCTTCGAACACGGAGCCTAGGGGTAGGCAGTTCAGGGCAGACCCCTCTTCACTCTGCTCGGCGTGTGGCTTTGGGGCCCGTGCTCAAAAGATGGCCGCCACCCTCTAGGCAAGGTGCCTATGCCTACAGCATCTTCACACCAACTCTTTGGAATCCTACTCATTTACTTACTCAACAAATGTTTATTCACAACTTACTATGTGCCACCACTCTTCTAGGCACTGAGACTACAGAAGTGAAAATGTAGAGGGCGCCTGGGTGGCTCAGTGGTTAAGCGTCTGCCTTCGGCTCAGGTCATGATCCCAGGGTCCTGGGATCGAGCCCCGCATCGGGCTCCCTGATCAGCGGGAGTCTGCTTCTCCCTCTGCCTCTCCCCCTGCTTGTGCTCATGCTCTTGCGCACGCTCTCTCTCTCAAATGAATAAATAAAAAATCTTAAAAAAAAAAAAAGAAGTGAAAAGATAGATTATAATCTCTGTTCTTATGGAGCTTATATTCAAATGGGGTGGGGGAATAGAAAGTAAATAAGTGAAAAATATGGTATGTTAGATGATGATGAGTGCTATGGAGAAACATAAAGCAGAGAAGGGAACTGGAAGGTTGGGGTGTGTGGTAATTTTAGACAGGGTAATCAGGGAAGGCCTCACTGAGGAGGTGACATCTGAGCACAGAATTGAGAAAAGTGGTGGAGCAAGCCATTGGGTTGCCTTCCAAACACAGGGAAGCAGCAAGCTGATGATGGAATATACTATTAACATTTTTTAAAAATCACAGGAATATGAAACTGTCTATATTGATCCATCAGTTGTGTGTGTGTACGTGCAAGTGTATGGCATGCAGTGTAAATGTACAGAACAAACTCTGCAAGGACACATTCCAAACCAATGATAGTGTTTAATTTTGGCGAGGGGCAAAGAATTGCAGGGCAGTGAAGGTGAAGGGGGTTTTTGTTTTGTTTTGTTTTTTAAATAAGGAGAAGATATTCTTAGACAATTTGTGAATTAAAGTTCTCTTACATTCTTTTTTAAAGAGATTTATTTATTTATTTGAGAGAGAGAGAGAGCACACAGAGGGAAAGGGAGAGGGAGAAGCAGACTCCCTGCTGAGCAGGGAGCCCGATGCGGGGCTCAATCCCAGGACCCTGGGATCATGACCTGAACTGAAGGCAGATGCCCAACCGACTGAGCCACCCAGGTGCCACAAAATTCTTTTTAATTATTAGACAAAAAGGTGATGGGACAATGAATACTTTTCTTTCTCATAGGTTTCCAGGGTTGTTTTTTCTTTTCCTAACAAATTTAGATTTTTTTTTTTAATAACCTGGAAAAAAATGCAACAAAGCCACTTCCATTCTGTAATTATTTTTACTGCTCTTTGGGTTCAACCAGCAGAATGACCCAGGGCCCATCTGTGTCATGGCTCAGGGCCCAGGGGGCTCCCTCTCCCTTGGCGGGGAGGAAGATGAGCCATCCCCATGACTGCTGCCTCTGGCTGCCAGCATCACCTTGGCTACCTGCAGAGACACTCCTGCCTCGGCTGCTCGGGTGGGGAGAGCTCCCTCCCCATCAGGCTGCAAGGCCTATTAATATAAGATGAGCAGAGAAGCAAAGGGAGGAAAAATACATAGGGCTAGGCCTTCCAAAGGGGAAGTCCTATTTCTTCAGTATTGACACCAGGCCCCATGGCGCATCTCCCTGATTAATCTGGCTCCCGCAGTTTCTCTCTCTGGTGAAACTTGAGATAAGTTTCCCAGCAGCTGGGGCAAAGGGCGGCCCGACGCAGTGTCTTGTTACACAACCCTTCCCATCACACTCGTGTTCCAGATCACGTCAGCCATCTTGTTTCTCTCCTACCTCTCGGCGGAGTTTCTATAAGAGCTTAGGGAATGGCCTCTAGCTGTTTCTCTGCCCTCCAACGTCCTCTGCAATATATTCTAGAGTCTTGGTTCTGGGTGTCTACGTCTATCCCAACATGGTCTCCTCTTCCCCCAGGGAAGTGTGACTGCCTGTGATTGGTTGTAGGAGAGTTATCAGCATGAACTGTCAGATTTACCAAAATGCCTTTTCAGATTTGGCGCGTCCTCCTCCTAGGAGGTCTTGGGACCCCCAAAGGCTTAACAGTCTCTTTGGCTGCTTTATTTGAAGCATGGAATTATGGCCTGAGTCTTTTCTCACTTTCTTTATGAATCCTCCTCACCAGGTTATTTAGCATGACTCCAGTCTGTAAAGTGTGTGTGTGTTGGGATGGCCAATTCTAAAGAACACTAGAAGTAATGCTGCTCTATTAACAAACCTGCAAAAGTTATACAGGATAAACCCACTTGCAGAAAGGCAGATTCACGCTACTCATGACTAGGTTTTGAGAAGTTGTGACACTAGCCTTTTCATTGGGTCTGAATATTACTATTTATGTTTTCTTTAAAAGATAAAATCAGCTGATGGGAAGCTAAGGTAATGCTGACCTTGTTTTGTGAGAAATAAAAGTACGCAGGAGAAGCCCAACCATACTTAAGGCCCATAATTTTTAAACTTTCTCTGAAACAAGTTGATAGTCTGGATTTTTAACACCTCTGTGGAATGCCTAGTTTCATCTCCACACAGAGATAGAGGGATTTTTACTCAGGAAGGAACATATTTATTTTCCTTTTTTTTTTTCCCCCTTTCTGAGAGAAAAATATTTCCAACTTCACCCTCATTAATATTTATGGTTGCTGAAGTATTTTCATTATATTAGCCAAAAGGAGCCTGGACTAAATAAAGTAGAAAACCGAAGGCATATGAAATGGTTTCTTGGCCAGGAAGATACTGCGACCATCTCAGGAAAGTTTCTGTCCTCAAGAAAAATAAATGAAATTGTGGCCTGCCAAGCCACCTCATGGAATCCAGGCAATACTTTCTGCTCTTTTTTTCCTCTGAAAGCTATTTGTTGAACACACTCTTCTTGTTTCTTGTAACCATAGACTCTGGTCTAGTCGAGTGTTTCTTATGTCAGGCTACTGCTGAGCCAATATTTATCATTTTAGAAATTTCCATGAGTCATAAAATAAACCTGCAACCGGCAGTACCTTCTACGGGCGTTTCTTTCTTAGAGTTTTTAAAAGAAAAGGAAAAATGCTGAGTCTGGAATCCAACGCCTGACATTTATCAGGCCACCCAGATAATTTCTCCTGACGGGAGGATCCTCGGGCTATTTCAAAGCCATTCAAGGTGTGTTGCCTGCTGACTGAAGCACCTTCCTGCCCAACAGCCTGAACCCCTCTCTAGAGGGCCAGGCCAAGGCTGGAAAGGAAGCCGTGGAGGTCTGAAGGCTGGAAGTGACTCATTGGCTTAAAGGGTGGCAGGAAATGTTTTCCACGGGAGCAAGAATATAAATGAGCAAGTGATTCCTTCCACCCCCAGTATGGAAAATCTTGCGAGGGGTCCTGAATTTACTGACCAAAGGAAAAAAAAAAAAGATCGCAAGAGGTGACGTGTGGTCCTCATTTACAAATAAGAGTGTGTTAGACTAGTGCTGTTTGCTCCCTTTGTGCCAATCAGCCTCTTTTCCCCGGATGTGGACCAGCTGAGAGAAACAGCGAGTCCACGACTGGATGATTATAGTGACTTATTGATTTTCTATAAAAACAGCCCTGTGTCAAGAGCGCAAGGCCTAGAGTTTATAAATCAAAATTCAGAGGTCTGCCTTAGCATTACTAGAATACTCCACGAATTGCTAACATGGTGCTAGATAGTAAGTCTTCTGTACAGTGCAGGCATTACATTTTAGAACCAAAGGGCTTAACCTCATCAACACCTTCACTTTGCAGGTGAGGAAAAGGAGGTCCAGAGAGGCGTACCTCCTGAGAGGTCACACAGCCCATCAAGACTAGAATTTGTGCCAATGGTATCAAATACCTTCTTGGAAGACGGGTGATAGAAATACTGGAGTCTTACCCCAAAACTGCTAGAACTCATACAGGAATTCAGTCAAGTGGCAGGATATAAAATCAATGCACAGAAGTCAGTGGCATTCCTATACACCAACAACAAGACAGAAGAAAGAGAAATTAAGGAGTCGATCCCATTTACAATTGCACCCAAAACCATAAGATACCTAGGAATAAATCTAACCAAAGAGACAAAGGATCTGTACTCAGAAAACTATAAAATACTCATGAAAGAAATTGAGGAAGACACAAAGAAATGGAAAAACGTTCCATGCTCATGGATTGGAATAACAAATATTGTGAAGATGTCAATGCTACCTAGAGCAATCTACACATTCAATGCAATCCCCATCAAAATACCATCCACTTTTTTCAAAGAAATGGAACAAATAATCCTAAAATTTGTATGGAACCAGAAAAGACCCCGCATAGCCAGAGGAATATTGAAAAAGAAAAGCAAAGCCGGTGGCATCACAATTCCGGACTTCAAGCTCTATTACAAAGCTGTCATCACCAAGACAGCATGGTACTGGCACAAAAACAGACACATAGATCAATGGAACAGAATAGAGAGCCCAGAAATGGACCCTCAACTCTATGGTCAACTAATCTTCAACAAAGCAGGAAAGAATGTCCAGTGGAACAAAGACAGTCTCTTCAACAAATGGTGTTGGGAAAATTGGATAGACACATGCAGAAGAATGAAACTGGACCACTTCCTTACACCACACACAAAAATAGACTCCAAATGGTTGAAAGACCTCAATGTGAGACAGGAGTCCATCAAAATCCTAAAGGAGAACACAGGCAACAACCTCTTTGACCTCAGCCGAAGCAACTTCTTCCTAGAAACATCGCCAAAGGCAAGGGAAGCAAGGGCAAAAATGAACTATTGGGACTTCATCAAGATAAAAAGCTTTTGCAAAGCAAAGGAAACAGTTAACAAAACCAAAAGATAACCAACAGAATGGGAGAAGATATTTGCAAATGACATATCAGATAAAGGGCTAGTATCCAAAATCTATAAAGAACTCATCAAACTCAACACCCAAAGAACAAAGAATCCAATCAAGAAATGGGCAGAAGACATGAACAGACATTTTTCCAAAGAAGACATCCAAATGGCCAACAGACACATGAAAAAGTGCTCAATATCGCTCGGCATCAGGGAAATCCAAATCAAAACCTCCATGAGATACCACCTCACACCAGTCAGAATGGCTAAAATTAACAAGTCAGGAAATGACAGATGTTGGCGGGGATGCGGAGAAAGGGGAACCCTCCTACACTGTTGGTGGGAATGCAAACTGGTGCAGCCACTCTGGAAAACTGTATGGAGGTTCCTCAAAAAGTTGAAAATAGAGCTACCATATGACCCAGCAATTGCACTACTGGGTATTTACCCCAAAGATACAAAAGGGATCCGAAGGGGTACGTGCACCCCGATGTTTATAGCAGCAATGTCCACAATAGCCAAACTGTGGAAAGAGTCAAGATGTCCATCGACAGATGAATGGATAAAGAAGATGTGGTCTATATTTACAATAGAATATTATGCAGCCATCAAAAGGAATGAGATCTTGCCATTTGCAACGACGTGGATGGAACTGGAGGGTATTATGTTGAGTGAAATAAGTCAAACAGAGAAAGACATGTATCATATGATCTCACTGATATGAGGAATTCTTAATCGCAGGAAACAAACTGAGTGTTGTTGGAGTGGGGGTTGGGGTGGGAGGGATGGGGGGACTGGGTGATAGACACTGGGGAGGGTATGTGCTCTGGTAAGTGCTGTGAATTGTGCAAGACTGTTGAATCTCAGATCTGTACCTCTGAAACAAATAATGCAATATATGTTAAGGAAAAAAAAAAGAAGAAGAAGAAGAAGAAGGTAGCGGGAGGGGAAGAATGAAGCGGGGGAAGTCGGAGGGGTAGAGGAACCATGAGAGACGATGGACTCTGAAAAACAAACTGAGGGTTCTAGAGGGGAGGGGGGTGGGAGGATGGGTTAGCCTGGTGGTGGGTATTGAGGAGGGCACATTCTGCATGGAGCACTGGGTGTTGTGCACAAACAATGAATCATGGAACACTTCATCTAAAACTAATGTTGTAATGTATGGGGATTAACATAAGAATAAAAAAATGAAAAAAAAAAAAGATGAGAAATACTGGAGTCTTAGTGATAAAAGCAAAACAGTTATACTAAAAGGCACTCCAATTTCACATCGTGGCCATTGTCCCTTGGCTGTTTCCAGTGGAGCTATTCTTGAATATGCTCCAAGTTTCCTCACTGGGCAGAGCTGGGGCTCTTTGGCTAAAGCACCCTTTGACATCCTTCCTCCTGCCCCCAGAAGGGAAAACTGGAAAGCCAGCCATAACAGCGCCCCAAAGCAAAAAATAAAACAAAGCAAAGCAACAACAAAAACCCCTGCTTCTGTATCTCTCTAGGTATCTTGGTCCGTGGAGTCAAATTTTGGGGTAGGAACATTAGGTGTTTTCCTCCACCAATCATCAGTCTCTGAGTTGGCCCTCTAGCCATCTCTTCCACACTCATATTCACCAACCTAAGTGAGAAATCATGTTGGTAACTAATGCTCACTTCCTTCCTCTGCGGATGCCTCACTCATTAAGATCTGGTAACACCTCCCTGGTATGATCTGCCCCATCAGTAGGATCCTGAGGCTTCCCAAGGGGACCTGGGCCAAGTTTATCTTGGCACTGATCTGTTTTCACTCACTGTCTCCTTGTGGCAGGGCCCATGACTTCTTTATCTTTGTATTCCCGGTAGCTAACATGGCACCACTGGCATACAGTAGGACCCAGGAAACATCTGTCAAATCCAACTGAAAACATTTCAAAGTGGCATCCCATTGTGAATGTAAACGAGACACTTGCTTTGCCTCCCAAACATAAACTTCTCTCTTTTTTAACACTTACAAGAAATTGTAAGAAGAAACTCAGGTGGTAATAATGGATGATGGGATGAGGCAAACATCTTTTAAAAAGACTGAATCATAACACTGTCTTAATTTTGGGGCACCTGGCTGGCTCAGTTGGTAGAGCATGCAACTCTTGATCTCAGAGTCATGAGTTCTTGATCTCAGGGTCGTGAGTTCAAGCCCCATGTTGGCTGTGGAGCCTACTAAAAAAAAAAAAAAAAAAAAAAAGGAATGTCCTGTTTTTGAAGGTCAAAATAGTTAAATATTGCCCATTTCTTATGTTGAGCCTAATATAATTGAAAATAATATAATTATAAATACATTGCTTTATACAGGGGCTATAATTCCATTTTTCTTCTTTAATCCACCCTGACCATGGTCTACAACATTTGATTATGAGTTACACTTTCAGTCTTGTTTGGGTCCACCCACCCTGGCTCTTCAGGCTCCAGCCACACTGTCTTCCTTCTGTTTTTAGAACACGCTGACCTCATCCCATCTGCCCGGGATGCTCCCCACTCCGATTGTCACACAGTCGGCTCCTTCTTGGCATTTAAGCCTCAGCTTAAATTCCACCTCTTTGGATGAGACTTCTTTGAGCACTGATTTAAGTGTGACTTTCCCACCTCCAGTTACCTTCGGTTACATCACCCTGTTTTATGGTCAACGAAGTACTTTTTTGCTTCATTGTGTGTTGTTTGCCTGTAGCTGACTAGGATTTAAGTTTCAGGACCACACGTGAGCCCTGTCTGCCTTCTTCATGCTCTGAAGAGCTGGCACATTGTAGGCCCAACATGAATGTTGAAATAATGGATTCAGTAATTAATTTTTAAAAATGCAGCAGAACTCCAGAAACCAATATTGCACTATATGTTAACAAAAATTTAAATTTAAAAAATCCAGCAGAACTGAAATTTTCAAGTATTTTCTTCCCTTGGTTTACTGATTTCACCATCCAGATACTTTGTACGGATACTGGCCCTTTTCCTCTATCCTCCACCTCTGTGAAATTCTTTGCATCTTCTTTACCCTTCCTTGATACATTGAGACAGTGAACTACTTGACCTCATCTTCTGACTCTCATCCTTGTTATTTACAGATCTCCAATCTGTTGTCCAGCTCATCCGTTGAATCTTTTAGTTCAAGAATATTGGATATTCCTAATGTTTGCAATTTTTCCATAACTGCTCATTCTTACTTTTGGTCTCCCAGTGTCTTTCCTTATCTGAAAATATTTACTATGCTCATTTTAATTTCTTGTCCTGCTTCTTTTGCTTGAAATTATTCAGCTTGTTGCCTTTCTTTCATAATGCTTGGATTCCTCCTCTGTCTTAGGAGCTTTACCTACGGACTCATACAGTATATGTCCTTAGGGTTTTCATCGGTCTGGGTTTGTACAGAATACCTGGGGCAGGGGTTGAGAACGGGCATCACTCCTGGAGAGTCTGGGGGAAGACAGGTGGAGAAGCACCAAGCTGGGGGAAACTCTGAGGTTGCCCTGGGTGCCCCCCACCCCCAACCTCAACCAGGAGGTTGGTCATCTGCCCTTCCAGATGACTTCCAAGTACCCTCTCCTCTCCCTGATAGAGCTATTTAGTCCCCAGAGGCAGGGGAGGTGAGAGAGGGGTGAGGAAAAGTTCTGAGCTTGGACAACCCAAGCATGTGTTGGTACCATCTTCACACACACCCGTCAGGGCTCCAGGGCTGCCTGGACATTAACCAGCAAACTTGGCAGTGGGCACTTCACTGGTAATGAGGTTTTCTAGCCCCTTGGTGGTCATGGGAGAGGTGGAGGTCTGCAGAGAATAATGGGGTGGGGGAGGGGGGAAATGGGTCCCAACCAGACAGCTCACCCCTACCAGTCTGTCACTGCCTGTGACAGGTCTTCCTTCCCCTCCATTTTGCAATCTTTCTCCTGTCCTTACCCACATACAACAGCCCTCTGATTTTTCCTAAAAGCACACCTTTGAGCTTTTAAGAGAAGCCCTCTTATTTTTAGTGTTACAATTTGCTGCAGAATTTCTATTCACTTCGTTCCTACCCTTCTTGATTTTAACTTGTGATCACATTCAACCCTTGGGCTTCTTTACATTCTGGAAAGTTTAAAGTCATTTAGTCTATCCTTAAATCAAATACTGGATTCCTTTATTTGTCCCTTGCTGAATCTTTTGTGGCTCCTTTTTCTTTCTCCAGGAGTATAGCAACCTGATCAGAACTATAGAGAGTGCACTATTACTTCTGAAAAATGGGAAGACAACATGGATATATCCCCAAGATACACTGCCGAATGTGTGAATAAAAACAAGTCGCAATCCTACGTGCATTGTGGAGGCCATCTGTGTTTTTTTAAATGCTCTGTATTGTATGGGTCTGGAAGGTTTCATGCTATAAGTGATAACCAGTGTAATAGCAAACCAATCTTGGCATGTGGATTGTGGGGGAGGAACTGTAGGACTGTTCATTCATCCCTACCTTGAGTTTCCTTTTTAGAATTTTTCCCCAAACCTTTCCTGAAATATGTAGTTTAATGAATGGGCTTCAGAACAGTCCACAAGCTGCCTGAAAATGTAAGCCATGTTTTGTGAGTAGGAGCAAATATCTACTTTTCTAGAGAAAGGGACTGTACTTTTCATCAGAACCTCAAAGTGAACATATGGCCCAAGAGGGGTAAATAACCATTGATCAAGAGTGTTGTGCCACTTTCTACTCCATTTTCTCATGGTTTAATTCAAGTGGTACACTAGTAACTAAAAACATGTACTGGTTATTCAATTTTTAATATTATAAAATAGCAGTATATGACTTTCACTTTACCATGAAGACTAATAGAGAAATCAATAGTGTTACCATGTGATACTGCATTGTTCCCATGAATATACTTAAATATATTTAGCCCTTTCCTAAAATAGATGTCTAGGCCCTTGGGGCTGCTGATCCAAGAGGACCCAGCTACAATAAAGGAATGTCCAGAATGTATTTTCGACAGCTCCCACTTGCTTCGTTTGTATAAACCCACTCTGCAGTGTTAAGGAAGCGACATGAGGTACCTCACCTCTTTTGTTGAGCATCACATAGGACTAATGTGTCATGTGGTCTGATAGGAAAGGTCATGGGCTTGGGAGCAGATCACTCACTCCTCTGGGTTCCTAAGGAACATTTCTTCACCTTACCTCATCTGTAGAATGGGAGTAAGTAATAATATCTACCCATGGCAGTTGCTGCTGGTTATCTCCCTATACCCACTTTCCCCTTCTTCCTTGGTAGAGGAACCCCAATTCCTTAGCTGAGCACATTGCTGCTCCAAGAACAGACCCCATTTCCCAGTCTCCCTTGCAGCCATATACTGCATTCCAGTCAGTGAGATAAAAGTGTGAGCTCTGTCTGGCACTTCTGGGAAGTTTCTTTAAAAGGAAAGGGGTAGACTTCAGGTTTCCCCGTTCTACATGTGAAGAGCTTGGAAGCTGCCACTCTGTCCTAACCAGTAAAAAGCTGAACAGACAACTCCTCTTGTATCCATAAGAGAGAGAACACTGGGCAAACTGCTGTGCCCAAAACTGTCGACGAGACAGGCCAATAGCAGGAGTTGTGGCTTAGCAGAGCAGAGACTCACAAGTAGAAACCACCGTGGGAATGAGTGTCTGGGCAGAAAAAGTTGAACTGTAACTGACAAATTGCTGGAGGCTCAATGTGGATAAGTCTGCGAGTTAGGAACTCTGGGGAGACTCAGTCATAGGGGACCCGCGCACATCTGTGTCACCTCCTGAAGTTCTACCAGGTTCCCACAGTAAATGTCAAAGAAAAATCCCCTCCTGCTTCCAGTACGGGGAGAGGAGAAGGAAGGCACCATTTTGAAATACACCAGAGCCTTCTGTCCTAACAAGGACTGCCCTGAGGGGAAACTAGTTACCAGAGCCTAACTGATGGGGGAAAGAAGACACTCAACTGGAGCCCACTCGAGCTATCTTGTCCCACTGAAGGGGAGAGGTTGGGGGGTTGCTTCTGAGAAATACTTGTGAAGTTCACAGTCCAGAGGCACAGGCTTAGTGAAAATGAGACCAAATCACAGAACTCTAGAATGATTCCCCCCTCCCCCAACCTCACCACATCACTAAAGGCCTACTTACTACTGTTCCTTTCACCCAGTGCATCATGTCCAGCTATAAAGAAAAAACTGGAAAGCATACCAAAAGGCAAAACAAACAAAAGCCACAGAAATGAAGAATGCTTGTCATGGACTTATTAGTAGACTGGGCATGGAGAAAGGAATCTCTGAGCTAGAGGATATACATCAACAGAATCCTCAAGACCAAAAAGCAAAGACAACAAAGACTGAAAAAAACAGAACAGAATATCCAAGGGATGTCGGACAACTATAAAAGGTATAACATACACGAAATGGGAATACTAGGAGGAGAAGAGAGAAAGGAACAGACTATTTGAAACAACTGTGACTGAGAATTTCACCAAATTATTGTCATACATCAAACCAAACCACAGACTCAGAAAACTCAGAGAACACCAAGCAAGATGAATGCAAAACAAAACAAAACATTATGCCTAGGTATATCATTTTCAGAATTACAGAAAATCAAGGATTTTTTAAAATTCTGAAAGAGGAAAAAAACATGTTACCTATAGAGGAACAATTAGTGACTTTTCCTCGGAGGAGGGAACTGAGACTGAGATTAGACAGTAGGGGTACTCAAGGCGAGAGGGAACAGGTGAATTTGCAGGGAGGCAGGGGAGAAACTAAAAATAGTTTTCCTACACTGTTTTACTGACAGGGTTATGTCCTCTTGTGCAGGGGGAAGGGAACTTTTTCCAGGCTATTAACATACATCTCTCTTCGAGTTCCTCATTAATGTATACTTTATTCTTCCTTGCCACTCATATTATTGGTTTTCTTTTTTTTTTTTTTAAGATTTATTTTAGAGAGCCAGCAAGCACGAGAATCTCAAGCAGACACCCTGCTGAGTTCAGAGCCCGTTGTGGGGCTTGATCTCACCACCCTAAGACCATGACCTGAGCAGAAACCAAGGGTCAGTCGTTCAACTGACTGAGCCACCAAGGCGCCCCTCATACTATTGGTTTTAAATGAAAGTGCCTATGTGTTCAGATTAAGTATGAAAAATGTTTTCTAACTTTAACATGGAATACATCCATCTCATATATAAGGAGAGACCTTATGTCAAAACTTCTTCCCTCTGTGGTATAAGGAATAGAAAGATCTAGAAAATTTATGTGTAAAGGCAGAGGTTAAAGTTTAATGGACTCTTAAAAATGGGGGCTCATCATAGGTTACAATGAACTGATACAGAAGTTTGCTTGATGAATTGTAAAACATCTTTAGATATTGGTTCACTTACTGAATATGTATTAAACGGCTATTATATATCAGGGACTATGCCAGTCCATATAAGGTACATCCTAAATAGCCCCTGTCCATGAAGAACTCTCAGTCTAAACTGGTGGTGGTGGCAAATTTATATAAACAATTACAAAGCTACATTAACATTAGGGAAAAGATCTCACTCACTACTCAAAGTATGGGTTAAGGACCAGACCTAGCCTCTAAGTCCCTGAATCTGCATTTTAACAAGATTCTCAGGTGATCTGGATGCTTATCAGGATTTGAGAAGTGATCAACTGTGGGATTAAAGAAGAAACCACTAATGATCCCTTGGGAAGTGGTCAGAGGTCTTCAGAATGGAGGGGTAATACGAACATTCCAGCCTGAGACACTAACAGGTCCATAATTATGGCAGCTAGAAAGAGTAAGAAGGGTTCTGGAATGAGAAGTTTAGTCTGGAAGGAAATTGGGCACTTTGGAAGATATGGGAAACCGAGCAGAAAAGGCAGGCTGAGGCCAGAGGCAGAAGGACCAGAATGACGCGATTAGGAAGCCTTAGAAAATTTTAGGCAGGAAAGTGACAAGATTAGATTATTATGTTTGGATAGAACACTGGCGGCAGGGTGGAGGAGGAAATGCAGAAGAGAGGCTAGGGCAGGCAGGTTTGTATCCGCTAATGAGCACGATTCCATTCGACTTTGAACTAGAAAGGAAGTCTCTGAGGACCTTAGAAGTGGAGGGGCCACTGAGTCCCAGGAAGAGAAATGAAGGGTTCCAGCTGCAGTTGGATACAGATGGGTTCTTTCTTCTCAAAGTGCTATGCCCAACCAGCTGCATTAGCATCACCTGGAAATTGTTAGAAATGCAAATTCTTGCGTCTTTTTTTTTTTTTTTTTTTTTTTTGGACAGAGAGAGACAAAGTGAGAGAGGGAATATAAGCAGGAGGGGTGGGAGAGGGAGAAGCAGGCCTCCCGCCGAGCAGGGAGCCCGATGTGGGATTCAATCCCAGGACTCCGAGATCATAACCCCAGCCAAAGGCAGACGCTTAACGACTGAGCCACCCAGGCGCCCGCAAATTCTCGCGTCTTAACTCAGACATACTGTCAGAAATTCTAGGGGCCAGGACACACAAATCTGACTTTACCAAGTTCTCCTTCAAGCTTGAGAGCTTGATCACTGTTCTAGCCTGTAAAAGTCTTGTAGCAGGTGGTAAAGGCTTAGAATTGCCACAACTTACTTCCTTTCTAGAAAATAATAGCAAAAAAAAAAAAAAAAGACAAGGGTAATGAGAAATGTTTCTACGTTGAGCGGGCAGAACAAAAGTCACAGAACAGTCATATAGTGCCCAGAAAAAAAAAAAAAAAGTCTTATCCCAAAGCCTCACATTTGGATAATTAAAATAATTTTGGTAGAGGCCGTGATGTTCTCGGTAGCCTTAAATTAAGCAAAACTTAAAGTATCACCCCAGCTGTAAATTCTTTTTGTTCCCTTTACTGCCCACAAAAACGCCCTCGGGAAAAACACTGGGATTCCTTTTGGCCCTCTCAAAACTGTGTTTCTGATGTAACCGCCCATTAAAAAAACCCAACCCCAAATTAAAAGCCCCCAAAACGGAGCGGCGGGGCTGGCGCCATCGTCCCGGGAAAACTCTACCGTTTCCCAGCCACACCCCTGAGGACCGCCGGGCCTCCTTCCCCGGGCTGTTCCCAAAGATAAATAAATCACTCCTTGTTTTTTCCAGACCTGAAATTAGCGGTGACTCACAGAGCACTCTGAATGGCCACAGTCGCCTCGGGAAGAAGGAAAAATGTGCAGATTTTTCCCTCACGCGAGGGCCCGACGTGCCGGGCTGGGCCAATCAGGGGAGGATGGCGGGAATCGCACCAAAGTAGGTAAAAAATGCGGGATGTGTTCTCGGGGCCGCGGCCCGCGCCTGGACTCCCCCCGGTCCTCCCTCTGGTCTCCTGCTCGGGGAAAGCCGCCTACCCTCGCCCTCCCTCCCGCGCCCTCCCAGGCCCCGCCCCCAGCGCGGCGCACACCTGGCCAGGTGGCTACTTCCATGTTAGGGCAGCAGCAGCGCAGTGGGCGGGGCGCCACATGCCCCCGCCCCCCGAGGTTGGGGGGAAAGGGTCCCCTGCCCCGCTTGATCCTTTGCGGGTTCCCCGCCGGCAGGTGCCAGCCGGAAGTCTGCCTCCTCGTCCCTACTAAATGAGGGAGGCCCCACCCCCGCAGACCCGAGCAGATGAGAGGAGGACCCGGTCCCCTAGTCTTCCGAACGTGAGGCAGAACCCTCCGCCTGCTCTCTGGGCAGGGCGCTGCCTGGCCAGCCGGTTGCGTAGCAACGGCAGGCAGCGCGTGACGTGCGCAGTCGCGTTTGGGCCCGAGGCGCGCGCCCGTGCACCCGCCTCCTGGTAGGCTCGCGCCTCGAGTCGCCTGCTCGCTGGGTTTCTCGGTCCCTCTGCCGTGAGAAGGACGCTCTGCAGACTCGGCGCCGGCCAGCTCCCCCTCCCGCGTCACTGCGACCGCCGCGACGAAGATGGTGAGTGGGAGGGAGCCCGAGGCGTGGGCTGACGCGGCCCGGGCGGCTGGGCGCTGGGGCCCCGTGGGGGTCGGGGCCGAGGGGCGACAGGCGCGCCCCCGCCCGGGGGTGGGGGGCGCGGGCCCTGCTGCAGCCCCCAGGCGGGGGAAGGTCTCTGGGCTTCCACCGCTCGCGGACCCGCTGGGACCCAGGCTCCTCGGGCGGCTCCTGGCCGCTGCGTCGCTCGCAGCTGCTGCGAGGCCGCCGGCGGCAGCATAGTCCCCGCGGTTCCTCCCTCCCAGGCCTGGGGACTACCTGCGGGGGCCGAGCGCAGCCACGCCCTCGGTGAAATCGACCGGGAGTCCGCCATCCCGGGGCGGGGGGCTTCGAAATCCGGCGCGGGCCTTGTTGGCGCCGGTTTCCCCAAAGCCGGGCGCCGAGGCGGTCAGTGACTCGTGCGAGTTTCGGCCCCTGAGGTCGGTCCATCTCATTAAGGAAAATAAGGCCTTTATTGAACAACCCTAGAGGGCGGAATGATCGCCACGAGCATGACCCTGGTATGATTAAGAACAGGGTGGCCTCGCAGCCGCTTTGTTTGTCGTATCTGGCAATCAGCTTTCAGCAGCACTGCTGTGCTTGTCAGGCTTGGCAGTGGCTCTTTTAACCCTTCCCTACCCGATCTCTCCATGTATGGTTAGAAATTTTCTTTTACCTGTGAACAGTTTGGCTCTGCCAGAACTTAGCGTGTGAGGAGTGGGCATGATGCTGGGATGCTAATAAAAGCGAATGTAAAAGCTTTTTAAAGGCCCATTGAATTATCCTAGTCATTAAAAGTAAATATATGCTCGTATTCTAAGTGATGGACACTTGGCGTAATTTACATATTCCCCCTCTAAACTGTCTCTAATTTGCTGTACAATAGTATTCTTAACTGGTCGATCAAGTAGAACATTTTGTCATTTTCTTTAGTCTGCACTCGCTGTTACCATTTTTGGTCAATGATTTGCAGGCAAAGGCTTACCAGACTTTGCTAGAAATATTACACTGTTATTGCATCTGTCTGCCTGGAAGCAGTTGGTACCAGCTTACTGGCATACAAAATGTTTTCGCTGAATGACAGTTTTGGTTTTTTTAAGGTAGTGCAAGGAAGAAAAAGAGATTAACCAGTAGTTTCTTGATGACTCAGGAGATGTAGTAGGAATTTGATAGTGTTCAGTTGTCTGCTCTTCTTTGGTTTAATTCTGTAAGCTACAAAGAGGAGCAGCATCTTAAGACTTTTTTAAACCTCTGTAAGATTATAAATGTATATACTACCTTATACTAAAAGACATAATGCAAGGGTTTTGAGTTCTCATAAACGTAAGACCATCTACTCTGATGAAAGTGCTTTGAAATGGGCTGGAGCCGGCTTTAGGTTCTTTTAATTTGACATTCTTTTTTGAGTTTCTGTAATGCAGACTTTATCTTCTATTTGAAAAACAGGACGAAGCATTTTAACTTCCGTTAAATTCTTAAATTTTAGTCCAAGCTTAGCTTCCATATTTCTCTTCATTCAAATAAAATGAAGGAAGGATCTGTTTTATTTACTGGTTTTGGGGGGAGGAGGAGAACTAAAAATTAATCAAGATGAGTGAATTCCAGATATATTTCAAACTTGTTGGCCTTAGGGAGGTCAAGAAGACCTTACAAGCTCCTGTTGTTTGGATGCTTGCAAATAGAGTTCAGAATATAGACCATTTGTAAAGCTTACTCTTGTATTTAGCCTTATAAGCACAGATCATTTCCTTTCAGCGTCAGCTATTAGAGAGTATTAAGATTCAAAGTTCTATTATCCCAGATTTTAGCACTTCACCTCTATATTTGAAACTGAGGTTCCAAGTTTCTAAAGTTTTTGTTGTTGTTGTTAAGGTTAAATTTTAGGGGTGGCTCATTTGCTTAAGTATGAATCCTGATTTCAGCTGAAGTCATGATCTCAGGGTTGTGAGATCCAGCCCCAAGTTGGGCTCTGCGCTGGGCATGAGCTTGCTTAAGATTCTCTCTCTCCCTCTGCCACTCCCCCTCCCCCCCACCCCTTGGTGTTCTTTCTCAGAAAAAAAAGATTTTTAGCTGTTGATGGGTTTGTTCTGCATTAACAAAATCGTTTCCTGGTACTCACCAAGCCTTCTGGAAGCATTTGGGAATAAAAGCAGTTTGAAACCAACTCAAAAGATCACCTTTGGGCACTTTAAAATGAGATTTCATGTTTTCAGAATCTCACTTTACAGTGCCTCCCCCACCCCTCACCCCCCCAAAAAGCCTGTCCTCCACAGGAACCACATCTACCCACTCCAAACAAAACTTTGGTGTGTGTGTACTGCATGTGCCAGTTTCCTCATAGAAAGATTATTTACTAGTCTACCATTAAGTTCCTAGGGTTATCTGCTCAGTAGTTCTTTTTGTTGGGTATGGATCAAGATATTATACATAGACATGCCTAGTGCCTCTTGTAACCAACGGTATATGACATTTACATCATACTATATGGCTCTCTGGGAGTAGGAGTGTAGTCTTGCCCCTGAAATAATAAAAGTCTACGTGATAATTCAGCCCTGCCCTAGTCAGAACTCTGCTGTAACAAACCGAGCTAACTGGCCCAGAATGAATTACAAATGTATTCTATCACTCCATGATTAGGAAAAACACTTTTACTTACAGCAATCTAATGGAATAGGTTGGGCATGTGTTCATGTGCCTATTTAACATGAAAAAACAGACTGTAAAGGATTGATTGACTTGTGACCTTTTTTGACTGCACATCAAGTTTTAACATAATTTACAAATTAATTTTGAAACATTTTAAGCAGAAAGGTACACAGAATAACAGGTCCCTTTGTATGAAAAAAGAAAATAACTTTTTGTCATATTTCAGGTTTCTGTGTTACCATTGCAACTAAATCTGCATCATCTTCTTCATCCCATTCTCTTCTGTCCCCAGAGATAACCACTTCTGTGTCAAAGACATATGTGCTGGCCAATTAAGGAGATGATTTTTCAGGCTATTGTAATTGAGAGAACATTAATTATTAAGGAACGTCTCAAAAAAAAAAAAAGGACAAGGACCTGGGGCAAGTAAAACCAGGGGTCTTGAGGAACTGCATGGACAGGTCTTATCACAATAAACAAGGGCAGGATCTTTTTGTTACCAGTTTCCCAAAACTCAAAATGATGGGGGTGGATTTCTTAACCATCACTGCTTTACAGGAACATAAAGCTCAGATGAAGTCTACATAGTCTACATAGTCAACTGAAGTTAATATGTTTCATTCAAATTGATATTTCCATACTTTTAGCTATGTATGTATGCATCTGTAGTAATATATATAGTTTTCATGTGTTTTTAAATTTCATATAAATGCTATGCTTTATGTATCCTTTTGCAACTTAAAAAATTAAACTTGGTGAGGTTTTTTGGGAGGGGGATGATCTTTGGTTTTAGCCGTAGCTGTGGTTCTTTATATTAACTGCTAAATAGTTTTTATGACTATGTAAGTTTATCCATTCCCCTATTGATGAACATTTCCCCAGTTTTTCACCCACACTTCTATCTTTTTTTGTCTACTTGGAATAGATGGTTTCCATGTTTTATGTTACTTCTTTATCGCCAGTGAATGTGTTCTTGGTATAGACCTAAAAGTGGAAGCCTGGATTGGAGGGTATGCATGTGTATTTTTTACTGTATTACAGGTGGTTCTAATTTGTATCCCATCAGCTACATTTATCAGCCTGTTTCTCCATTTCTTTTCACCACTTGGTATTATGACCAATACCTTGAAACCTTTGCCAATCTGATGGGTGTGAAGTGGGTTCTTACTCTTTTAATTTTCTTTTCTCTGATTAGTAGTAAAGTATTTTTTTATGTTTATTGCAGCCTATGGTTTTACATGCATGTGCATCTGGTGAACCTGACATTATGTAAATACTCCTCACGTCTTCATCTAGGCTTATTTGTGGAATGATAAAGTAAATCCAGCGTTAAAAGAAAATCTGTAAGAACGTGATTGTCAATGTCAGAACTGCATACTGAGTACTGATATCCTCCTCTGGAACCTACATTTCTTTGCATGCCTCTCAAGCTGCTAAGCAACAGGAGTTAAATACCCTTAATTCTAGCCACTGGCCATGGTTAGATCCTGGTAGTGGTAGAATGCAGTGATCCAGGAGAGAGTTCCATCTTTGCCAGGGGCCATGGAGATTAACATCCTCTGCCTTATACTTTCTTTTTCTTGGGTAATTCATCCAGCCAAATGTTAAAAACAAACAAGCATTGGGGATATAGGGGAAATCTCTGTGCTTTCTGCTCAATTTTGGTGTGAACTTAAAATGTACCTAAAAAAAAAAGTTTATTAAAAAAGAAGCAAAACAAAACAATTATGACTATTTTTCACCAATAGAATTGGTATAAATCGAGCTGCTGTTTAACTTATTATCCAGGAAGACTCCAGACGTTTTCATTTTTTTGTTAGTGTAACTTTATTTCATTTCAGTAATAACTAAGATCTTTGAAATGAACACCATATTTGAAATTAGAAAAAAGTCTGGGAAGTGGAAAAACTGGATTTAACACATATACGTTGCTTTTATCTACAGAGCAAAGTTCTAGTCTCTGAGTAAGTAGGCCTAGTCTCTTTCTTGTATTGTTTGCAACTTGCATACCAAAACCACAGATCCTAATAAAGAAATAGAAGATTGTTATTTAAGTATTTTGAGCTTCCTTCTCTTGTAGCATATTCCTCTTTACATTGTCCATGAAAGACATACTCAAAGATTTACACCTAACACTTCAGAAATATTTTAATCACAGGTTTTCATCTTTCCCTGCCTCCTTGCCTTGATGTTGGAAGTGATTTTTCGCTTGGAATTGTTGTACTGCTGTTCATTTTTCTTGAAATTTTACGCTGGGAGAAGTATAGCAAAATAAACATCAGATTGGTTCATCTCAGAAATACTTTGACATACTAGTTACTTAATTCATCTTGGAGTCTTCTGTATAAAGACCCACTGTGGAGTTGAGTAGTTTTTAGTCTAGAGTGATTCTTAACTCTTTTAAAAGTCTTCTAGTAGCTGACATCATAATGCTTACATGTTGTTTACCCTATTCGTAATTTGGTTTGGTAAGTTAAAATTGAAGAATCAGTTTTTTGAATAGATCTTTAAACAATTGATTTTAGTAAAAATGCGATTAAAATTCAGGTTTTAATGTGTACTTGAAGGTATGAAAAAGCAGAGGAAAAGCTGAGATTTGGGCTTTTTTTTTTTTTTTTAATTTTTTTATTCTTATGTTAATCCCCTTACATTACAACATTAGTTTTAGATGAAGTGTTCCATGATTCATTGTTTGTGCACAACACCCAGTGCTCCATGCAGAATGTGCCCTCCTAAATACCCACCACCAGGCTAACCCATCCTCCCACCCCCCTCCCCTCTAGAATTGGGCTTTTTTTTTTTAAACATAAGAGGAGCGTCAAAAAACTCTGGTTCTGTTGTAGCAGGGCATAGGATGAGCACTTGAAAGACCAACTTCAGTGCATACTATAGCAGGAACCCTACATTTGAAACTAATTTGTCATTGTGTTCTTTTGGATTACATCAAAGGAAGACTGTTCACTCTTTTCCACATTTTTGCATTACTTTATAGGTTGTTACTCCTGTTTGCCTTATCACAGAAAAGAAAGATGAATTTCCTACCCGGAGTCCTATATTAGCATGTTTCAGAAAAAAAATCATCAACCTGTAAATGTAATTAGCATTTATTTTAAAATGGTTTCATGTAGTAACTACATTTTTGATGGTGGTGGAATTTTCATGTAGTGATAGAGCTAAAACTAAAAGCTCAGGCAAATACAGGTAAGACTCCTTCAATTTGCTAGGAAACCATCTATTATGTCAATTTTTGAAGCTCTGGAGCGCTGAGGAATTCTCAAATCACTGAAACCTCCTTTTAGGAATGTTGGAAGTAATCTTCAGGTCAGTGTTGTCGAATAGAAATAAAATGTAAGTTACATGCGTACTTTTAAATCTTCTAGTAGCCCCACTAAAAAAGTACAAAAACAAGGTGAAATTTATGTAACCCAATATATCCTATCCACATTTAATCAATATAAAAATGAGACCTTTCACATTATTTTTTCATATAAATTATTTGAAATCCAGTATGTATTTTATAGTTACAGCACATCTCAATTCAAATGCTCAGTTTTCATTGGAAATATTTGATATGTATTTAGATACCCATTTACAGTTGGAAAAGTAGATTCACATACCTTAGTTGCTCAAAGCATGCTTACAAGTTTTCCAGTAATGGAATTGATAATCAATTTAAAATTTAAGTTAATTAAAATATAATTTAAACATGCAGTTCCTCAGTCACACTAGCCACATTTAATGGACTCACTAAACCACATGTGGTTAGTGACCAGCCTCAGACTTTGTAGATTAATTTAATTTGTAAAGGGAAGTTAATATGGGTACCAACACTGTGTTAATCCTCTGCATTTCTGCACATGTCTAAGAAGGAGTACTAACATAGCATATGAATTCCTTTTATGGCACTTATTGAGATATTTTGTAGAACTAGACTGTCATCTCCTTAAGATAGAGTTTGTGTATTTCAATAGCAAGATGCCTCTCTCATGGTAGGCCCACAACAAATGTTCCCAAAAGAGCATGAATGAGTGATCGAGAGGGCATTTGTAATTATGACAGGGATAGGATCCCATGGATATGGATTTCTTTAATTTTTATGCTTTCAATTCCCACATACTTTTTTTTTAATACAATGGAAATTGACTTTTAAGTACTAAACTAATTGAATAGTACCTCCCCTTTGTATACTGCATTACTATTTGATTTGAGTCTTACAGTGAAAATCCTTTGAGATAAGGCAAGTATTATTAGAATAGTACCTTTAAAAATAATTCTGGCATACAGAAAACCCCTCAATAAATGCCAGTTCCCTTTCTTCCCTTAAAAATGAAACTGAATGGGGGCACTTGGGTGGCTCAGTCGATTAAGTGTCTGACTCTTGATTTCGGCTCAGATCATGATGTCGGGGGTCATCAGATCGAGCCCTGAGTTGGACCTTGTGCTGGGCATGGACCCTGCTTAAGATTTTCTCTCTCCCTCCCCTCTCACGCCCCCCCCCAAATGAAACTGGATGGTATTTGATGCTCATTGAGGCATCCTGAACCATAGAAAAGCACTTGAAAGCCTAACAAAAGAACAAGAAGTCATGCTTTAGAGAACTTAGTAAGTTTTTATTATGTGTCTGGCATTGTGTTACACCTTCTCTCAGTCAGTCCTTATAGCAACCAGATGAGGTAGGTATTATTATCATTTCTGTTAAACTATACTGAGAAGTGATTAAGAGCATAGGCTCAGAGTGGGGCTGCCTAGGGTTTTTGAATCTTGGCTCCGCCATCTACTAACTATATGGCCTTAGGTAAATTACTGATTATTCTATGCCTCGATTTCATCATTCCTCCAAATGGGAGTACCTACCATCATGACAATTTGGGTGATGCATGTAAGTAGTTTAAAAGCAATGCCTGGTATATGGTAAAGTGCTTATTAGTGTTGGATGAAATGACATTAAACAACTTTAGATCCTAATTAGATTAACAGTCTTTTTTTCTTTATATTCTGATAACACCATCACATGCTTCAGCAATTGTAGATAAAATGAAAAGGGTGGAAGGAGTGCATTAGAACATATTTCCAGTTGTTTTATTATTTCTTTAAACTAATGTTATTTTATTTGGATTATATATGATCAACTTTTTATGATCAGCTTTTAAATTTTATTTTTCAGGTGACTTTTTAAAAATTGAAGTACAGTTGACATGCAATATTATTAGTTTCAGGTGTATAACGTAATGACTTGATAATTATGTATGTTATGAAATGTTCACTATACGTGGCTACCATCTGTCATACAAAGTTGTTGACTGTATTCCCTATGCTGTACTTTACATCTCTGTTACTTATTTTATAACTGGAAGTTTGTGCGTCTTAATCACCTTTACCTTTTGCACTCATCTCCACTCCCTCCCCTCTGACAGCCACCAGTTTGTTTTCTGTATTTATGAGTCAATTTCTGTTTTGTTTTTTAGATACCACATATAAGTGAAATCATACGGTATTTGCTTTTTCATGTCTAACTTATTTCGCTTAGTATACCCACTAGGACCAACCTTGTCAGGAATGGCAAGATTTCATTCCTTTGCATGGTGGAGTAATATTTCGTTGTTTGTGTGTGTGTATATACCACATCTTTTTTATCCATTTATCAATCAGTGGGTACTTAGGTTGTTTCCATATCTTGACATTGTAAATAATGTTGCAATAAACATAGAGGTGCATGTTTCTTTTTGAATTAGTATTTTTGTTCTGGTAAATACCCAGAAGTGGAATTACTGGCTTGTATATTTACTTTTTTTGAGGAACCTCCATACTGTTTTCCAGAGTGGCTACACTAATTTGCATTCCCACCAACAGTGCATGAGGGTTCCTTTTTCTCCACATCCTTGCCAGCACTTGTTATTCCTTGTCTTTTTGATAGTAGTTATTCTGACTGGTGTGAGGTGATGTCTCAGGTGATTTAATTCCTTTTTTCTTTTTCTTTTTTTTTGACAGCAAGAGCAGGAACACAAGCAGGGGGAGTGGGAGAGGGAGAGGGAGAAGCAGGCTTCCCGCTGAGCAGGGAGCCTGATGCTCAATGCCAGGATCCTGAGATCATGACCTGAGCTGAAGGCAGACGCTTAACGACTGAGCCACCCAGGCGCCCCATAATTCTTAATGTAAAAGTATCTTGTACTCTTAGTATTGTTCCTGAAGAAATTAATGTAGAATCAAACAGTTCTTTATTGCCCGTAAGATTTAGAATAGCAACCATTTATTCTGTAGATAGTTGAGAAATTATTATATGCCAAGAACTGATCCAGGTTTTAGAGATATAGTACTAAAAAAGTCCTTTCCTTGTGGAAGTTAATCCTAACGTGGGGGAAAGAGAGAGAAAAACAAAATGGCAAGATCATGTCAGAATTGTTAAGAGGTATGAAGGAAATAATGTAAGCAATAGGGAGTACTGGAAGAGTTGGTTCCTTTTAGCCAGATTGTTAGGGAAGGCCTCTTAGGAGGTGACATTTGAGCTAAGACTTGCATGACAAGAAAGCCATGTGTAGAGCATTTCAGGCAGAAGGAACTCTAAGTGGAAAAGCCTTGAGAAGAGAATGAGCTTGACATGCCAGAGACAAAAAAGGTTTGTGTAGCTGGAATTCAGTAAAAGGGGGATAGAAAAGTAGGAAATGGATTGGAGGCAAGAACTGGAACAGGAAGAGCCTGTAGGCCAAGGTGAGGAATTTGAATTTTATTCTGTTTGCACTGAGAAGCTCTTGGGGCTGTGGTGGTGGGAGGATGTGAAGGTGTTAAGTAGTGGAATGAGATATGATTTATTACTGTTGAGATGTGCAAGTGGGGACAAAAACTGATTAAGAGACCATTGCTGTTATTCATCCAATTGATGGTGGTAGCTTGGATTAAGATTGTGAATAGTGGAATAATGAGAAGTGATTAGCTTGAATATATATTTTGGAGGTAGAGCTGACAGGACTTGCTGATAATTTGGGTGTATGGCATAAGAGAAAGACAGACATCAAGGATCACTTACTCTTTTTTTTTTATATATTTATTTTTTTTATTCTTATGTTAATCCCCATACATTACATCATTAGTTTTAGATGAAGTGTTCCATGATTCATTGTGCATAACACCCAGTGCTCCATGCAGAATGTGCCCTCCTCAATACCTACCACCAGGCTAACCCATCCTCCCACCCCCCTCCCCTCTAGAACCCTGTTTGTTTTTCAGAGTCCATCGTCTCTCATGGTTCGTCTACCCCTCTGATTTCCCCCGCTTCATTCTTCCCCTCCCGCTACCTTCTTCTTCTTTTTTTTTTTCTTAACATGTATTGCATTAGGTAGTTGGTGGTGTCATTGTGCTGGGGACTATAAAAGCTGAAAATAAAATAGTTTGGCAAAAATTGAGGTTCTTAGAACTTTGAGGAATAGCAAATTGATCTAGATGTATTATACATTTTTAAAATACCCTAATTTCATATCTTATTATAGTAATAATGTATGTACATTGTAAAACATTAAGAAAAATTTAGTTGTAATGACAATTCCAACCAAAGTATTAACATTCAGTGCATTCTCTTCCAGATCATGTTAAATATATGCTCGTTCTTTCAGTAAATAATTGTTTGGTGCCTCCTAGGAGCCAGGCACTGTGGTAGGCTTTGGAGATTCAACAGTATACAAGACAAAGTCCCTGTCCCTATGAAGTATTCATTCTAATGGGGGAGACAGGTAAGAAGTAAACAAATGAATAAGATAATTGCAGGTTGTAATAAGTACTATAATGGAAGTAAGGGAGAAAATGAATATCCCGAGACTATCACTATAGATTTGTCTCACACAGTTGAGTTCATCTGTAACAGTTTTATATCCTTTACTTCCCATATTCCAATGTGACAGGGCTGCCAAGCTATAATTCAGTGGGGGAAAAATAGTGTCTTCAACGAGTCGCACTAGTACAACTGGATATCCACATGTGAAAGAATGGATTTGGATCCCTGCTTCACACTATATACAGAATTTAACCCAAAATGGCTCCTAGACCTAAATGAAAGACCTAAAGCTGTATAATTCCTAAAAGAAAACATAGGCATAAATCTTTGTGAGTTTGGGTTAGGCAGGTTTTTTTGGAGGAGGGGTTTGGACAGTTTTCTTGGCATTTGTAGGCAAAAGCACAAGTGACAAAAGAAAAATAGATCAATTGGACTCTGTTAGAATTAAAGACTTTTTTGCATCAAAGAACACCATCAAGAAAGAAGACAACCCATGGAATGGCAGAAAATATTTGCAAATCATGTCTGACAAGGAATTTATATCCAGAATATATCAAGGACTATCTCAGCTCAGCAGTAAAAGGGCAATTTAGTCATGGACAAAGGCTTTGAATAGATCTTTCCATAAGGAAGATATACAAATAGTCAATAAGCACATGAAAACATGCTCAATCATTAGCCATTAGGGAAATGCAAATCAAAACCATAAAAAAAACTGTAATGAGGTACTACTATATACCCACTAGGATGGCTATAATAAAAAAGACAACAGTAATAAATGTCGGCAAGGCTGTGAAAAAGTAGGAACCCATATATGTTGCTGGTGGGAGTGTAAGATGGTGTAGCCACTTCTGGAAAATGTTTTGGCAGTTCCTTAAGTTAAACTTGGGAACTGCCATTGACCCAGCACTTTCACTCCTAGTTACATACCAAGTGAAATAAAAAGACGTATCTACATAAACAATCTGTGGACAAATGTACATAATAGCATTATCCCCATAGTAGCCCCAAAGTGGAAACACCCAGATTTCCATCAGCTGATGATTAGATAGAAAAAATGTCATATATCCATATAATAGAACATTATTTGGCAATAAAAAGAAATGAAGTACCAATTCATGCTACAGCAGGGATACTGAGTAAAAGAAACCAGTCAAAAAAAGACTACATATTATAGAATTCCATTTATATACAATAACCAGGATAGATAGATCTCAAGAGACAGGAAGTAAATTAGTGGTTGGATAGGTCTGAGGTGAGTGAAAATGGGAAAGAAGAGTGATCACTCCGTACAGAGTTTCTTTTGGGGTGTTGAAAATGTTCTAAGATTAGATTGTGATGGATGTACAATTTTGTGAATATACTAAAATCCACTGAATTTATACTTTTAAATGGTAAAATTCTCTGTCATATTAAATATATCTATAAAAACTTTAAATTTTTTAATGGTATCATGCATGTACAGTGATGGTATTAAATCATCCCCCTGTTAAATTTTAAAGCCATGATTGTAACGCCCTTTTTTTTTTTCCCCCAAACAAAAGGTCTCACATATTTATTACTGAACCAACCTACTGGGACAGAAGCATAGTAACAGAAAAATCATTTCCCTGATAAAACATGCCCATTGTTGGGCACCTGGGTGGCTCAGTGGGTTAAGTGTCTACCTTTGACTCAGGTCACGATCCCATCATTCTGGGATCGAGTCTTGGCTCGTGCTCTCTTCTCTCACTCACATTCTGTCTCAAATAAATAAAATCTTTAAAAAAATGCCTACTGTTCAGATAGTAGTGATGTTTACAGAGTGATAGGATATGAGCTCGTGACTTTCAGGCAGCATAAATATGTGTGCCATCTCATGTGCAGTCTGTTATAGACCCAGCTTGGTTCTTCACCAGTGCTTCCTTTTGGAGTTGTACCTGACTTTATTACCAGTTTTCATCTGAATCCAGTGGGGAATGGGATGATTCTGCTTTTGTTTCTTGGCCAGGAATTGCTTGATCTTGAAAGTCTTGTGAGAAGACTTGCATGGAATAGTCAACCACAGATACCACGATGGTGGAGAAAAGGAGAGAGAATGCTCTGTCATCTTTGCGCATAAATCTTTGCCTGCATTATTCTTCAAAATACAGTTCTAGTTATGCAATTACTGAGTCAAAAAGTTTATGTGTATATATGTTTCTAATTTAAAAAATATTCTCATGGAAAACTTGGAAAATACAGAAGACCAAAGAGAAGATAAAAATCACTTATTATATTCCCACTGTTAGAGATAAAATTCCTTTCCTTTTCTCTATACTGTTTTACATAGTTGAGAAACACTGTATATAAAATTTTATATTTACTTTCTTTTTTCACTTCAAGTAATGTTTCCTCCATGTCTTTAGAAACTTCCCATAAGCATGATTTTGATAGCTGCATCAGAAACTATCTTGTGGATGTACTATACTTTTCTTTGCAATTTTCCTGTTTTTGTTTATTTGGACTGTCTGGTTTTTTATATTATGCAGATTATCCCCCCAGAATAAATTCCTTCAAGTGGGCTTACTGGGTTAAAGTGTCAAAGGGTTTGGATTATTTTAAGGCTCTTAATGTAAATGACCACATTGCTTTCTGAAAGGTATGAGTGAATAAAACAGTTGCCAATGGTAGAAGACAGATCTGGAAAAGTAGGTTGGTTCAGATAATAAAGGGCCTTCTATGCTCTGTTAATGAATATGGACTTTATCTTGAGGTGCTTTGGAATTGATGAATATTTTTAATCTTGGGAGTGATAGGAGATGTGAAGAGTAGATGAGAAGGAGTAGATTTGAAATACACATTTAAGGAGGAGTTGATAGGACTTAGAAATTGCATGTGACCATGGAACAGAAGTAGGTTAACCTACCACATCAACTCTCTTTCCTCTCTTAGGTTCATTGACATAGCAGCTAATTATCCAGAGAGAAGCCAAATTGTTAAACCAAAGAGAAATCTTTCGCCTTTAGCTTAAATGATCTTTCTCAAAGGGGAGTAGAATATTTTTATATTGTTGTTGAAGTAAAGACTAGAAGTAATGTTTAATTTTTTCTATTCATGATAATTTACATGAAGTAAAATTTACCATGTTTAGTGTAAGTTCTGCAAATTTTGCAGAGGTATACAGTTGTGTAACTACCATGACAATCAAAATATTAGAATAGTTCCTTCACTCCAAAAAATTTCCTCATGTTAATCCTTCTTCCCATCCCTACCAACCACTGATCTGTTTTTGTCCCTATACTTTCACCTTTACAAGAATATCATATAAATGGAATTATCTAATCAGACACTTTCAGTCCGGTTTCTTTTCACTTAGCATAAAGCATTTATGCATCAGCATTTTGTTCCTTTTTATTTTGATTAGTATTCCATTCCTCATTTGAGGAATAGAGTCCTTTTTAATGGTTTCCTGTGAAGGATGAGACAGAATACTGTAGAGATCTTTTTTCCTTTCCTGTATCAATAAATGCTTGAAACAGTCATTCTCTCCATCTTGGTATAACTACTGATAGATACATATTATTACATAGTGCCCTGGGGCATCTGGGTGCCTCAGTTGGTTGAGCATCTGACTCTGGATCTTGGCTTGGGTCATGATCTCGGGGTTTGGGATTTTGGGCCCTGGGTTGGGCTCTCTGCTGGGAGTGGAGCCTACTTAAAGAAAAAAAAAATAGTGCCCTTGTATTTTCAATTGTGGAACCAAACAGCTATTTAACAAGAGTGTAGATTGCACAACTTTTGAAATGCGTCAATATGTTTTATGGGATATTGGTTTCTTAAACATAATACTCTTTGCATACTTATTGTATACATTAAGGGGTCTCTTCTCCAGCATTTATTCTGAAATTAAATGATACTTATATATCAGGCACTGTTTTTCAAAATAATATATTTGTGACTTTTAAAACAATACTAAGTAGAGATCTTGTATAGCATATATCTGTTGACCATCTGTATGCCTTTAGAAAAATGTCTATTTAGATCCTCTGCCCATTTTTAAATTGGATTGTTTGCTTTTTTGCTATTGAGTTGTATAAATTCTTCGTATGTTTTGAATATTCACCCCATATCAGATATATGATTTGCCAATATTTTCTCCTATTTGGTAGTTTGCCTTTTCATTTTGTTGATGGTTTCCTTTGCTATGTAGAAGCATTTTTAGTTTGATGTAGTCCCTCTTGTTTATTTTTACTTTTGTTGCCTTTCCTTTTGGTGTTAAACTAAAAAAAAAAAAAAAAAAATCATCACCAAGATCTATGTCAAGGAGTTTACCTCCTGTTTTTATTTCCAGTTATGGTTTCAGATCTTACATTTAAGTCTTTAATCCATTTTGAGTTAATTTCTGTGTATGGTGTAAGACAGTGGTCCAATTTCATTCTTTTTTATGTGGCTGTCCAGTTAAAACACCATTTATTGAAAAGACTGTCCTTTCCCCATTATAAATTCTTGGCTTCTTTGTTGTAAATGAGTTGACTAAATATGCATTGAATGGCTGTTATCAAAAAGACAAGAAACTAACAAGGGTTGGTGAGGATGTGAGGGAAGGGAAGCCTTGTGCACTGTTGGTGGGAATGTAAATTGGTGCAGCTATTATTGAAAACAATATGGAGGTTCCTCAAAAAATTAAAAATGGAACTACCATATGATCAGTAACTCCACTTCTGGGTATTTATCCAAAGGAAACAAAAACACTCAAAAAGATAAATGTGCCTCATGTTAATTGCAGCATTATTTACAGTAGCCAGGCATGGAAACAACCCAAATGTCCATGGATGGATGATGGATAAGAAAATGTGGCATGTGCTGTGTGCCGTAAAAAGATTTTGTCATCTGCAACTATATGGATGGGCCTTGAGGCATTATGCTATGTGAAATAAGACAGAGTAAGACAAATACTGGGTGATCTCACTTATATGTAGAATCTAAAACAAAACACCCCCTGCCGTTAACTCATAGATACAGAGAACAGGCTGTGCTCTCCCTGTATGCTTCTGGCCGCACCACTGGTATTATCATGGGTTCTGGGGATGGGGTCACCCGCACTGTACCCATCTGTGAAGGGTATGCCCTGCCCCACACCATCCTGTATCTAGACCTTGCCGGCTGGGACCTGACAGACTACCTCATGAAGATCCTCATGGAATAGTACAGAGAACAGACTGGTTGTTGCCAGAGATGGTCAGAATGGTTGAATGTGGTCTAAAGATACAAATTTCAGTTATAAAATTATTAAGTCATGGGGATGTAATGTATATCCTGGTGGATATAGTTAATAATGCTGTATTATATATTTGAAAGTTGCTAAGAGAGTAAATCTTAAAAGTTCTTACAAGAAAAAAAACTGTAACTGATGATGGATGTTACCTAGACTTTGGTGATCATTTCACAATATGCATAAGTATCAAATTGTTATGCTGTACACTTGAAGTCAATATGTTATATACTAATTTATAGCTCAAAATAGCTCTTTCAGTGTTATCACTAGAACATTCATGTTTCCCTGATATGATAGGCAGTGAGTTGTCATTTATGAAATCAAATAGTATAAAAGTTTTTCCATCTCTACAAGTTTTTTCTTGTCAATCAGTTATGAGGAGTCTAAAAAAAAAATAGAAACATTATACATTTATGCAAATAGTATTTCAGAGGACGAAAGTTCTATATCTTTAGGAAAAAGACTGTAATAATAGCAAATCTCAACAGGACCAAAATATTCCAACAGAGATCGATAAAAATTACTTAGAAGATTTTTTTGCTTTATTTTTTCTGAAAATACTGAAGTTTTGAAATGGATGATTTTCCTTGGTGTAAATTGAAGAATTGTATGATAAAGGATGAGAAAAAAATATCTCCAAGGCAATAGTATATTTCATAAAAATTTTATGGGATAATCGGTTTTCAAAACCTGATAAAGTAGATGATAGTTCTGAGGTTGAAATAGGGTTGAAGAAAAATACCATAAGGAGCACAGTCTAGTGAGAGAGAATCACACAAACAGTAGTTAATCACAGTAGTAGATAATACTGTGATAGAAATAATTATATTCTGTGTTAGTACATAGAAGAATCACATAACAGATTAAGAGGTAGTGATTGAGGGACCAACTAAGAGCTGCCTTCCCAGAGGAGGTGATGCCTGAACTGAGATCCTGAAGGACTTAACCAGGTGAGGAGGACAGTAAAGCATCTCAAAAGAACATGGTGTATCCAGAGAATCACAAAGAGTTGTACATGGCTGGGATTAAGGGGAACGTGCTAGGAGAAGTGGGAAAAAAGGCTGCGGAAATAGTCCATAAAGGGCTTGACATGGCATGGGTTTTATCCTGAAGAAAATTTGAGATCTGAAAGAAAACAGAAGTCTAAGACTGTTTGCCAATGTGCTTACTGCCCTTGGCTTGCCCCCCCTCCCCCGCTTCCATTTTTCTGAATAGCTTTTTTGTGGGGTGGAGAATTGGGGGACTATTATTTTCTCTATCAGGCTTATAAGACCTGTTCTCACTAGTCCTACCCTCCCTTTCTGACTTCCTGCTTCCCAGTTGGCGGGGGTGGGGGGAGAATCTGTTAAATCTGATTAGGATTTCCTATAAGATTGCATACAATCTGAGATGGATTATTTTTAGCAGCTGGGCATTATTGTATCTAATCCACTTTCACTGTTGAGATGACTTACTGTAAGGTTTTTTTTTTTTCTTCTTGTGTGGGTGTGCGTGGTGTTTCACAGACTTTAGGTTATTGAATGATTTTTTTTTTCCCACTAAGGTGTAACCATAACATTGTTTTAGTGGAACTCTAAAATTAACATATAGCTAGTAGAATGCTATTTGGTCTGCATAGGCTATCTCAAGGACATTGTGCTTTGCTATGAGGTGAATGAAGGACTTCTGTAATTGGAAATCGTTTTCAGGAATGAGTGTATTAAGGCAGAGAGTTAACGTGGAACATTTTCTGGATCACTGATCGCTTATGTAGTGACTTTGTGCAAATTACAGAATGATGCTTCCTCTGGTGTTGTGGCCTCAGGAGACAAGCAGATGGCACTCCTTCGGACAGTTGAAGCCCTGCAGGCACATCCCTTGGCTAATGGAACATGAACTTGAATTTAGCTCTGTCTTGCACTCTTAAGCAAGGCACAATCTATAAAATTAATATTCGGCAGCTCCAGACATTTTGAACTTACGAAGGGATTGAGAATTTGCTGTGTGCTTGGTTGACTGATGTATAAAGGGTAGGGACAAACTTTAGAACAAAGCCTATTAGCTCACCCCACAGGCCCCAGTTGTCATCACTGTAGATTTTGACTTACGGTTGTAAGTGATAGTTGTGCCTAGAAGAATGGGAAGTGGTCTAGTGTAACTGAATCTTGACTGTGTTAGAGAAGACTGTTAGCTGTTTGCTCTTGCATGTCTTTGCTGTGCAACCATTCAATAATTGTGGGAAGAGATATACATCAAATGTCAGTATGGTTTTTTAATTTATTTCTGGTTATCAGGGAACAGATAGAAATTGCTGTTTCGAATTAAGTTTTAAGCTGTCTGGATTTCTTTTATTCATAGCCTTCCATTATTCAAAGGCTTCATTAACAATCAGCCACATTGGTAACTAGAAGGAGTGGAAAAAGCTGTAACCAGGTTTTCTGGTTCATAATAATATGAGTCTTCCCAATCACTGAGTGATACCATTGACAGGCACTGTATTTAGGTGATTTATTTGTGTTATCACTCTTCTTGAGTTAAGATGATCATAATTCACATTTTCAGATGATGAGACTGAGGTTTAGAGATGTTAACTAACTTGTTCATGTTACAAGATTTGAATAAGATAGATTCACTATACTTTCTCCTCTGGTTAAAAAGTCTTCTAAGATTAAATGTTCCAAATTCTGTTTTATGAGAACGAGAAACACAGCAAACTGAAAAAAAAAAAAAAAATTACATATCTGATATCAGTTTATTTAAAACATGTATTCCCAATTAATTATAAAATACATCTGGAATGGTCATATGTAATATTACATAAAATGAAGTTATCCTTATTGCTGTTATATAAACTTTGTACTGTAAATTCATTATTTCAGTTCTTCCCCAGTATCTATCATTTTTTTCCTCAAGAAGTAAAAACTTTTTGGGGGGCACCTGGATGGCTCAGTTGAGTGTCTGACTCTTGATTTCAGCTCAGGTCATGATCTCAGGGTCGTGAGATCAAGCCCCACATCGGGCTCCCCACACTCAATGTGGAGTCTGCTTTTCTCCTTCTCCCCCACCCACTCCCCCTGCTCTCTCTCTCTCTCTCAAAAATAGAATCTTTTAAAAAAAGATTATATTTACTTATTTGTCAGAGAGAGAGAGTGCACAAGCAGGGCTAGTGGTAGGCAGAGGAAGAAACAGGCTCCCCACTGAGCAAGGAGGCTGATGGCGGACTCCATCCAAAGGACCCTGGGATCATGACCTGAGATGAAGGCAGACGTTTAACCGACTGAACCACCCAGGCATCCCAAAAATAAATAAAATCTTTAAAAAAACAACAACAACAACTTTCTTGTTATGCCATCTGTATGAATTAAAATATTTGCTTAAGTCACGCCTTCTTGTCTGAATTTCTGTGACTGTTCTTCATTTTGGTGGTTTTGATTTTTCCAGATTAATACTCAGGCTATTCCAACAAACAAACACAATGTCTTATCTATATTTCCCTTCAAGATTGCTTCCTTGCCCCCAGAAATAGTTGACTGTAATTATTAGTAAACTAGAATTGAAATCCTGCCCTGTCACTGTATAGAATAATAACTAAGGTTCCTGATGGCATGAGTCATCCATAAAGCTAAATAATATATTGTTTTTCCAAGGCAGAAAACTATGTAATGTGTCTTATAAATTTGTTTACCTAAAATATACTATTAAGAGTTAATTTTATGTGTTATTTTTATGTTAAATTATTTAAAATAGGATAAAAATTTAGTTCCTCAATTCCATTAGCCTCATTTCATGTGCTCAACAGCCATGTATGGTAGTGGCTACCATATTGGAAAGTGCAGATACAGAACATTTGCATCATCACAGAAAGTTCTGTTAGACAGCATGGCTCTCTGAAACAGTAGGACTAAGGATTTCTTAAATATTCAGGCTTCAAGGCAGTGGTGGTGGAGAGAGTGTCTTAGCATTCATTTACATACAGTCCCCTATTTTCCTGTTTCCAGTATGATGACTAAGCTAGAAAGTTCTGTTGTTTACCCTCTTCAGAGAATAAACTCCAGAATTCCACAGATCGGTGGCAGGGTGGAATTTAAGAAGGGATCTAGGGACCTACATGTGTCTCAGACTAATTGCACTCATTCTTCCTACTTTGAATTTCCATATTTCTTCTGTTTTTTTTGTCCTTGTGTGTTTTTTTTTTTTTTCTTTCTTTCTTTCTTAATCCCCTTTTTGTGCTTCAATGGAATTTTGGTAGGGAGATGGATATATGTATTCAGCCCCCATCATAACATAGGACCTCTGAGGCCCTTGTCATTTCTATGTAGAAATGTGCTTGAAGCACTTGTCACTCTTTGTTGTCTCAACGTTCTTGCTCAGAAGCATCAGTTATAGTAGCCAGAAGCCCAAATGTTTTGTAGTCTTTCATTTTTGTTTCTTTTGACTGTTGTTCAAGGCTTGGTGTAAATAAAGGAGAATCATGAACCCATATTTAAACTCCCCAGCCTTTGATTATGCTTATCTTGAGTGTTTAAGAGTTGGGTAGGTTGAGAAAGGACCTAACGCCTGATTTCTGCCAGGTGTTTATAAATTTTAAATTATATTTGTCTGCTATGCAATATCCTACTTTTGAATATTTCAAACTCTCTTAACTTACAAAAATATTTTTTTAAAAATTAATACTTTCCTGAAGTAGCAAATTAACTTTCATTCCCTGTTTTCTCCAGTGAGGATTGTGTAAAGTATAGTTGGCAAAGTCAGCTATCCTACTTCAGTTCGTAGTATAGAAATAGACCATTTATGGTATTCTGGCTTAGGATGAACTGCTGTAAGTCATTAGTTTTGGGGGCTGGTTTAGTTGTTTACAAAAATTGAATCTGAAAAACTTGATGCTCCTTTCAAAAATTATAGCCCTTATGCTAGAATTGTTGAGAGAATTGATGTTTTAAGTGTGTTCTGTCATTTGCAATTATTAAATACCCAGTGTTACACGTTCTCTGTAGCATTTTGTTTGTGAGTAGTATCTTTATTTAAACAAGTGCACACTGAGTGAATCTTGAGTATTAAGGCCGTGCCTCAGATCTGAATCAGTGTTTACCAAAGCTCTGCCAGAGGAGACTCTGGTTTGAGATCTGTTATACCTCATGAACAAGTTAAAAACTGGTAGTCAGTGAGATAAAATAGTGAAGTAATTATTTAACAGCAACTGTTTTGACATGGAGGTGGGGTTGTAAGAGCGACCATTATTCTCCAATGGCCACTGGTACAGAACACACAGAAACTGAAGTTGTGGGTTGCGTGTCTTTGTAAGGTAATCACAGTGCTCTTGTGGCCGGCTGTTTTCTCCAGATTTTCCTGCCCAGCTGTGCAGCAAATTTTGGTGCTATGTTCAGAGTATCCTTTAATGGTCTTTATTGTTAAAACTTCGCATTTGAACATAATAATTTAAAAAAATAAGTTTAAAATCAAAACTGAATTTGATTTTCCTTTTTAAAATAAACAAATTTTGATTTCTTGCCAGCTAAGCAGTTACTATCTTAGTAATCTAACATGTTAGAGAAATACTGAAAAATAAGATTGATGGGAGAAGACCTTTTCTATTAGGTAAAAGTACAGTGTAAAGAACAGGTAATTCTTTAGATCAGTGTTACAGTCATTTTTGTTTTAAGATTTGCTATAAACTCTCTTGGTGGTAACAAATCCACTGAAATTAATACTTTCACAGGAGTGCTTAACCATCATCCTAGATGAACTGTATTCAATATAATTGGCTACTTTTTTTATTTTTAAGATTTTATTTATTCATTTATTTGAGAGAGTGAGAGAGAGAGAGAGCACATGAGAGAGGAGAGGGTCAGAAAGAGAAGCAGACCCCCTGCCGAGCAGGGAGCCCGATGTGGGACTTGATCCCGGGACTCCAGGATCATGACCTGAGCCGAAGGCAGTCGCTTAACCAACTGAGCCACCCAGGCGCCCTATAATTGGCTACTTTTATAATGATATACATTTTACTTGAAACTCCATTTGAGGAAGGACCCATAGGCTTCACCAGGGGTCTGTGGCACAAGAAATGCTTCGACTTTGGGCCTGTTTTCATAAAGTGCTCTTACCACTCTGCTTCGTTATAAAAATTAAGCCTGTAAGCAGAAAGGTAAAATAACAATGAGCTAAGATTTTATTATATTTCTTGAAATTTTAGAACTACATTATATTTTATTTTTTTTTAATTTTTTATTGTTATGTTAATCCCCATACATTACATCATTAGTTTTAGATGTAGTGTTCCATGATTCATTGTTTGTGCTTAACACCCAGTGCTCCATGCAGAACGTGCTCTCTTTAATACCCATCACCAGGCTAACCCATCCTCCCACCCCCCCTCCCCTCTAGAACCCTCAGTTTGTTTTTCAGAGTCCATCATTTCTCATGGTTTGTCTACCCCTCCTATTTCCCCCACTTCATTCTTTCCCTCCTGCTATCTTCTTCTTCTTCTTTTTTTTTTTTAAGAACTGCATTTTAAAGATTTTATTTATTTCTCAGAGAGAGAGAGCACAAACGGGGGAGCAGCAGAGGCAGAAGGAGAGCAAGGAGCCTGATGTGGGACTTGATCCCAGGACCCTGGGATCATGACCTGAGCCAAAGGCAGATGCTTGACGAGCTGAGCCATGCAGGCGTCCCCAGAACTACATTTTAGTGATCTTTACCTGGAGCTTACTATTGGAAATGCAGAACTTCAGACTCCACCCTAGATATTCTGAATCAGAATATATAAAATCTGCATTTTAACAAGATTCCCAGGAGATTCCTGTGTACTGTAAAGTTCGATAACTGATCTAGTGCACCCCCCTAAATAAATTAGTTGAAGGAACTAGTATACTTCAGAGGATGTTAAATGACATGCCCAGGGTAACACAGCTAGTCAGTGGGAAAGCTTGGATGGAACTGGTGCTCTCATAATTCTGGTGCTTCAATTTCAGATTGTCTCCTTTGGGCCTCCAAGATGTTAATAAACTGTAGTTACTTAAGGATTATTTCATATTTTTCCCTTCTCCTAATCTTTACCCCAGCTTTCTAATGCACCTCCCCAATCCCCTGAACCAAGGGTAAAAGAGCTCCCAGCTTGTTGAGAAGAGCTGTGCTGAGCTAGACTAGAGGTTAGGAAGGGAGGGGCCCCGGGACAGTGTTTGGACAGGCCCGTAAGACTGGTGTTCCCTGCTTTCTGTGTCTGCCCTCATGATTTTAGTTTTACTTTATAAAAATCGTTATCAAGAATCTAGGGGCTAGTTGTTTAATCTTCCATATCAGTGCTATTTCAAGGATATACTAGGTAAATGAAAGTATAACAAATTTAAGCATATTTATTTATTAGTTGAATTGTGTACAATAGTATTAAAAGTATACACTTCACCTGATGGATTTTTCATTATTTTCATGGGCAGAATTTAGTAATATAACAAGTGGTAGAGGACCATACTTATTTAACATCAAAGTCTCTAAAGCCGCCCTAAGGAAAGATGTGAGAAAGTAAGCATTTGACGAGATCCTAAGCACCGGACTTTATTCTGACTCCTTCCTTTCCACCTTCCCTCTCCCAGCCAATTGTTGTTCAGTACAGTTGTTTGTACCTTTGCAGAGTTGGCTTCCGGCCCTCCTCCTCATATTGCTCCGACTACCCTGATGAAGGCCTTGATCACGTCTTGCCTTGCTTACCGAATTAGCCTTTTAGCTGGTCATCTTTTCTTTTTAAAAATATCCAGGGTCTCCAAACTCAGCCTACCATTCGTGGCCTCTTCCACCGGAAGCCAGTCCACATCTCCATTTCCTCCTCCCTTACCCTGCTCTCATAGTGTACGTGCCAGATTTGCATCATCAGGAACTGTCTTCGTCCTTCTTTCAGTCCCCTTATTTTGGAGTGCTTTAAGTCAGTTACATGTGAAATCCCCCCTGAGCGCCTGCATCCCCCACCCCTGGCCCCCCATTTAATCTCTGCCTTCTTTAAACTCCCTTCCATTGGAGTTTATCAAGGAATAATGAAAGTTTTACCAATATTGAAGCTTTATATATGCTACCTTTATCTTCTCCATTAGATAAACTTCCTTGGGGGTCTTGGGAAATCTTTGATTTCCTCAGAGGAATGTAGTAGAGAACAAAGCAGATAGTCTGTCCTAAGGAATTTACAGCCTATTTGGGGGAGACAGTCATTAAGTAAATAATCTTAAAGAGAGAACACTGAGGGTATTTACCCAAAAAATACAAAAGCACTAATTCAGAGGAATACATGCACCCCCATGTTTATTGCAGCATTATTTACAGGGGCCAAATTATGGAAGCAGCCTAAGTGTCCATTGATAGATGAATGGATAAAGATGTGGTATATATATACAATGGAATATTATTCAGCCATAAAAAGGGAAGAAATGTTGCCAATTGCAACAACACAGAGGGAGCTAGAGACTATAATGATAAGTGATATAAGTCTGTCCCAGAGGGGAGGTGGGTGGGGGATGGGTGCAATAGGTGATGAGGATTAAAAGAGTACATTTATCATGATGAGTGCTAATAATGTGTAGAATTGTTGAATCACTAATTGTGTACCTGAAACTAACACTGTATCTTAACTATACTGGAATTAAAATAAACTTAATAAAAAAATAAACAGAACATTGAAACTGTGGTAAATGCTATGGGATAGAGATTCATGGTGTCATGGAAGCATGTTGTAGTGGGTTTGACCTAGATAGCTTTTTTGCGAAGTGAGAATTAAGCTGGGATCTGAAGAGTGAATTAGGCAAAGAAGGGTGGGGAGGTGCTGTCCAGGCAGGGTGCACAGTATGAGCGAAGGTGGGAGGGAGCATGGCCAATGTAAACCACTAAGAGAAGGCCAGGGTAGTGAGATTACAGAGCTTGTGTGGTATAAGATAAAGCTGGAGAGGTGGGTAGGACTAGACTGTTAAAGAATTATTACTGCTTTTACCCTCAGATCAATGGGAAGCCATTGAAGTATTTTAAGCATGGAGATTTAAGCATTGTGTTTCAGATCTCTGGCTGCAGTGTAGAAGATAAATCGGAGGGTGGAGGGGATCAGCAGTGGGCATGGGCAGTCTTTCGTATTTGAACAACTGTGGTAACGTGTTAAGCCCCAAATCTCAGTGGCTTAACACAGAAAAGACTTCCTCTCCATCACGCAGAGTTCAGGGGAGTCGGCAGCCCTCTTCCACCAAGGTCCTCTTGTCAGGGGGAAGACAGAGCTTGAAGATCACTTTTAAAGAGTCAGGGCTATGGTGATGGGTATTAAAGAGGCACGTTCTGCATGGAGCACTGGGTGTTATACGCACACAATGAATCATGGAACACTACATCAAAAACTAATGATGTATGGTGATTAACATAATAAATATAGATATATATATATATATAAAATACGGGGGGGGAAAAAAAGAGTCAGGGCTAGAAGTCCTTTGTATCACTGTGCCCACCTCTTGCTGAGCAGAACTCCATGGCCCCAGCTGAACTTTGAACTTGAAGGGAGGCTGGGGAATGTAGTCTTCCTCTGTGGCCACAAAGAGGAAGCAATGTGGTGTACACATATCTTGATCTCTCTTCCCTGCAGCCACTTGGGGGGTTACTGTAACAGTTCAGACGACAGAAAGAGGTGGCTTGGGCTGGGAGAGTGGTGACAGAGATGGAGAGAGCTGAATGTCTTGGAAAAAGATACGAAAAGTCAAAGAGCCAAGTGAGGTGAGGGAGAAGGAACTATTGAGGATATCTTTTAGGTTTGGAGTCTGTATAACTGGGATGGTGGAAGAAAGAAGGGACTTGGCTAGAGGGGGACTTGGGACATGCTGAGCATCAGGGCTCTTTGACACATCTAGCTGGACATGTTAGATAGGAAATTGGGTATAAAGGCTTCGGGCTCAGAAAAGCAGAAATCTGAACAATGTACAAGTCATTTGGGTTAGATGCTTGAACCTTAAGCATGGATAAAGTCTCCTAGGGAGAATGCAGGGTGCTTCCTTTCCAGCTAACTGCCATCAACATCTGTGTACTGCCAGATTGCTCTCCCGCCACCCTTCCTGACCTCAGCGGAACCTTTAGATGTCCTCAGAGCCCCTTTGCTTGTCCTTAAGTGATGCCCTTGGGAACTCCCCATAACAGCTATTCTGAATCTTTACCTAATTTGCCCTCAAACTCCTGCTCTACTTTTCCTGGTTTACACTTCATAGAGAAAATAGAGGTTTCCAAGTACAGTTTTTAGCAATGTGTGTTTTCCTTCCCAAAACTGTTACTCTCCCTTTTACTATTTTAGAGGAGAAAAGGGTATAGGTTTCCCCCACTATCCAAAATTAGAGTGAGCCTGTGAAACCTTTCATAAGCCAGAATGGTGTATCAATTACCATTAACTTATATGGAAAAAATTTTGAACATTTCCAGACCCAAACATAACCTTTCTTAGGCTCTTTTGGTATCTTTAGGACACATCTTGGTTACAGATGAACAAAATAAATCAAGATGTAGCACAGATGCTAACAGACACAGTTTAAAGCTATGGCAGCTTGATATGGAGATGCTGAGTATAGATCCTGGGGTAGGAGCTTGGTGGGGTCACTCTCACTGCTCGGGATATGCACTGCCTCCATACAAATGCTCAGTGCTATTTTTGCTTTTTGCCTTTTTTTGTAAATGTGAAAATCTTTAGATTTCTTTTGGTCTGTGAAAACAGGTACTAATGCAGGTCTTTTTAAAAAAAGCAAACTGGTGTAACTCGAACTTTTGAAAATTGAGGGATATTTGTATATTCTTTTCTAAGACTGATTCCCTCATCTGCACCCTGGATCTCATCAATCTCTTTAGAGTTCTGTCTCTTAATTGTAAGTGGTTAAGAGTATCCCCCGGAACCAAATTGCCTGAGTTCAGATCTCACTTCTGCTATAGGTTTCCATGTGACTCTGAAGTTACTTAATCTATGCCCCAGTTTCCCCATTTGTAAGATGCAAATAATAGCAGTAGCTATCTCAGAATTTTTGTGATTTAGAAGTGTCTGACAGCATTAAGTACTCAATATTAGTTTTTGCCTTTTTTTTTTTTTCCTTTAGTGTTTTGGTTTTCCTCTTGTTCCTTCAAACTCTTAAACTTTTAGTATGGTCAGATTTCCCCAGTCGTAAGATAATTTCTGTAAAGTTAGCACACAGTCTTCCCTTTTCCCTTTGCCACTAACTGTCTTGTGCTTTCTGTCTTTACCTCCTTAGTTTACCCCTGTAAATCCTCAGCCCATTACCCTGGACTTCTGCCTGATGCCTCCAATATCCTGAAATGCATAGAAACTCAGTTGCCAAACCTGGTGGTCTCTTGCAGTCATACTCAGGCTTGGCAGTTTTTGGTGTTGATGACCACCCACCCTCTCCCCGCAACACTCTCCCTTGGCTTCTAGGATGCGGTTTTCTCCTTTCTTACTTTTTCTTTTTAGTTTTCTGAGCATTTCTTCTTAGTCCCCTTGACTTGTTACTCTTTTGCTACTTAATGTTGGTACCTCTATGACATTGATTATAGTCCAAAGTATCGATTAGATCCGTGCTCACACCGTGCTCACATTTCCAGTTGCTAACTGGTCATGTCCACCTAGATGTCTTTAAAATTGACATCATCTGGATATTTGTAATTGCCTCAAAAGTGGTCTTCCTGTTTCCAGTGTGTTTGCCAATTTTTCTTTCACCGTCTTCAATGTTAATTTCCTCAAGCAGAAGTGTCTGTAGTATTCCTCTCATCAGAAACCTTTACAAACATCCTTTCTGGTAGAGAAAAGCTCAGACTTCTCCTTACTGAGGCTTTTAAAGTTCCTGTAAGTTATAGCTAGATTTGGCTGAGATTAGTTGCGTTATAACTGCAGAATACATATTTACTTTGTCTCCATGCTGGTAGGTGATTAATATGCTTTATTTCCAAGTCAGAATTTAAAGTGTTGTTTGAGGTAATTCACTTAGATATTGACAGATACCTTCAAATGATTGGTTGGATATAAGGTCTCCAATGTTTCCTTCAGGCTTTTAAATATGGGTTGGTCAGTTGTGATTTACAGATCCACATGGCTGACTAAGGAGTTGGAGGAATTGGGGTCTGTTTCTAGTATTCATTAATCTTTGTTACTTGCAACATTTTATTCTCTGTACAAAAAAGCAAAATAAAGATTCTTGCTTAACAGATGAACTGTGAAGATTAGAATACTACTTCTAAAGCAGTAAAATAAAGTTTAAGGAAAATGCTTTTTAAAGTAGGAAAGTGATAGGATAGTCTTGTAGTTTTCTTAATTTTCTGTATCTACTACCTCATGAATGTTTGTTTATAAACAAACTGTGGATTAGATTAGATAGGATTGAAATAGATTATGATTGATTAGATGTGGACTAGATTAGATAGAATTGAGGTATGTTAGAGCTCTTTTAATAAATGAGATTATTAAATGGCCCACTTACCCCAATATTAAGTAAATGCTAGGATCTTAGTGTATTTTAACCCCCAGAATTCTTATGTGCATTTTTAAGTAACAGCTTTACTAAGCTATAATTCACATATCATAAAGTATGATTCAGTGGTTTTCAGTGTATTCAGAGTTGTGCATCCATCACCACTGTCAAATCCCAGAGCATTCACACCACAAAGAAACCCCATGTCCATTAGTGGTCACTCCCCATTCCTTTTTCCCTTTAAGCTCCTAGAAACCACTGATCTACTTCCTGTCCATGGATTTGTCTATTTTGAACATTTCATAGAAATAGAATCATGCAATATGTGGCCTTTTATATCTGGCTTCTTTCACTTAGCATGATGTTTTTCAAGTTTATCCATGTTATAGCGTTTAACACTACCTTATTTTTTTATGGCTAAATAATATTCCATTGTATGGAAGGTATCACATTTTGTTTGTCCATTCAGTTGATAAACATTTTTTTTTTTAATTTACTTATTTATTTGACAGAGACACAGCGAGAGAGGGAATACAAGCAGGGGGAGTGGGGGAGGGAGAAGCAGGCTTCCTGCTGAGCAGGGAGCCCGAAGCGGGGCTTGATCTCAGGACCGTGGGATCATGACCTGAGCCGAAGGCAGACGCTTAATGACTGAGCCACCCAGGCGCCAGTAACATTCTTTCTTCTGCTTTTCAGCTATTATGAATCATGCTGCTCTGAATATTTGTGTACAAGTTTTTATATGGACATATGTTTTCATTTCTCTGGTGTATGTACCTAGGAATGGCATTGATAGGTATTAACTCCATGTTTAGCTTTTTGAGAAACTGCCAAACTCTTTCCTGAAGCAGCCGCACTGTTTCACAATTCTGTCAGCAACGTAAAAGGGTTCCAGTGTCTCAACAGCCTCATCAACATTTGGTACTGCTTTTCCTTTTTTTTTTTTTTTAAATGTTTTATTTATTTATTCATGAGAGTCAGAGAGACAGAGAGGCAGAGGCAGAGAGAGAAGCAGGCTCCCCGCCTAGCAGGGAGCCCGATGCGGGACTCGATCCCAGGACCCTGGGATCACGACCTGAGCCGAAGGCAGACGCCAAACGACTGAGCCACCCAGGCGCCATGGTACTGCTTTTTCTATTATAGTCATTCTAAAGGGTGTAAAGTAGTAGATCTTTGTGGTTTTGACATGTATTTCCCTAATGGCTGATGATGTTGAGCACTTTTTCCAAAGTGCTTACTGACCATATTTTATATCTTTTTGGGAGAAATGCCTTCAGATCCCTTACCCATTTTTAATTTGGGTCTTTTTTATTTTTGAGTTATAAGGGATCTTTATTTTGGACAAGTTCTTATTGGAAATATGATTTGCAAATATTTTCTCCTCATATGTGGGCTGTCCTTTCATCATTTTTTTAAAAAGATTATTATTTTAGGGGCGCCTGGGTGGCTCAGTCATTAAGCGTCTGCCTTCGGCTCAGGTCATGATCCCAGGGTCTTGGGATCGAGCCCCGCATCGGGCTCCCTGCTCAGTGGGAAGCCTGCTTCTCCCTCTCCCACTCCCCCTGCTTGTGTTCCCTCTCGCTGTGTCTCTCTCTGTCAAATAAATAAATAAAATCTTAAAAAAAAAAAAAATTTTTTTAAAGATTATTATTTTAGAGAGGAAGGGCAGGGGGTGGGGGGGAGAGAGAGAGAATCTCAAGCAGACTCCCTGCTGAGGGCAGAGCATGACACGGGGCTCGATCTCACAACCCTGAGATCAGGACCTGAGCTGAAACCAAGAGTTGGACACTTAACTAAGCCACCCAGGTACCTGTGTCCTTTCATCTTCTATGTAGTTTTATTAATCAAATTACTTGACATTAATTTTGGGTGTCATTAATATTTTTTGCATTGTTTAGTAATTAAATTTATGAAGTTTATAGTTCTTGCTTTAGAAAAGCTAACATGCAAACCAAAGTAGTTAATGAGGCATCAAAAATTATGGCTTTAGTAAAGTTAATGCAAATAGAACACTCCTTAAAGAAGATGAAAAGATTAAAAACTCAGGTTGAGACCTTTTGCTGTCAGGGTCACTTTCAGAATAGCAAGTGTTACATGGTAAAAGGTTTATTTTTCTGGTCAGTATGATCCTAAATTACCTTCTTTCTACAGCAGTAAGCGTTTTCTTATCCTTTTTTTAAATTGAGATATAATAGACAAATAACATTGTATAAGCTGAAGATGTACAAGGTGTTGATGTGATACATTTATATACCGTAGTGTGATTACACTAATACCTCCATCATGTCACATAATTATCATGTCTTTTTGTGGTTGAAACAGTTAAGATCTAGTGATCTTAATTTAAAACTTGGAGATTTTGTAAGTGAAATTTTAAAGGCATATGATTAATACATTACTAAATATTAATCACATAATTTTGAAATGTGCATAGAACAGAAACCTTTTAATTCTTTTATTAGAGGGGCGCCTGGGTGGCTCAGTTGGTTAAGCGGCTGCCTTCAGCTCAGGTCATGATCCTGGGGTCCTGGGATCGAGCCCCACGTCCAGCTCCCTGCTCAGCGGAGAGCCTGCTTCTCCCTCTGCCTGCCACTCTGCCTACTTGTGCTCTCTATATATCTGTCAAATAAATAAAATCTTAAAAAAAAAAAAATTCTTTTATTAGAGAAAGATATGCTGGTGGGATGGAATTTTCCCAGCGCAGCCACTCTGTCCATCTGCTATGCATTATGAAAAGAATTTTGGGTATTATTAATACCCAAACTGGGGAGATGACTACTCCCAGTCAGGGCTCTGAGCAACCCCTTTAAAAGAAAAGAATCTAGCACCTTGGGAAGCACCTTTTTCCAGGTTTTAGGGAGGAGGGGCTGCTGTAGCTCAGTCTTCCCTAATCCTATGCAATAGTGATGAATACTTTATGTATGTAATCTTTTTAAAGTTTAATGACTGAAGCTAGCAATCGCAGCTTAGATTTTTTCTGTTGGATGATGAGTATACCTTAAAAATTTGAAGTGTGTGCCAATTTATAAGGAAAAGTTACATAGTGTTTTTATATTTGGCACAATAAAAGTTGTAAGCCTCCTTCTGACTTTTTTTCCTTGTTACAGGCTTCCGGAGTGCAAGTTGCAGATGAAGTATGTCGCATTTTTTATGACATGAAAGTTCGGAAGTGCTCTACCCCAGAAGAAATCAAGAAAAGAAAGAAGGCCGTCATTTTTTGTCTCAGTGCAGACAAAAAGTGCATCATTGTAGAAGAAGGGAAAGAGATCTTGGTTGGAGATGTTGGTGTAACCATAACCGATCCTTTCAAGCATTTTGTGGGAATGCTTCCTGAAAAAGATTGTCGCTATGCTTTGTATGATGCAAGCTTTGAAACCAAGGAATCCAGAAAAGAGGAATTGATGTTTTTTTTGTGGTAAGCATCAGGAATATTGAGCCTCTGTATAACTCAAGAGTTAATCTTACTGTTAGCACTTGGAGAAATCAGTTCCTAGGGCCAAAAGGATTTTCAGTCAAGCTATCTGCAGTCATTGTCACTTAATTTTTATTTACAAGGTTTCATAATGTCTTAGCTAGATTAATGTTTGTGGTACCAAAACTAAGTTTTAACTACTCTTTGTGTACTTGAAAGAATATGACTTTTAGTAGTTGATTTTTTTGGTGGGGGTAGGGACAGAAGCTAGATTTTATGCATTATCTGAACTCACTTACAAGCTAACGTTTCTCTAAAAATTCTTCCTAGAATCCTGAGAAGAAAGTTTACCCCACCAAAATCCTTCTCCAGCATGTCTTGCCAGGAACCAGCCTTTCACTTTTTAAAACACCTATCCTTTACTTGTTCCTCTGTGGTTTGCTACCTTTTTTTTTTTTAAAGAAGAATTTATTTATTTAAAGGGTAGGGGAGTGAGTGAGTGAGTGAGTTGAGGGAGGGGCAGAGGGAGTGGGAAGGAATCTCAAGCAGACTCCTGCTGGGCGTAGGGCTTGATCTCATGACCCTGAGATCATGACCTGAGCCAAAACCAAGAGTTGCAGGATTAACGGACTGAGCCATCCAGGCACCCCTCTGGTTTACTACTTTGGAAGTTGGTACTATCACTGCAACTGTAATTAGGTCAGTAGGGGGTAGCCATTAGCCACTGTGGCTATTTCAATTTAAAATAATTAAATATATTTTAAAATTAATTTTCTTAGTCAAATTGCCACATTTTCAAATGCTCAGTAGCTGCACGTGACTAGTGGCACCTTATTGGATAGCACAGAGAACATTTCCATCACTGCAGAAAGCCCTTCTGGATAGCCTTGTTCTAAATAGTGAAAAAGTGTTATAAGGTGATTTATGTGGCCTTTTTCTGCTTAATTTAGTTATCCTGGTCTTTTCAAGTAAGTTTGAGATTAAGCTTGAGTTAAAAGTCACACATGTGTCTCTTATTTAGTTGTATTATACTACTTTCCTTGATATGGAATTCTTATGTAGAATATTCTCTAGCTTCCAATGGAAGGGACGGGGGTGGTTAACAGCCTTTGATTTGGGGGTGAGTGAGGGTCCTCTTGATACTTTTGCCTGAGCCAGGACAAGGCTCTTAGTTGTGTATCACCAACAGCTTGGGATATGGAGCTAGGAAATCAAACGAATCCTGGTTTAAAGGAAAGTAACTCTAGATCACACCTCAGTCACATTTCAGCAAGCCTTTATTGAACTTGATTAAACCAATATGCTGTGTGGAATATAAATGTGGGGTCAGGGTGCTTGTTTGGGGGCAGCTTACTGTTCTGCAAGTCTGAGAGCCACGACAGATCTACCTAAGAATATTAGCTAATGAGACTTCAGACCAGCACATTCCTGATACGGACTTTTTTATTTCTGCCACACTCCAGGTGTTGTGTTAGAGCCTGGGGAAAACAGCTCTGAGTAACACAGGTGAAGCCTCTACCCTTCTGAGCCATAGATACGGCAGCTGAGGGTTTAGGCTGTTAAATTAGTGACTGTTGACTTCATTTGCGCAATTTTTACCTGTGTTTTTCTACCTTTTTTCTCCTACTGTGAAAATAATACATCATTATTAAAGAACATTTGGAAAACAAAAGTAGAAAGAAGAAAAGGGAAATCAGTGTTAATAGAGTGTTTTGTTTTGCACCATTGCTTTAAGAAAATGTACAAACTTATAGGAGTTTCCCATAACAGGCTCTCTTTAGGGCCCAGGGAATGGCTCTTACTTAAGGTGTTTTTAAAATCTGGTTAGAGTAAAATCAGAACAGCTAATGCTTTTTCCTGTCCCTGACCTATTTTGCATAAAGAAAGTACCTACTTAACTTTGCAGCTCAAGCAATTTCCAGACCTAAGGTGGTGGTTATGGCTCTGCCTCCCTCCTTGGAACTTCAGGTTGGGAGGAATAAGCATCTGAGAGAGACAGAGACTGCTCTTCCTGCTCCCTAAGAACAAAAACTGCCCTCTGTGGGAGGAGGAGACTAGGTGAAGTCCACAGTAGCATTCAGTGCTAACGACTGTGGAATGGTCTGGAAATATGGCAGCTAAATGCAAGCATTAGGTGTTAAAAGCATTTAACTACACTGCATGTAGAAGTGTAGCAAGATAGTGTGGAGCGGAGGCAGGCCTGGGGTTTGGTGGCATAGTGGGAAATAATTCATGGACAAGCAGTTTGAATAGGACGAGATTTTTCTGTGCATTGTTAGTATGTTATTTTTCAGTATTGCTGGTGAAGAAAGTGAAGAAACGTATGCTGTGCTTCCAGTATTCATTCAGGAGGAGGGAGACACAAAGTTTTGTAAATACAAGATAATAGTAATATTGACAGTCAAGGCATAATTATTGCTGAATTGCTTAAGAAAACATCCTTGTGACATGTTTTATTATGTTAGACTAAGATGAAAGCAAGTACTCATGTGGTCAGAATTTGCTATTTGTCTATTGGAACAGACATAAATGAAGGGACTGGTGAGGGTGAAGAAGGGGACTTTGTTTTCTAAAAAATACATTACAAATAATCTGAAGCAAAAATGCTAAAATTGCTAGCATTTCTTAATTCAGGGTGGCAAACACTTGACTTACAGATTATTCTCTATACTCTCTGAAGTTTTTTTTTCCTAACCAGAAAGAGTTGAAAACAAGATGGTGTTATTAGCCTGAACTCGCCTTTATTGATAAAAATGGGGAAAAAATTTTAAAACAAATTGGGTAATACAATTATCCAGTGTTGGTTTTTTTTATTATGGACCTGTTAATCTGATCTTTAATTGATGGTTCTCTGATTTTATTCCACCTTATTCAACCTGAGCCATTCTGTCTGTGCCTGTCCTTGATAGTTAGTCTCCGAGGATGGGGGAGCTAGACAAATTGTGTAGTTGGCAAAACTCTCCCAGGAGATTCTGAGGACCCTCCCCCATCACTGATGCAGATGTTTAACACAGTGTAATTGTACTTTCTCTAAACCTTTTTTTTTTCCTTTTTGGCATCTCTTTATCCAGGGCACCAGAACTAGCTCCTCTGAAAAGTAAAATGATTTATGCAAGCTCCAAGGATGCAATCAAAAAGAAATTTCAAGGTATGGATTAGTTTTACTTCCATATATTTAGAGGTGTGATGGACCCTTGGAATGGGGGCTACATCTTTTCTAAGAAGCACCTTATTTCCTTTGGGGAGCCTTGGTGACAAGGCAAGTGCTGCCTGTTTTGAGGAAAAACCTGGAAGGTTGAACCTCGCTTTCAGCATGTCTTCTGCCTTATGCCGGGCACTCTGGAACTGAACCACCTGTCTTAAAAACCTTATTCTTGGTGGTGGTGGTGGGGGGCGGGGAATGGATGACAAAAAACAAAAACCCTTTATTCTCTGGACATTGTGTACATATTGCTTGTTTAGACTGGTTTTAAATTAGTTTGGGATGCTGCTGAGCTTCTCACATAGCATATGGAGAGTCATTGGTTTACATTGGCCATACTGCATAATGAATATTGCCTGTGAATGTGTTGACATAACAAAGTTGAAAAAAGGAAACATTCATACATGGGAAAGGATACTCTTTATCTCTAGCTTTACTGTGGAATGGTATGATTTTAGGTTAACTGACTCATCTGTGTCCAAAGGAAAGTGCCCTTACTCCTTGAACTGGCCACTTCTCTTTGCCTTGCCACGGGGTGACTGGGATCCTGCTGAGTTGGCCTGACCATACTTACTGCCTCTAGCCAGGAGGAAGTGTTGGTATGATGGGAAGAGCATGGGGCAGATGCTCAGAGGCCTGCACTGAGGGCTAAGCTTGTAACCTAACTGCTGTGTGACCCTGGCCCAAAGCACTTAACCTGCTTGGGCCTTGATTGTCTTGCTGTAGAATGGGAGGTTTGGTCTGGATCGTGTCAGTGCAGTGTAACAGGTTGCCCCACCGCCTTCCTTGCCATGGCCAGCTCCAAACAGCTGGGCGAGCCAGGGTAACAGGGCTTGGCCCAGTGTGGTTTTTGTTTTGTTTTACTGTGGCTGGTTTTTATATTCTTGTAGTAGAACAGGTTTGCTCTAGCTTGTTTTACTTAGGAAAACGAAATCCTCGCTTTCTTTCCTTGAAACCTATTGCTGCATCATTCAGGCCTTGTCAGATTCTACGTGCGTTTGGGTTGATGTTGGCCCCCCACCCCAGAATTGTGTTCACCAGTTGGTTAACTGATGTTTTAACGTGACTTCTCAGCATTCTACAGCGCAACTGAAAAAGATTGAGGATGGATTCCTCACCATCCTTGTGCTGTGTTGCCTTTCAGTAAAGGAAAGGGAATTGCTATATAGACTTGACCTGGCTGATGTTAAAGATGGTCACCTTGTTGCTTTTTTTCCTTCACGAAACTATCACTGGCTTTCTCCAGTCAGTCCTAAGTGGTACAAAAGCTGACCTGCTGTACTTTCTGCAGCTTAAGAAATGGTCTTAAAATTATGGAGAATCAGAAACAATGCAGCTGTTTGAAAGATAGCCACTCTTTACAGAGGAGCGACTATGTAATTCCCTAAGTGAGCTCATTCTGCAGTCAGGCGATGTAATTTTTCTCAGAAAGCCATCCATCAGTAACACATTTTACATAGTTTTCATTGTGATAGAGTTCTTAAATGTGTAGTATAATACCACTGGAGAGCTAACTTCTCTAGAGCAAAGGAGATGCCTGTTGTAAATACTCCTATTGTTCAATATAGTTGACAAAATCAGCTGTGCAATCGAAGCATTGAATTTATATTTTTACTTATGTTTTAAAAACCAAGAAAATTACTAGATCTGCTTTTTAACTTTTTATTGAAGCACAACATATATATAGAAAGTGTACATCATAAATTTTTGTGGAACTCACTCTTCACAAACTGAACAAAAGGGTGGTTTTTCAGTTTAACAACCAGCACCGCAGAAGTCTGCCTCGTGCCTCTTCCAGTCACACCACTTTCTCTTAGTCCTGCCCCAGGGGAGCCAGCAGCCTGGCTTTCAGCAGCATAAACTAGCTTTGGCTGATTTTCCATTATACAAATAGAATCATCCAGACTGTATACTTTTATGAAGTTTGGCTTCTTTTAGCTTTCTGTTTGTTAGTCTTTCATTTTGATGCATGTAGTTACAGATTATTTATTCTCCTTACTGTGTAGTATTCCATTGTTTGTATATTCCACAGCTTTTCTATCCATATTAGAACTGGTCTTTTGAAAACAGTTTTCTGTCTTAGAGAAAGAACTAGGTTACGTTACTGCTATAATCCTTAAAGAGAATTGTTGTTTTTCCTCCCTAGGCATAAAACACGAATGTCAAGCAAATGGGCCGGAAGACCTCAATCGGGCTTGTATTGCTGAAAAGCTAGGTGGATCCTTAATTGTAGCTTTTGAAGGATGCCCTGTGTAGACCATCATTCAGTGCCACATATCGAAAGCTTCCATGTTTAACGTTACCCTCTTGCTATATAAGTAAAGCAAATATGTTTAGGCCAGGGTCTCACAGAGGGGGAGCTGTCTTGTCTTCTGTTAAAGTAAACTAAATATTCTATAAACGTGCAGATGGCCCTAAATAAATGTAAAATCTAAAGTTTTATTGGTGTGAAATTAAATTCTTATTGGCCAAATGCCTGTTTTGATGAGTTGGCTTGTAAAGGTTTTTGTTAAACTCACGATTTTTAATAATGCAATTCACCAAACAGTACAAGGGCCATATGAAGAGAATTATTGCATCTTTGTAACCTCAGCAGTTACTTTGTTTCTTTTGCTTAGAGAATTGGTCATAATCTGGTTATAATTTTGGCCCAAATTCTTTATTGTCTTTTGAGCTAAACTGCATAATAGAAAATAAATCTCCTTACCACATGTAACAGCACTAATACACTAACTACAGTAAGACTAAGTCAGGCAGTCTTTTAATTTTAGCAAATGTGTGATGGAGACTGCCTCAGAATTGTGCACACTTCTAACCAGCGCTGATCTTGCAAAGCACTATTTTGAGCATGCAGTTGGAATGCAGGAAGCAGCTCCCTGCACCTGCAGTGAGCTCTCCACTTGCTAGTTGGGAGACTGTTCGGAGAGTGACCTTGCATCTTGGAAATAAAATCATGGCGTGTCCTCAGGAGAATGTACAATACCTTGTAACAACTAATTATAATGCAAATTAGGGCTCCATTGTAATTACAACACTTTGTTAAGATGATAAAATGGTGTATTGACAAGCTGGGGCACCTGTAACATCTTTAACTGTGTCTCCTTCAGAATTTTGTTGCTTCTGGTACAGTAAGGTGTGGAAGAACACTAAGTATATGTGTTCGCTGGGGCCTGGGAGAACTTCCTAATTTCCTAGAGCAGTTTGTTGATTGTATGTGGGATGGGGAGCAGGGATAATGGATGACACCCCCAGGAAGCCACTACCTGATGACACTTGGAAGTGATTGTCTTTAACATCACAGGCATAACACTTTGAACAATATAGAGATGCGCACAGTTGAACTTAGAAGTAGCAGTATTGGCTTTAAATAATAAAGGAAGCATTTTTAACTTACCTCTTGTGTAATTATTCACATGGGAATTGGGGATGAAGGACTTGGCCTCCCATAAATGGGATAAGGCGTGGAGGTTCGGGTATTTCAGACAATTAAGAGTTAAGATCACAGTTTCTTCCTCCTCTTATTGAATGAGGAAGTTGGTGTAAAAAAGCTGGGAATCTTTTTCTTACTCCAAATGTGTATCCAAATACCAAGCTTTTATCTCCTTTCCGATTTATTTGGGAGGCAAAAAAGTTATGCTTAAATCAAAATACTTCTGCTTGTCATTCTTTCATCCTGAATTTCTGATTTCCTCTACTGCCAAGCAGTGCTTTCAGCAACAGTCTCTGTTAACAGGCCTCCCAAGAAGCGTCACAGGCCACGGCTGCCTGACTCAAGAATCAGCCATGTAGGTAGAGCCAGGTGTTTGGTCCAGGAGTTTTAGAAGGAGGAAGTCTTTTTCTGTGGTGTCAGCTTGTGGCATGTGGCACTTCTTGTAGAACCAGCACTCCCTGCTGGTGTGTGTGCATTTGCATGTGGGGGGGGGGGGGGGGGGAGGGGGGGGGGGGGGGGGGAGAGGGATGCATGCTATGGGGAGGGTCTCACACAGGGTATAAGGATGTAAGAGAAAGTAAACCTCTCCCACCGCTCCACTTCCGGGCAGAAATTGGGAAGATGCTAATAGTTACTTCTATCTCCACCTAGGGGAACTTTTGAGTCTTACTGCATTCCTGAGGTGGGGGCCCAAGCATCCTGCTAACAAGGACTGCATGCAGGTCATTGTGATGCCAAACGAGAGTCTAAGACCTCAGCGGAGTCTGGTGAGGAATTACACTGCAGGTGTACCTGCTTTCCACAAGCACGTTTACATTCCTACAAGTGCAGACACGGTGCAGAAGTATGTTTGTGGAAAGCTGACTGAAGGGTCATCTGCTGATACTCTCTTGCCCTGGGAAAGCAGCAGACAAAGCCACTGCGAACAGAAGTTCAGAGCTTGACTATAAAGTTTGTTATTTCAGGGAATATTAATCCCCGAGGAAACAGTGAGCACAGCGACTCGGATAATAGAATTAGGCTCAGTGGAGTGGTTTCCTTTTTTGCAGAATTGCCCAGAGGGCTGGCTGGTCACACGTAGGAAGTGCAGCTTCTGTTTCTTGGCTGGTTTGTTGCTCTTTGGATTCTCAGACTGGATATGCCTAGGGACACATCACTTTCCCATGATTTCGGCATTTCTGAAATACAGACCGACACTTTCCGGGCCAAGTTCAAGCTGGGCTGCAGCTGTAAGAAGGGTCATTCTAGTTGACCCCTGGAACAACATAGGTTTGGACTGTGTGGGTCCATTTATAAGTGGCTTTTTATAGTGCAGGACTATAAATATATGTTCCTTATGATTTTCTAAACTTTTTTTTTCAAGATTTTATTAGAGAATGAGAGAGAGCACATGAGAGGGGGGAGGGTCAGAGGGAGAAGCAGACTTCCTGTCGAGCAGGGACTCGATCCAGACACCCCAGGATTATGACCTGAGTTGAAGGCAGTCACTTAACCAGCTAAGCCACCCAGGCGCCCTAAACATTTTCTTCAGCTTATTGTAAGAATACAGTGTATGATACACATAACATACAAAATGCATTAATCTACTGTTTGTGATTGGGAAGGCTTCAGGTCATCAGTAGACTATTTGTAGTTTATGGGAGAGTCAAAAGTAATACAGACTTTTCACTGTGCAAGGGCGGGGGGGGGGCATCCATGCCCCTAACCCCTGTGTTGTTCGAGGGTCACCCATGATTGCATTGTGGCTGCGAGAGGGTGAAGTTCCAAGAGCCAGGGATTTGCTGGAAGCAAAGCTTGTGTGACTTGACCTGTTTGGCTGGCCAGGTCTGTTCTTGGACTCTGCCCAGAAGACCTGGCAGCCTGGAGTTGGTGCCCCCAGTGGGCAGCCCAGAGAGGTCAAGTCACTTGCCTGAAGTCACACATCTCGTAAGCGGCAGAACTGGGACTACAGCTTCCATCTTTTGTTCTGGCCCTAAGCTATTCCCATTGCGCCCTGGGGAGAGTTCTTCATTTCTAACATCTGGAATTCTAAGGTTAGATCTTGTTCAGTGCCAGGGATGAGGCTGGAACTGGGGCAGGAAAGGTAGCAGTTCTTTCAGGCTTTGAATCCTGTTAGGCCCAAATCTGAAGGAAGCTCAGAAGGCATTTGTGGAGGGTGTCTAGTGGTTTCTAAAATCTGTGTTTTGGCTGCCTGCAGGCCAGGCATCCTGGTGTTGGTATGTTTTATTGGATATCATGTGGAGATGACCAGAGGACGCTGGTCAGAAGAGGCGCTGCTCACACAACGGGGCTACTGGGTCTGGAGATGCTGTTTGTGAGCTGCGTGACCCTGGAGCTTCAGGTCGAGGCCGGGAGCCTCTGAAGGGCTTTCAGAACTCTCCCAGCTGCACTGTTGTTGGGGCCGGAGGCAGGGGGGTGTGTCAGATGCGGCGGCGGCACCGAGCCGGGGCCACGGCCTAGGGGAGAGCAGTGCTTTGTGTCAGCAGCCCCGCGGGCCGGCGTCGGCTCACTGGCAAGTGCTCGAGGCTGGCCTGGGCGGCCCCTGCCTCCACACCAGCCTTCAGGGCACAGGGCTACGCAAGCCAGTTACCCAGGGCTGCAGGGGCCCTGCATTTGCAGGACAGGGAGCTGTGGACAGCCGGGCCAACGAGCCACGCGCCCTGGGCGTCTGCCATGTTGAGGAAGACGGGGGGGGGGGGGCGATTGACCCCCCATTCTAGCATCTACCGAGGGCAGCTGCCTCCAGTATCTTCCTGAGTGGCTCTCTTCCTTCCCCAGCCTGGCGCTGGGACCTTACCCAGGCCAGCCCTGGTGACAAGGCCAGGCCAAGGCGAGCTCTGGCAGGCTGCTTAGCGGAACTCGGGTCCCCTCTGCTAGGGGGCGGGTGGAGGACCGACGATGGGCCCTGAGAGCTTGAGTTGCAGGAAGTCTCTACGGTGGCCTGAGAGCCCCCAGGTCAGCCTCCTGGGGCCCCCACCCTATATTGTGCCTGCCTTTGTTTTACCTCCTCGAGGCAGGTAGACAGCGGAGGGGCTCTGCCAGGTGGTCTGAGGGCTGGAGCCGGAACCCAGGGAGCTGGCCCTGTGTTCGGTACTGCCCAGGTCTCTCTCCCACGCCTTTCTTGCCCCAAGGCCCGCCCCTCCTGTGCCTTCAGAGGGCATCTGCCCAGCATAAGGGTTCTCAATTCTGCAGTCAGTGTGGCAGGGGGACGGGAGCTTACTAGAAACGTATGCTCACAAGGTCATGGTGATGTTTCTGATGCAAGAGTCTGGTGCAGGGCCAGGTCTGGCCTCAGTTTCCCACCGGGAGACTGACCAGGGCCCCAAACCACTGGCCTTGGTTAAGGCCACTCACCGTTGGTGGGAGGAGTCGTGACCAGCCCCCCCCGTCCCGGGCAGGTCATTCTGCACAGAGTCCCTGCTCCTAATGCCCAGCGCACATGGCAGGTGCAGTGAGGGGCCACAGGTCTGGGGGGACTCGGCCACTATTCACGGGGTCCATGGACTCTGAAAGCCGACTCCTCTCCTCCAGCTGAGCCCCCAGGCTGAGTGATACGCTGACAAACGTTAGAGGTGGGTTTGAAACCTGCCTTGCCTTTTACTAGGTGAGCTTTCACTTCTGTGTGGATTCTTTGCAGAAACGGGGGGCGTGGGGCATACCTCCCGTGGGGACTGGAAGGTTTCATGTGAGAACCAAGCACAAGGCTGGGCACATGGTCAGCATCAGGTATCGTTGGTCACTTTCTCCTGTTCAGTCTCCTGCCAGAAAGCACGGCATCCGCGTCCCAAGTCCTGTGGGCTTCCCCTCTCCACTTCAGCCCCCTCCGAGTGCCAGAACAGGTATGATGGTCTCCTCCTGCCTTACCTGTCCAATGCCTCGTCCTTCATAAGCTGGCTCCACGAGGCCTGTTCACCCTCGCCACCGATCCCTGCACCTGCCGTACCCTCTGCCGTGAGCCCTCCTCCCCTCTCCTGACAGACACCTCCTGCTCTGGTGAGCTCCAGCATAAGCTCGCTTCTCTGGGGAGCCTTCCCCAGACTCCCAGCACCCTGATCCCAATACTGTTGGAACACACGGGTGCCACACAGCATGGTTACAAGGCCGGGGAGCCCCAGCAGACCAGACGAGACCAAAAGCGCCGGGCGACAGTGTTGGTTTTAATGGCATGAACGTCCAGGAGGTCACACATCCGTTCTTGCTGGCAGCTTCTCCCGGGGGTGAGGGGCTGCTGCCTCGCTGGGCTGGACTGTGACCCTCCAGTCTGCTCCACAGCCTTTGAGACTCTCCCCCGGGGCCGCCCGCCTCCTGACCCCCCAACCCAGGGAAAGAAAACAATTGCACTGATTGACATACAGATACCCAGAGGTCCCGGCCTCCCCAGCACATCCCCTGGGGTCTGTCACAGAGCTGATAAGGGCTTTGGCGTCTGCTCGGTGGTGGTCCAGGGCTGGTCCTGGGGAATAGTGTTTATCAAATGTGACAAAGGCTCTTTTACAAACAGGGGGTCTGGAAGATCTATTTCTGTGATTCTAAGAGACTCTTGTCTCTAATGGCTTCTCTCAGAGCTACTGGAGGTTGGGCCTCGATAACGCTGTGTTGGTTGGTTGGTTGATTTATTTGTAAGGAATGTGTAAGGCATTTTGGTAAGTTGAACAGTAACTTCTTGTCCTGAAGAGGAGACTCAGACAGATGTGCCCTCCTTTGAGCTGCTACCATCCTCCTGTGAACAAAGGTGGGCAGAGGGAGGGAGAGGCTGGGGCCAAGGAGCCAAGGCAAGTGCTCACTCCTAACTCCTAGGGGCCTCCAGTGCCCCTTGGGGTTAACACCCCCACACCACTCCCATCCCCTCAGAGAACGCCCAGCCCAGCAAGTCCAGAGAACCAGAGTGGTTCCAGGGGCTGGGGGGGGAGCCGGCAGGAGGAGAGGGAGGTCCCTGAGTTTGGGTGAGGACCCCAGCACCCCAGGCTGTGCAGAGCGAGGACCTAGCGGACAGTGGGCATCAGGGATGCACTTCCCACCAAGGGGGACAGCGGAAGGGTGGGGGCTGGGCCCATAAGGCTGCGGGTCCTGCCACCTGCTTTCAGGAGGCTGTCCCTACTACGTCCCGTCCCCAGGCCTGGGTCTCCTATCTGCCCTGCAGCCCAGGAGTCCTGGGGTCCCCCTGCTGTGGGGGGCGGGCCCACCTCCAGGGGCTGGGGGAGCCGAGACCGTGGGCAGGGCCAGGACACTCACGGTTTTGTCCAGCTGCCCCTGCAGCTCCTTCACCGTCTTGCTCTCCTTCACCAGCTGCTCCTGGGTTGTCTTCAGAAGCTCCTGCAATTTGGTGGCAGCGCGTCCCAGGTCACTGGTTAATTTCTTCTCTTTTTCCAGTCTCTCCTGGGGGTCAGAGGGTCCAAGGGGATGAGCCATCACACGGCACGCAGCAGAAGGAGCACCTGGCTCTGCCCAAAGGGCCCCCGCTGGCCGCGAACCGGGAGTCCTCCAGAGCCGTGCAGCCCCGCCACCAGCTTCCTGTGACACTGGGGAAAGCTCCCGCGGTGCACTGGGGCTGCTGTGACAGTTTTACTTCCTGGACACAGCCACACTGACTAGTGGCTGCCCAGCATGATCTTGGGGTTTAGGGATCCCGCCACCCTCCATCACCACCAAATGAGGCTGGACCCTGCTCAGGGGGCCTCAAGAGGGCTCCTGTCCCTCTCCCACCCCAGACAGCGACCCTGGGAAGCTGGTGGTGAGAGCCAGCCCCCGGTGGCCCTCCTTTCCTGACCCCCCCCCCCCCCCCCCATTTCTACCTTCAGCTGCGAGACCTCCTCTGCTTCTGAAGACTCGAGGGACCCCATGCTGCGGAGCTTCTCCAGCTCTGCCTGGAGCCGACATGCCGAGCTCTGAGCCTTGGTGGAGACAGGGCAGCAGGCCATGGGCAGGAGGCCCTGCACACCCCACAGGTCCACCGCAGGACGCCCAGCAGGAAGGGACACGGGTTCAAGGTGGGGGGGTAGGGGGGCCGAGGCCGGATGGCCCGGCAGAGTCCCGACCCCCAGCCCCACTGGCCCTGGCACACTGGGGGCTGCAGGGGCAGGGCCTGACCTCCTCAAACTCGGCCGTGAGCTTCTGCCGCAGCGCCTGCTCGCCCTCCAGGTTGGCTTCCGTGCGCTCCAGCTGCGTCTTCAGCTGCGTGGAAACACCACACACAGACTGTGGGAAGCTGGGGAAGGACCCCGGCGGGGACCGCGGCTCCAGCAGGCTCCACCTTCTAGCTGCAACTGGCGCTGCAACTGGCGCTCCCTCAGCCTCTCCCTGCCTCCAGCTGCCCCCATTCCCAGAGCTCCCCCTTGGGGGAGATGGTGCCTCAGCCCCCAGGGACAGAGCTGGGGGACCGAAGAGAGGCGCTACTAGGACCTCTGCTGACCCCAGGTGCCTTTAGCGAGAGCCACGGTGCGAGCCCCAGCCGCACAATTCCATCCCCACCGCTGCTCCTCTGGGGACAGGCCCCTGGGGAGGGCTCTCAACTGCAGTTATTCGGGTCAGAAGTCTGGAGAGCAAGTGCCCTGCTAGGGACGTTGCAGCAAGGGCCACAGCGGAGACCAGACTCCCTAACCGCAGGCCCAGCCTCCCAGCCTCCCTGACTCGCCCTCCCACCCCTCCCGCACACATGGTTAGGATCCAGCGCCTGATACCTCTCAACCTGGCCACTTCCCTGCCCTTTCCTCTGCTCTGGGGCTTCCTCAGAACCTGGGCCGCGCCTGACTGGGCGGCGGGGGGGGGGGGGGTTGGCGGGGGGACAGAGCAGGCGGTGGAGGCTGCGAGTAGCCAGCGTTCAGCCAGAACAGAGGCGTGCCGCCCCTGCTCTCCAAATGGGCAGGACGGGGCCCACGTGGGCTGTTAGTGACAGACATCTGGGGACCGGCTCACCGCCCTAACCTCGACGGGGTCCTGCTCTGCTGGGGGGGCAGCTGGGGACCCAGCTACGTCACCATCCTCTACGTGGCTCTTCATCTCACTCAACTGCTGCCTGACCTGAAACAGGGAGGGGTGGGGGTTTGTGCCAATCACAGCCGGACACGGCCGCCGTGCACACGCGTGCGTCCAGACCCCCTCGGGAGGACGGCAGATGCTCCCGACGGCTGAAGCCCTGTGGAGGACCTGGTCTCGCAACCATGACCCCTCACCAGAGCCAAACTGAGGCCTAGGGGCCATCCCTGTGCTCTGCTCCAAGGCCAGCCGCGGAGCCCTCCGCGGAGCAAGGTGACCGCTGACGGACACGGCGCACGCAGAGCTAAGGAACCGAAAAGGAAGTGAGAGGCGGCGCACGGGCTCCGTACAAACGGCACCACCTAGGTCCCGGATTCCTTTCAGATGCGGTCCGCTGTTCAGAGCCTCTTTGGGGTCTAAGAAAGATGAGGAGAGGACACCTGCCTAATAAGGTCCCCTCACATCAGGGCTCCACCGCTAGGGGCAGGTGACACACCAGGGGGCCCCCAGGCCACGGAGCCTCCGATCTGAAGCAGCAGCTGCGTCACCCATGAAGCTCGGGTGAAGGTTCTAGTCAGGATCAGGGTGGGCCCTCGGTACGAGCTTCCCGGGGGCCTTGGGTGGTCTCGGGCCCCCTCCAAGAGGCACTGCACCAAAGGGCATCGGCAGGCCTGCCCTCTGGCTTCCCTCCCTCCCAACAGCAGCCCCCCAAAGGTGACACCAAGATGCACAGGCTTGTGATGATGAGAAATTCAGGGGTTTTCTCTGCACATGACCCCGACCCGGGCGGCACGCCCAGGACCCGACACCCAGACCTGGCGTAGGCCATCATGGCTTTGGCGAGTGGCCCTCAGGCTCAGGCGACTCGGCCCGGATGGTGCCCGCTCTCCGGTGTGCTGGTTCCGGGCGAGGCCTGAATAAGCAGGGGCGCATTGGGGGGTCCGGCGCGCGTGCCCCAGGGCGGGGGCTGCTGGGGGAGTGCCTGCACCCCGGACCAGACCTGCCGGCTCCTCTCCAAAAACCAGACGTGTTTGTCTTCAAAACTGTCAATTTCTAAGTGGTAACGACTAACTCAAGGTTTTAGGAAAGGCTGCAGATCCAGCAGCATGGGCTGTGGCCGAAGACCCGGGGCTGGTCCTGGCGCAGGGGAGGCCCACCTCCGTGAGGCCTGGCTGACCTCTCCAGGGGCCAGGGAGTGGGTCAGCCACCAAAGCGGACAGCTAGGAGGACCTGAGGCCACCTGCACAGCAGGGAGCCCCACACCTCTGCCAAGGCAGCACCCCAGTCCGGCCCCCGCCCTGGGGTACAGCAGGCCTTCCTGCACGCCCACAGGTTTGACCGAACTGGTCTGAGCCACAGGGCTCACAGGGAGCTGGACTGCCCCCAGCCCCAGCCCTGAACTCCCAGCACCTTCCCCCGGGGCCACAGGAAGTGGAGCGTGAGCACCGGTCCTGGCAGTCACCCCCCAGCTTGCAGCCCCTCCAGCAGGGCCCATCAAAGCCTGCCCCTAGGGGCGCCTGGGTGGCTCAGTCATTAAGCATCTGCCTTCAGCTCAGGTCATGATCCCCGGGTCCTGAGATCGAGCCCAGCATCGGGCTCTCTGCTCTGCAGGAAGCCTGCTTCTCCCACTCCCATTCCCCCTGCTTGTGTTCCCTCTCTCGCTGTGTCTCTCTGTCAAATAAATAAATAAAATTAAAAAAAAAAAAAAAAAAGCCTGCCCCTAATGCTGGATCGGTGCACACCTCCGCTCCACCACGCCGCGTTACCCTTGACGGGGTGGAGAAGCACGACTGGCCAATTAACCACCCACACCCACCCACCCACACACACACGCACTGGCATACACGCGCTCCTCTCCATGCTCACTCACCAGGGCGAGCTCATCACTTTGTTTCTGGGCTTCACTCTTGGCTGCATCCAGCTGAGATTGAGATTCTAATAAAAGTTGCCTCAACTTGGAGAGGAAATGGACCCAGGTGATGGGGAAAAGGAGAAAACCAGTTCAGACAAGCGAACACGACCCGTCGCTGTAACCCACCACCCGAGAACATCACAGAGCAGAGCAGGCAGGCGGGGGCTCCTAGGCCTTCTAGAACCACTGTCCTTCTTGAAGACATCGGGAAGACAGAATCCATTACATGCCTGCCTTGGACTTTCCTTTACAGACTGTCTTGTGAAATAGGCCCAAAGTCTGAGATCAAACCAGCATGGCGGGGAGGGGGCAGGCTTGTGCTTTTGGCTTCCGAGCAGCCAGAAACCAGTATCAGATTTAAACCCGTCTGCCCCCGAAATGGTGTCCCCAGGCCAGGGAGAGAATTCTCCTCGTAAGGCTGCCCTGTCCGTGGGGCCCGCTTTCTGCACCCTGCCCCCTGCCACACCTCGGTCAGCTGGCCCGAGGCCAGGGCCGAAGCCTGAGAACCCAGACGTCGTGCTCAGGTGAGTGAGAGCCAAGGGCGGGGGAGAAAAGCCCAGTGGCCGGGGACCCCATGGGCAGACTCACCCCCGCCACCTCCTTGGCGTAGTTCTGGCACTCGGCGCTGGCGGCCACCATGTGCTTCTCCAGCTCTGCCTCCAGATGTGAGGTGTGCTCCCTCACCTGCACGGACACACGCACACGCACGCGCGCGTCAGACGCCTCCAGTGGGCCCGCAGGAGGCAGTGACCACAGGGAACAGGGTGACGGGGCGACAAGTCTGGCTGCCCAGGGTAAGGGCTGGGAGCCCACCCATGGCCTGTCGGCAACGGGCCGACCAAGGACAGGCAGAGACGAGTCCCTGGCAACAAAACACCTTCCCAAACTGTAGCACTCCCGGGCTCAGACGTGTTCTCAGCCTCAGCAGGGGCGGAGAGGAGAGCTTCAGATTTGCTTGCCAGGTGGATGCCCGGTGGATGCCAGGGGCACCCTCTAGAAGGCCAGGGCTGACGGGGTGTCTGCAGAGACCACTGGGGCCACCTCACACCCCTCCCACGACGAGTCCTCTGCAGGAGCCGCCGTGCACCGGGGCCCCACGGCTGCCTTGGGCCACGGAGCCTGTGAGTGGCTCTCAGAAAAGCAGGACTGACGAGACCCCTTCGCCTCCCTCAAGACATGCAGTCCACGAGGGAAAAATAACTACGGGGGCCTCCATAATAAGGAGAGTGGCCCACTGAGCAGAGCCCCGCACCTACCTGCTCTGAACTTTCAAGTTCTCCTTTTAGCTTCTCTATAATGCCTTCGAGATGTTTCACTGTGACCCGTGACTGCCAAGCAAGGGGAAGGCCCCGTCAAACCTGAGCCCCTGGAAGGGGACGGTCCCAGGACCCAAGCAGGACGGGACACCTCCCGGGAAAGCCCAGTGGTGCCCGCCCACCTGAAGGGTGACCAGCAGCCTCTTCCTTGGGGGGTGGGGAGCTCTTGAGACTGAGGAGTCAGCTATCACTCCACAGTCACACTTGAAGTGATGTCACCAAAACCCAGCAAACTCGCCTCCTGTCTCCAAAGAGACCCATGGGACCGCCACCCGCCCCCATCGGCTTTCCCTCTAGTTTTGATAAATTCTGACCTGTCAGTCTCTGGTAAGTTCTGTTTGAATTCCTAGGGTAGGCGGACCCCCACCCCCCAAGCGACACCTGTGTCACTGACCCTGGGACAGGGTCTCAGGGCCCTTCCTGTACCTTCTGGAGCTCCTCCTCCGTGGCGCTCACTTTGGCCTTCCACACCTGCTCCTCCTCCTCCACGCTCTTCTGCAGGTCCTTGAGCATGCCCTCCTGGGGGGATGGGACACTGAGGCCGGCCCCCTCCCTGGAGACCCTGCCCCCCATGAACACGGCTGCGGCCTCCTGTCCCCTGGCTCCTCTGGGATGGCTGCTCTGATTCTGTCACAGTGTCACGGCGGGAGGAAGGTGGGTCAGTCCTGGAGTGGGGTCTCTGCCAGTGTGCAAATGCAGACTGCGGGCCCCACAAGGGAGGCCACCAGGACTCTCACCTCGGTGGGGTTTGCCACCGGCGCTGACCTCGGTGGCCCCGGGGCAAGGAGCGGGGGATGGGGTCAGGCAGGAGGGCTGGACCTAGCATGGCTCCTGAAGTCACAGAGACAGTGTGGCTTCAGGCCGGCCACCAGCCGCAGGCTCACCTCTTCCTTTCCCAGTCTATCCCATGTCGTGACTGTCTCTGCACCCCAACCCCCCCGAAGAGCCAGCCCCAAACCCGCAACCCAGCCCCCTCCTCAGCTCAGAAGCAGTGAAGGCCTGAGCCCCTCCCTCATCCCCCTTACTGCTCAGCCAGAGAAATGGGGCCCAGGGAGGGACTGTGACTTGTCCAAGGTCACACAGAGCCAGCATCTCAACCCAGGGCTCTCTTCCCCAAGGCCACTGGCCCACCTCCCGCCTGCAGGCTCTGCAAGTTTCCCAGCAGCCCCCTGAGGGCCACCCAGCTGCGAGCCCTACCGTCTCTGCCAGGATGGTGCGGTACTGGTCACACTCGACCTGCAGATTGCTCTGGGTCTCCTCAGCCTCCCTCAGCTTGGAGGCCAGGTCCTGGGGGCAGAAAGGGCCCCGGTTAGCCAAACACAAAGGTTTCGCCCCGCTGCCCAAGGAGACAACTCCGGGCACTGGGGCCAGGGGCCAGCAAAGGGGACGGTGGTGACCCCGGCGACGGGGGGGGGGGGTTCGCGCGGAGAGGGCAGCCATGCTCACCGACGAGGGCTCTGCACTAGCCGGCGGCTGCTTCAGCAGCTCGGGGCCCTTCTCTTGGAGCTCCTGCAGCCACTCGGTGTAACTCTGCAACCACATGCGCAAGGTGGGGCCCAGAGACACTCCCTCTGGGCAGCGGGGTCCCCCGGGGGCCACCCCCCCTCCTACCTGGGGCGCTGAGCTGGAGAGCGCCGGCAGCAGAGCCGACAGGACCTCCTTGGTCTGTGCCTCCATCAGGCTGAGCTGCTTCTCTGATTCCTCCTGGAGGAGAGGGGAGGGCGGCCTTCAGCCCTGTGCTTTGGGGCAACCCCAGGGCGTGTCTGTGGAGATGCCTGGGCCCCACCTTAGCTCTTCGGGGGAGGGACAGGATCAAAGGAGAAGGCGGGAGGTGACACGGGGCTGATGGGGGCGGTGGGGTGGGGCTCAACCTCAGCAGCAGGTTCTGGCCCCGATGGCCTGTGCTGGGTCAGTTGTTTTTTTTTTTAAGATTTTATTTATTTATTTGAGAGGGAGAGAGAAAGAGAAACTGCATGAGAGGGGAGAGGGTCAGAGGGAGAAGCAGGCTCCCCGCTGAGCCGGGAGCCCGATGCGGGACTCCATCCCAGGACTCTGGGATCATGACCTGAGCCGAAGGCAGTCGCTTAGCCAACTGAGCCACCCTGGCGCCCTGTGCTGGGTCAGTTTTAAGCGACCTCCGCTCGGCTAGAGGGACATGGCAAGCTAGCCCATGGCGCAGGCGCTGGCTCCCCTGCCACCTCCCAGTAGGAACCCACACACAATCGGTTCTCAATTTTAGAGCTCTCCACACGAGCTTGTGTGTGCGCGCGTGCGTGTGCGTGGACGACCAAGCTGCTGTGGGGGCCGGGGAGGAGACAGAGGAGAGGCGCATGTCCCAATGGCCACCACTTAGGGGCTACCGCCGGCCAGGAGGGGCCGCGCTCAGCAGCCCCAGAGGGGCAAGGATCAGCAGCCGCAATCTGCTCCGTGGGGGTCACGTCTCCTCCAAGTCTGACTCACCCTGGCTGGCTGTGCCAGGCCAGACCCCAACCGTCCTCCTTAAGGCTCCTGCACAAGGTGCAAGCAAGGGACAGAAGGAGGGCGGAAGGGGCTATAAAGCGAAGCCCCGCACAGCACATGTGTCCCTGGGGACACGTAACACCCCCTTCCCCAGACCCTGGGGAGGTTTCCAGCTAAAGGAAAGTCTTATCTAACCACCCCTCACTGGCAGATTGAGCCAAGATCATGGCTCAGCCGGAGACCTGAGGGGGCACCAGAACTCCAACTGGATTAGGGCCTTCGAGCGGCGTTCTGGAACGTGCACGACCAACAGACGCCCGGCCTGACCAGAGCACCCATGGGATCTGGACGCGAGTCTCAGAAGCGGACCCAGAGATGCAGACAATGCCAGTGGCCTTCTGTGGGTCCCTGACCTCAGGACCCCCATCAGGCCCCGGGGTCATGTGAGTCCAAGGCCAGGGCCAGAGGCCCTGGAGGCCGGCGGCATGGCTGGGAGCAAGCCAGGCGCCGCCTCCCATCACAGCTCCCGCCTTTGTCACAAAAGGCCAACAGGCTCCCGGGTCACCTCTGGGGAGTCTCCAGACAACTGCCCCAGAGGGACCCGAGGCCAGCTCTCCATCTCCCACCTTGACTTGGGGCCTCGGTTGATACAACCTTCAGGCTTCCTGGGAAGCTCATGAAAGTCCCTGCAAAGCTCCTGATAACAGGACAGACGTGCTTTCTGCATGAGCAAGGCTGGGAGGGGAGGGCTGTGCCTGGGGCCTCTCATCAAGGACACACACAGGCCGAGAGAGGGGGTGGGCGAGGCCCTCACTGGCCACCTTCCCCCACCCTGCTGCCCCCACCAGAGCTCAGCGCTGGCTCTCGGCCCGCTCCAGAGGCAACGTGGGGGCCCTGGACACAGAGACACCCACAATCCCCCCACCTGGGTGGCGCAGAGCTTGGGACCCATCGGGCTCCAGGGACCAAGTGCTTACTGCTAAAGACAGCCTTCCCTCTGTGGTTTACTGTAAAGCCCGGTCACAAAACCCTTGGGGCCACGACTTCAGAGGCCCCGAGGAAGTGGCAGGGGGGGGAAAACAACACGAAGCAAGTCCACAGGACAGCCCAACCTCGGACTCACTCAAAGGCAGTCAGCCAGGTGGGCTCACAGCCCCCACCGCCTGTCTCTGTGCCCTGCCAGCAAAGGGCCCAGCTCAGAGAAAGCACCAAGAGTATGTTTCCCCCTTCACCTCAAGGAGAAACGAAGCAAAGGAAGGGGGAGGAGGAGGGCAAGGAGGAAGGTGCAGGGGCACAGGGCACACTGTCTGCCGGCCCTGGGGCCCCTGGCATGGGTTTCTGAGGCTCCACGGCCAAGGCTGCTCTGCACACAGTTTGTGTGTTTTATGTGGTTTGCTAAGCCAGCAGGTGAGGCTGAGCGCACAAGACTCTGACCTTGGCCTGGGTCAAGGAGCGTAGCTTCTCTTCGCAGGCCCTCTCGGCCGAGGCCAGGGCCTCCATGGCCTTCCAGTTCTTCTCTCGGAGGTCCTGGGAGGAGATGTGGGAAAGGTCAGTGGCCAGGTGGGGGCAGCCGCCGACACATCCCCCACAAGCTGCCTCAGCCAGGCTCAGCAGGGCGGGAGGACCGTCCCTGACCCCCACTTGGGAGCCCATAGGGAGCTGCGAAGGGACAAAATGCCCTTTGTCTTGGCCCATGTTGCGGGCCTCCCTGGGGCAGCCCGCTATGGATTGGCTGTGGTATGAGGGCGTGAGGAGGTGCGCATCCTTTCAGGGAGGTTCTAGTCTGAAGGAGACAGAAGAGAGGGTCAGCCTGGCTCCTCAGACAGAGGCTCCTGCCACCGCTGAGTGGCTCTGGCCATGCCAGGCCCAGGGAGGTGCAGGCGGGGGCTCCCCGAGGAAGAGCAGATGGGGCAGCCAGCAAGCCTGGGCTGTGTGAGGAGCAGTGAGGGGCAGCCCGGCGGGGAGGATGCAGCTAAGACCCCTCCGCACCCCTGCAGAGGAAAGGGGCTTTTCTATCCCCTTCTCCCGACACCAGCCTCCCCACTCCAAGGCAACCACGTGCCCCAGACCAGACCAAGCAGGACATCCCAACCCCATCAAGGGCTGGGAGGTGGGGCAGGGGAGGGGGCTCCACGCTTGGGCATAGGTCCCAAGCCCACCCAGTGGGCGGCAGCCCTGAGAATGTGATGGACCCAAGGGGAAAGGAGGCCTCGCCAAGCCCCCGGAAGTCGGCAGGCTTCCAGCCACGAGTAGCACGATGGAACGTGAAGAGGTGGCCAACCCCCTTCCTGAGGGATAAGGGCTGCAGTTCACACAAGCCCAGCCTCATGCCCGCGCCCCTCAGCACTCACGTTGTTCTTCCCTTTCTGCTGCTCGACGGCCTCCTTGAGCTCAGTGGCCTCCTCCTCCAGGCACCGCACCTGGGACTCCAGCTCCTTGAGGCTGAAGGGAGAGAGGGACGGCACCGCTGGGCTCCCAGTGCCCACAGTGTCCCCAGGCCCTGTCTCTGCAGGGCCCCTTCTGCTGCTTGGACACCCACCCAGAGCCACTTGGCTGGGGTCAGTCCCCTCCCGCTGCCCCCAACCACCTCACAGGGCACAAGCTTTCAGCGGAGCCCAAGGAACCACCCCCGCCCCATCCTCCCCACTCATCTCAACGGCCCGGGGGCCTGGCTGCATGCAGCCCCAAAAGGCCACCAGAGTTCTGCCTGGTGACACAGGCTGCTGGGATGGCAGAGGTCAGAGCAAATGCAGTGGCCAGGGAAGGGATATACCCAGCCAGCTTTCTCTTCTAGTGAACTGAGCCCTGTCCCTTGGTACACAGCTCCTACTCAATGTGGTCCTGCTCTGTTCCCACAGAACATGTCAGCTGGCCCTCCAGAGACATGGGCGGGGCCTTCTCACAGGACTACTGAGCTGGAGACTCATGTGGCGCTGTCCCCTCCCCCCACCCCAGCCCCCAAGCAAGACTCCGGACGCCACTGTTCTCCACCAAATACAGCAGAACCATCCTTCGTCCAAAACCTAACTCTGCTGAGATCCAAAGGCTCCTCCCTCAGGTCTCTGCCCAGGCTCCGGGGAATCAGCCCCAGATGACCCCCAGACGCCATGGCACAGGTGAGATGTCAGTCCCATCTTTTCATGCTTCTCTCCACGCTCAAGAGCCCAGTGGGCTTCGAGCACCCTCATTATCCAGAGAGTGAGAGGTTGATGCTGCTAGAGCTGGCCTAGCCATTCCGAGGAACAGGCTTCAAACAGGCACTTTCGTATGTCAGGTTCTGCATTAAGTTTTAGGACAGGGAAGGTCCGAGGAACACATGAAATCTAAAGTCTAAAAGTGATTAACTTGGATTTGAAATTGGGAAGGAAGCCCCCACCCAAGGATGTGCCCACCGGAAGGGGCTGCTGCCAGCCTCAGGGGGCCGCTGCCAGCCCGATGAGGACATATTGACCTGTATTTGTTCTCATGGGCCACGGTCAAAAACGCTTTGAAAACCACCATTCTAACGCATCTTAGGGCTGAGCAATCTAAGTGCAGGCTGAGCACCCTGCCTGGGAGTGGCCTCCCAGCATGGCACTGCCTCGCCTCGTTACTCTAAACCGGCTTTCGGGAAGGCCTTCAAGTCAGCTGACTCCTTGGGTCTTGGTTTCAGGCCCAAGGAACCTCTGACCCCACCCTTAAAGCTGTGCTGGGAGCCCTCACAGCTTTTCCCTCAAGCCCCCTGCGTCATGTAAGCGCCTGCAGCAAACCACCCCACGAGCAAACCCAAAAGAACAAGCCCCCGAGGAGGAGGAGGCAGCTGGCAGGTGGCAAGGACACGCCGACGATCACCCCCTGGGTGGCCACTGCCCGAGTTCCAGAACACCGGGGTGGGATCACTCATCTCCACCCAGAACAGGATGGCCTGACCTAGACACAATTTTCTGACAAATTCAGAACACTTAAAAAACCAATTTCTGCTAAACACATCTGCACGCTGCAAAAAATTAGGATTAACCATATTTGCAAGGTGACTTAAGCACCCTACACATTTGCTGTGTGCTCCCTGTGTGGTCCAAGAATCTGATCTTAAAATACAAAAGCAAAAAAAACCCCCCAAAACCCAAAAAACCCTAATCAAACACAACCTCTCTGCTCCAACAAATACCACGAGAAACGAAGTCCACCTGAGCTTTCTGCGAAGCCGCACACTGGGAAACGGACATGGAGAGCTTGGTTCTGGGTCTTCCACAAAGCATTTTGGGCTCTCTGGCTTCCTTCCTCAGCCCCCAAACATGGAGCCTGAAGCTAAGAAAGAACCAGGGCCAGGGCCTGAGGAGGCAAAGGGGAGGTGACTCACTGGCAGCCGCCCAGGGAACCTTGTCAGCTGACAGTCTGGGCCACCCTTCATGCCTCTCCGCCGGTAGCTACCCTGTGGAGCCCTGGCCATGGCAGCCAGGACCCAGCTCCCAAGCCTGTGGCCATCTGCCCAGGGATGCATGTTCCAGAGGTGACGGCCAGGGACTCAGAGCCCCCCAACTCAAGCCATTCCCCCCAGGTGTCGGCTCCAGCCTTAGCAACAGCAAACGAACAGTCCCCCAAGCACAGCCCGGTGTTGGGTCACTCACCAATGCCGAGAGAAAACAAGGTCTGTCAGCACTGAAGTTACCTTGTGCACAATCCTGTGGCTTAGCTCCCAACTGCACCGACATTGCAAATCTGGGCAGAAAGCCGAGTGACCCCTCTCCCCCAACCCGGGTTCTCCATCTGGGTGTATAACCCTCGCCTTGGAGACCCTCTGACCAGCTAGTCCTTCGTCCAAGACACAGATGGATGGACAGACGGGAGGAAGCAGAAGGTCTAGAACCCCCCCGGCTGAGGCACCTGCCACTCACACACAGATGAGTCTCGCTCCTCCAGAGGAGGCAAGGAGCTCTTTGCAAGGATGACCCTCTTTCTTGCCCAGGTCTGTTCCCTGTCCTCAGGGCCACTGGAGGGAGCGGAGAAAGGCAAGGGCCCCTGTGGCGGCTTTGTCAGGGGTCTGTGCGCCCCATCAAAAGGCCTGACTGCCCCAGGCTGAGGCTGTGGCCCTCCGTTTCCACTTACCGGGCCTGCTGCTCCGCCTGGCTGGCCTGGAACGAGAGACAGAAAGCGCTGTAGTCACCGTGAGACCAGCCCCCTGTGCCAACTAGTCAGGACAGGGCCCCATCCACTGTCAGCCCTCTCTACTCGGCAGGATGGACTGTGGCCTTCTCCCTCCCCTTCCACAGGCTGACCTGGGCGGCCTGGGTGTCCCGGGCCTGGCCCGCCTCCAACAGGGCCTCAATGGACCGGATTCTCTCCGTGAGCTGCGAGTTCTCGGCCCTTGCCTCTTTGAGCTGCCCATGGAGACCGGTCAGCTCCTCGCACTTGCTCTTCACCTCCGCCTCGGAGGACTGCAGTTTGCTGTGCAGCTCTGAGGGAAAGGACAGCAAGGGTGGATAGGGGCGGGAAACACTAAGATGGACACCCCCACCACCTCTCCTCTGCACACAGCACCCAGGGTTCCCTCCCCTGACCCCTCTGTGTGCCTAGGCTGCTAAGACACAGTTGTGACCATTGGGGCATCTTACTAGCTGATGGACAAAGTACCTCTCTAGGGACCTTTGCTCTCTAGGACACATGATGGACACAAAGGACAAAGCCTTTGCTCTCTAGGACACATGATGCCCTCAGATCACTCCTGGAAAAATGCTGGAAATCTAAAATGGATTCCAGCCGGAGTTGTTAAACATCTGTTCTCTGGGAGACTGGCTCGTACCAGCCGAGTTCTGCTCGGGCACCTGGAAGCCAGCATTCCCGCCAGCACCCCCAGTCTCCTAGTCCAGCTGCTCCACTTCCCCGTGCCCCCCACTTCTCACAGGCCAGCGAGGCCTGTGGCTTCCACATCCACCACCTCCCAAATCCCTCCCTGGCTCACCAGCACCCCTGGGGCCGCCTGAGCCCAGCCTGTTGCCTTTGAACACAATGACTGCAAAAGCTCCAGCCCTGGTCCCCTGAGCCACTCCTGCTCCTTTGGTCCATTCTCCACCCAGCGCCAAAGCATCCGGAAGTACAATGGGCTCATGCCATCTCCGTCCCAGACAGGGTGCTGAGTGCTCCCACCACACCACCCAGCACCCAAACTTCACAGGGAGGGGGGTGACCTGGGCCCTGCCCTCTGGCCCCACACTGGCCAACTGCCTTCTTGTTCCAGTCACACCTACCTTATGCATCTGTTTCTTACACAGGCCAAGTTCAAGTTCATTCCCATTCTCAGGGGCCCTACGCTGGCCATTCTGCCTCTTCCTGGTCTTTATGAGACCAGCCCCTCCCTTCCCGTCACCCAGACTTGACTTGAACATTCCCTCTGCCTCGGACAGGCTTCCCTGATCACCCAATCTAAAGCCACACCTGGCCCATTCAGAGGTCAGCAAACTACCCCAAGGGCTACTCCTGGCCCACTCTCTGCTTTTGTAAATAAAGCTTTATTGGAACACAGCCAGGTCTGTCTGTTTATACCTTGTCTGGGGCTGCTTTTGCATTAGGGCAGCAGAGCTGAGCAATTGTGACAGACCCCATGCATGGCTCTTCAAAGAAATAGCACACCAACCCTGCTTTGGGTCACGTTGGCTATTCGAAGTCTGTAGAGCTCAGCGCTACGTGACTGGTCGATGCATGGCCATCTACCTGTGTCTGTCTGTCCTGCTAGAACGGGGCCCGGCTGCCTCTGCTTCACTCCTGGCCAAACCCTGGGTGCCCATGGCAGTGCTCAGCCCATACTCATGAGCCATCACTGGCCCCCTCTGCTCTATTTCTCCAGGGGCCCTCGGCATCCCCCACTACGCCACGCTCTTCTGATGGCAAAGGTCACCTACAGGCCTAGGGAGACCGCGGGCCCACCTTCTGAACCCGGCCTCTTGGGCTGAGTGAGCCAGCAAAGCCGGAAAGGTCCAAAAGGAGGCAGTCGAGAAGGTCGGCGAAGGCCTCAGGGTGCTGCAGCTCACCCCGAACCGCAGCTCCAGGCTGGGCCCCGTGGCAAGGGAGGCTCCAGCTGGAGGCACCTTCCACACCTCAACTCCCCAGCCCAGCCCGCAAGCTCTGCCCCTCGCACCCAGCGCTCATAAGCTCCACCCTGGCACCCGGTCCTGGCGGCTCTGCCCTGCCCGCCCCCCAACGCTTCACCTGGCGGAGCGCTACCACCACCTCACGACTCCCCGAGCGGCAGAGTCAGGGATCCCATGCCGCCTCACTCGCCAACAGGGCTGGCTCACTGTGGGGGTTCCAGCCTGGCAGCGGGGCCGGGGCGGTGAGCGGACCCACATCTGGCGCAGGTCTACAGGCCCGCTCGGGGCCTCGGACCAAAGGGGCCGCCCTCACCGGCCGTCCGCTGCTCCTGCTCCCGGGCCTTCTCGGCGTCCGCCCGCAGGCCGGCATGGCTTGTCTGGGAGCGGCACAGTTCCCGGCTGACCTCGTCCAGGCGCTTCTGCAGGGCCTCCGCACTCTCCTTGTGGGACGCCTGGGGACCGGGCAGACGGAAGAGGGCCGTGAGGAGGCCGGACGGAGGCTGGACCCTCAGCTCGCTCTGAGGCCAAGGACCACAGAGAGCTCTTCACATCCTGCCAAGCCGCCCCAACAACCATTATAAAATGCGCCTGGGCTTCTGATGTCGGCTCACCCACGGAGAAGGCCAGGAGGGCCCCCCACCCCGGCACCTGAAGAGTAAATTCTCGGGGAGGGGCCCCAGGTGAAGAAGAGTGGTTGCAAACAAGAAAAAGCCCCATTTCGACGTCAGTGTGACACAGAAAGGCTTCCTGCGACCTAAACCTCCAGTCTAACTTGGAGATTTCCTATGTGGGCCCTTCCAAGGTCCACATCTACTGAGCTCATTTTCTGGAAAAGCCCTATTCTAGGCATTGTGTGTGCATTGGTATGGTTAATCCCCATCCGGCCCATGACGCAGGTACCATGGTCATGCCCGTGTTACAGATGGGGACACTGAGGCTCTGAAATCCCCAGCAGATACCAGGGGCCTCATGGACAACCCCAGGACCACAGGGAAGGCAGCCACACGCCCCGCCCTCCCTCACCACCTGTGGTCAGCCGCTCCCAGAATCTCTGGTGTCAGGGAGGAGATGGGAGTCTCTGTGGCCACAGGCTGCGGATGGGAGCCCAAGGCCTCGGAGGACAGGAGACGCTCAGCATCTGGGGCTTACTGGTGAAAGCCAGGCCGAGGCCTTGGTCCTTTAGAAATGGCACACGTTAATGGTGGCAAGCTAGGGGCCAGAGTGGAGGTTCCAGCCCCAGAAGCAGAACTATCCAGAAACCTTTAAAACATAATCATGGCCAGGCCCACCCCGGGGGTGCTGATCTCACTGGTAGGGGCAGACCTCCCTTACATGAAAATCAGCACACACCAAATTATCCATCTCCATTCCACCCAAACCATCCAAACCGTGTTCCCTTTTAGTACCTTGTACACACCCAAGCATCAGTCCTCACGTCTGTCGTGTTAGTACCTTCCACAAGACAGCCCCACTGTCCCATGTGCTGTGGCCCAACTTCTGTGACTGAAGAAGGGCCCACAGGATTTCCTCCTCATCCCGAAAAGTTAAATGCACAGCAGGCGTGACATCAAGGCTCCCCACACCCAGTCATCCTGCCCCCAAACTGGCCAGCTGGGGGATCCAGAAGTCATCAGGCCAACAGGCATCAGCAAAGCCCCTGGGCTGATGTTGCCCAGTGCACTTTGGGGACGGGGACCACCTTCCTCCCTCTGAGGGAGAACAGCCAATTTCCTGGGAAGACAAGAGCTTCCAGGCCACAGCCAGAGGCTGAGAAGGAAGAGTACATGCCCAGCCCCGAAGCCAGAGACGGCGGTACCACAGGTGGGGGCCAACAGCGCTGGGGCTAGACCCAAGGGTTTAAACCCCGCCTCCGCGTGAACTTGGGACCAGTTACTTAACTTCTCTGTGCCTCAGATTTCCTTACGGGTAATTACAGATAATAGCACCTACCTCATGGGGTTAGGATGCGAATTAGCCGAGTTAACGCTCACGGAGCACTGAGGACAACGCTTACCACGCTGAAAGCACCCATTCCTTGCAACCTAGCTCTCCCTGTTACTAGCGAGACCCAGGCTGAACGTTCCTGCCCGAGCCATGCATGGGCCGCCCGTTGCCAAAATCCTGGCTGCCAGCGATGACCCAAAGTGGCTGAGCAAGCTCTGGTCTGTCACCACCCGGCACAGAGTGGGCGGAGTGCGCAGGGCGCCGAGGGGGCGGCTCCCTCACTCACCTGCAGCTGCAGGACCTGCTTCTCGAAGGCGGCCGTCTTGGTCTCCAGAGCCTTTCGCTGCTGCTCCTCCTGCCGTGCAGCCTCCGACTTCTCCACCAGCTCCTTGCTGACCTTGCTGAGCTCCTGCCGGAGCTTGGCCAACTCGGCGTTCTGCCTGCAAGACAGCCACCAGCCCCCAACTGCAGGGCAGAAGCAGCCTCGGGTCCGCTCCCGCCGGCCCCAAGAGCTGCCCCTGGGTGATGGGGGCCGGAGGGCGCGCCTTCCCTCCAGGGCACCTGCTCTTTCACGAGTGGTTGCCCAAGTCCTGAAGCCATTACCGAAGCCTCTTGTACTCTATAGTCGTGTTGAGTTCTGATGTGTGTTGGTGAAGACGTTCTCCGACCGGCACAGTGTGTGGACCATACAGAGCAAAGAGCAAAACGTGCACGGCAATATTCCAAGGCAACCCCGCCCAGAAACAGCTGAAAATTCAGAGAAAGGGGGCAAGGCACCCCTTCTCCTCACTCCTGATCTAGAACCAAACAAGCTCCAGATGCAGGCTGACTGGCCACAGTACCCCTGCAGGGCAGGGAGGGGGCAGCCAGCCGGAACCCACGCGCCCCACTTCCCTCGCCGACTAGACCACAGCTAGGCCCGCAGGCCACCGGAAGTGGGGAGCTGAGGCACTTGACCAAACAGACCCTTCAACACTGTGCAAAAGCTGGATCTCAGGACCTGTGACAAGTACAGAAGTGAAAGAAGGAGACTTGATTAAAAGAAGAAAGGCAGCTCCAGACCTGCCTTCCCCAGTGTGAGGAGGCCTCCTTCACTAGGACACAAGACACCTCTTCAAGGCAGGATCGACTGTCCAGCCAAGGGCCAGTACCAGGATAGACAAAGGGGACAGACAAGACTGCCCACCACGCTGCAAGGTGGCAGCAGACCAGGTGGAGGCAAGAAGCCCGGCCAGGAGCAGCTGTGCTCTGCTGGTCAATGCGTAGGTGGCTCCCACCTCTCTGCATCTGGCTTTTCCCAGCTGCACCAGGGTGGCCATCCCAAAGCCCTCTGCAGGGCCATCAGCTCACGCTCTAGAAGGCCAAGATTCAAGACGGGAGGACTTGCAGGAAAGGCTGGACTCCAGCACCCGGGGGCCGAAGGTAGGAGGCTCGGTGGGTGGCCTTTGGGACTGCTCTGGAGCTCTGGGCAGGGCCCGGGGCCACCAGCCACACACAGGGCAGAGCTTCCACGAATGAGTCAGTGGCTGCCACCTCAGAGTGACAGGTCTACAGGCTCCTAGCTTTCTCAGGAGGCTGCAGTGGATTCTACGTGACAGGGGATGCCAGAGCGTCCCTCCCTCCCCACATTCACCTTCTGCTTGTAGCTGCTAAGGAACCACAGCCACCCCACCCCCCCCACCAACCAACCCCCAGCCTGCTGACAGGCCAGGCCAGAGACAAAGATGTGCACGCACACACACCCAGAGGGGACCTCCAGACAGAAGGGGAAGGAGGCCTTTAGATCAGAATCTGCCCCCCGCCCGGCTCCCGGCAAAACCAGACACACGGACACAGACTCCCCTCCCCGGTCCAGCTCCTGGGCCAACAGTGTCCCCACCTGACTTGCAGCTAAAGGACAGAGAACACCAGTGCCCTCTGTCTTTGCCAGCGCCCCTCTCGGCAACCGGGAATGCTCTGGGGATGACACAGAACCCCAGAAAGTCCCTTTGGGAGACTTCAGGTCAAGAGAAGGCAAGAAAGTGTGACTCAAAAGAAAACGCAGTGGGGCTTCTTCTGGGCCAGCCTGTTGAGACTGCAATGCTCAAATCAGAAGTCTGAGCCACGCTGCCCTTCATTTGGTGAGGTCACTGCTGCCCCGGGGGGTCGGCTGGCTCACCAGACCCCTGGAACTTGAGCTCCTGACAGGCAAGGCTGAGAGCAAGAGCCCCGCTAAGCCAGCCGGGCCGCGGGCTGTGGAGGTATTTACTCCTTACTACCAGTGCGGCAGAGGCAAATGTCCCTTCCTGCACAGGAGCCCCCATCTCCAGTGGAGAATCCAGGGGCTCAGGCCTACAGAGGTCCCCATATCCCCACCAAACTCTGATCCTGGACACTCTGCTAGCCCCTGATACTCTGGGCCAGCATCAGAAGTTTTGAAAAGCCTCCTATCAGGATGTTGTGAAGACGGACATGAAAGAAATATCTGCTCCCTGGGAAGTCCAGATGCCGGCACCGGCCGGGACCTGAGAGGCCCCTGATCACATGGACACTGGGCCCGGGCAGGCTGGGGCTCGCCAACTCTCCCTGGGGCCTTGACCACGTGTGAGGATGCCGGCCATGCACCGGAAGGCTCGGCCACTCAGAACCAGACAGGGGGATGGAGGGTCAGGCCAGAGACCTCAACGGGGTGGGTGTGCAAGGGCACCGCCAGCCCCATGTGCTCACGTGGGGGGCCCACGCAAGGCTGCCACACCTGCCCCACATCCAGTAAGAACCTAGAGTGCACCTGCACAGCCTTGAGGGAGGCTTGGGGAACCCTCCCCATCTCCAGAGCCCCAGACACGGGCCCTCGTGCTGTCTGAAGGGGGTGCTGAGCTTACTTGCTCTCCACCTGGCTCGTGGCCTGGTTCAAGGCATCCCTCAGGATGGAGTTCTCCTGCTGCAGTCGGGCCAGCTGCGTGTTGGGGCCATTCTCCAGCTGCTCCTGAAGAGTCCGGATCTGGAAGTCAGTGAAGGGGCATCAGAGACAGCCGGCTTCTGGAGCCAGGCCAGTGAGGTCCCAGCCCACAGACAAATGCACCGAGGGCACTACCTTCTCCACACCAGAGGTGAGGAGGACCCCTTAAAACTGCCCAGTGCCTACTGGGTATTTACCCCAAAGATACAAAAGTAGGGATCTGAAAGGGTATGTGCACCCCGATGTTTATAGCAGCAATGTCCACAATAGCCAAACTGTGGAAAGAGCCAAGATGTCCATCGACAGATGAATGGATAAAGAAGATGTGGTCTATATATACAATGGAATATTATGCAGCCATCAAAAGGAATGAGATCTTGCCATTTGCAACGACGTGGATGGAACTGGAGGGTATTATGTTGAGCGAAATAAGTCAAACAGAGAAAGACATGTATCATATGACCTCACTGATATGAGGAATTCTTAATCGCAGGAAACAAACTGAGGGTTGCTGGAGTGGGGGGTGGGGTGGAAAGGATGGGGTGACTGGGTGATAGACACTGGGGAGGGTATGTGCTCTGGTAAGCGCTGTGAATTGTGCAAGACTGTTGAATCTCAGATCTGTACCTCTGAAACAAATAATGCAATATATGTTAAGAAAAAAAAAAGAAGAAGAAGAAGGTAGCAGAGGGGAAGAATGAAGGGGGGGAAATCGGAGGGGTAGACGAACCATGAGAGACGATGGACTCTGAAAAACAGAGGGTTCTAGAGGGGAGGGGGGTGGGAGGATGGGTTAGCCTGGTGATGGGTATTGAGGAGGGCACATTCTGCATGGAGCACTGGGTGTTATGCACAAACAATGAATCATGGAACACTACGTCTAAAACTAATGATGCAATGTATGGGGATAATATAAGAATAAAAAAATTAAAAACAAAAAACAAAAAACTGCCCAGTGCCAGCGTCTGAGGCGGGGGGACCCCCAGCACGCGTCTCCTCTCTCCCCTCCGCCTCCCTGTTGACAGCCTCCAGGCAGCAAGCACTCAGCCCGAGCCGCAGGCCCGCTCCGTGCTCGCTGCCTCTGACAAAGCTGTGTTAAGTGCTCTGACACCAAGCCACAGCCTACGGTGGCCCCGAGGGAGCCTCATTTCCTGCCCTCTGAAGACCGTCCCCCCCCCTCCCAGCATCCTCCAGCGCCCACTGACCGGGCCCCCCAGCTGCGGCCCACCTTGCCCTGCAGCTGCTGCACCTCCTTCACGTGCTCCCGGTAGCTGGCCTGCATGCGCGCCTGCACGGCTGTGATCTCCTGTTCCCGGGCCACGAGCTGCTTCTTCACCTTGGCCTCCCCGGCTGCTGCCTTAGCCTTCTCCGCGGCCAGCTCCTAGGAGAGCGCGGAGGGCAGAGAGGCGGTTAGGCGAGCGAGGGCGGGAGCCTGTCCGGCGGGACCAACGTCCTCACAGCCCACACATCACCTCATCACCTGGGGCTGGCCTCCCTCCTGAGTTCCCAGACACAGCAAGCCGACCACCATAGAGAACCAGCAGGAGACAACGAGGGGTCCCCGGAAAACCCTGCTGGCCTCACCGGTTGGAGGCTCGATGTCAGGCTTTGGCCACATGAAGGCAGCGGACCCAGAAAGCTGTGTAAACACGCCACATGGTCTTGTGCTCTCCTGGACTACTGGTTCAGCCCTGCTGGGGTGACGGCACCCTGGCTAGGCTGGGTCCCAGACATCCGGGCCCCGGAACGGCCTACTCGAGGGCTTGTATCAGGACCGAAGAGGCAGTGAGCCTTGATGCTGGGGCGGGGAAAGAGACAATGCCCGTCCCACCATGACTAGGAGGTTGGCCCCACTCCTGGAGGGCCTGGGTCTCCAGTGCAGCTGCTCGGTCCTTCCACCCAGCCTAGGGAGCACCTGCTCTGCTCAGCATCAGATGCCCATAATGAGCACAGGATGCTGGGCCTGAGGACCCAAAGCCTCAGGCAGAGGCAGAGCACAGGGTGGGAAGGGCTGGTCAAGGGAGAGGGGCTGGTTGGAGTCTATGTCATTCCTGAAAGAATGGCAATGGCCGGAAGCCATGGAAAGCAGAGTGACAACTGAAGAAAGGCCCTTGGGGCTGGGGGTGCTCCCCGTCCAGTGGGCCTCCAGCCAGGCTGACAACTACTTGGTGTGGGCCCAACTAACCTGGGTAACCACGGTGACCAAGCATCTCACAGACTCCAGGCCCTGTCCCATCCCTATCCCAGGCAGGAGACCAGAGAAGTGGGAAATCCTCTTGCTCTCCAGGCCAGGGCTGCCAGGGAGACCCATCCCCAAGGGCCAGAGTGTCCCCCGGGGCTGGGACGGGAGCAAATCAGAGGCTAGGGGAGGAGCTAGGCAGATGGGGTGGCCGCTGGGCGCCAGAGCTGCTATGGGTGCCCGGCCTTCCCTGAGACCATCTGGGACCCCATGGCCTCACCATTCACACAATCATCTTCCTGGCCCTGGCCAGGGGGCAAGCCCACAGGAGCATGAGGTCCACGCCAAGGGACACTTCACTGATTATCTACCGGAACGGGAGAGGTGGCCACCACTGTGCATCCACTCTGACACAAGCGGGTGTCTCACTCCTTCCTCTCAGTAAGATGGGGGTCACGATCCCCATTTTACAGCTGACCTCACGGAGCCCTGGGGGAGATACGTCACCCAGGGCTGGGAAGGCTTCCTCTGAGCTGTGTGCTGGCCCTGGGCCTCGGTGACCACTCACTAACAAGCAGCCTGCGAGGCCAAGCCAGGCAAGGTGGCCAGGATCACAGGGGACAGATACAATGACACATGCTTGCAGTGATGACCTCCAGAATCTGGGAGAAGAAAACAGGGCTCTGGAAGGCTTCCCAAGGGAGGGAGGCCAAAGGAGTCTTCAAGGATAAGGAGAAAATTTCCAACCAGCTACACAGTGAAAGGCCTCTGAGCCTAACGAAGGGACAGGAGGAGAGGCCCAGGGGCGGCAACGAAAGGCCACGTGTTGGGGGAGCGGATGGAGTGGGCGCTCAGGGGTGCAAGCTCTGGTCTGAGGATTAGGAGCCACTGACAGAGCTTAAAGAGGGCCTCACGGGACCACGTCAGCAATCAGGAGCCCAAAAGGGCCTCCTGGGGCCTCCTGGGGCTGCAGGGAGGAGGGTATGGCCAGGGGAAGGGGGCCTGGCTGGACACCTCAGAGCAGGATGGGTAATGAGCACCAAGGGGGTGTCCCCACGTGTCTCAGAGCCCTGCAGCTTGTAGACTGGGAACTACTCTATCAGGTGGGCTGCCACTGTGGTTTTGGAAATCTTGTCAAGCGGCCACCACCGAGAGAGAGAGCAGTAAATGTCCAGCATGAGGGGCAGCATCTAAGGGCTCTCCTGTGGGGTACACTCCCACCTTGCACCCGCTGCCCTGCCCTCGGTGGCTGGAGACCCCAGGAATGGAGAAGAAACAGGCCACTGTGACTGTCAGAGGCTGCACCCACTCATGCATCACACCTCCAGCTCAGCCTAAATTCAAGGGGGCAGGCACAAGGAACTAGCCAGACAGCCACACGGCCGAGCAGCTGTGGGAATGCTCGCTCCTGTGATCACTTGACCTTTATTTGCGGGGGGAGGTCAACAAATTTCACAGGGATTTCTCAGTTTGTCCAGAAAGAGGATACAGAAGGAAGGCCCCCCAAAACCAGACTTAACCACTGGTGTGCTGCCCAGCTGGCCCTCTTTCATGGCACATCCGCTCTAGCCCATGGCGCACCACCAGCCAAGTGGGGGAGGCTGCACAGCCAGCTCCTGGCAGCAGGGCGAGTGGCTCCCCCTGCATTTAACCAACGAGCCAAGAAGGGCTCACATGAAGGCTGCATGCGGAGAGTCTTGACAGAGACGATGGGGCCCACCGGGCAGAAGCCTACTAAGCTCTAAGGAAGGCCAAAGAGACCTGCCTTTTTCTTTTCTTCTCCTGGGTGGAGCATTAACCAAGAGTAACCACCCAGAGGTTCATCTTCTGCTCTTGCCATCCCCACTGCACAAACTTCACGTCCCTCCAACTGGGGTCAGAAACTCAGGCTGCCTTGTTTCCAACTATTCTCGAACAAGCAGATGGAGGGGCCCTGAGGAAGGCCAGACCGCATGGGACATCACCAGTCCTAGGCCATCTCCCTGGGCCTGCCGCCCAGACAGAAGAGGCAGGTAAGCGGCGGGAGGGTGAGAGCAAACCACAGAATTTTACTGAAAAAGACAGCTTTCGAACTGGGTGTAACCAGCCCCGTAGGGCTCTCAAGAGAGAGGCATGGGACAAAGCCCAGTGAGTTCTGACAGGGGTGGCCGGGGGTGAGGGGAGTGGCCCCTTGTGTCATGTGTCCTGACACATCGTGAATGACGCCCCCAGCCCTTGGCGGCAGCACGGACCCATGACTATCATTCAGGAAGTACAAGTGTTACCTGGGTGGCAAGCCGTCAGCTGATGCTAAGGAGCCAGCCCCTTCCCCGCAGGTCTGCTCCACAGACAGCAGAAAAGGGGAGGAGAGCAGCTCCTTCACTCCCCTCCCCACAAGTTTTTGCTCCAATTTTCAACAAAACCACCTTGGATCCACTGGGCCCAACCTCCTTTCAGGGTGCATACCCTAAAAAGATAGCCCGTCACAAACTGAGGGCCCTAAGCCCCAACTTAACATCCATGTGTTCTTAGACACGTGGTCATGGGGGTGCCGCCACCCCACAGCTAGCCAAGGGCCACCACAGGCGATCCGGCCGCAGGTTGTCAGGCTCCCAGCCAGCCACAGACACCCCAGTGCAGGGGGGCAGTCACCAGCCGGCAGGCCCGAGCCAGGCTCCAAGGCGGGAAGGCCGACGCACGATGCGGGGGCAGCACTGGCCACGGCCCGGGGGTGCTCGGGACAGGGCGCGCACGCTGCTGTACCTTGTTGAGCTCCCTCAGTTTGCTCTTGGCGACAGCCGCGTCCTCCTGCTCTGTGGCCAGCAGCTTCTCCTTCTCTTCCAGCTGGCGCTTCAGAATTGCCACGGGGTCGCCCTTCTGAGTGGCCTACAAGTGCCCACAGAGCAGTGTTAACAGAGGGGCTGCGTCCCCCCGCCCTAGCAATCAGACCAGGACCCAGGACAAGAGACAGCAGGGCCCTGATCAAGCGGGATGGGGCTTCTAGATGAGCCGGTTCTATCCTGACTCCACTCACTTCTGGGAAAGGCACCCCGACCTCAGCCACCCGGGCTGCCAGGCCTCTAGGCCCACTGTACTTAGGAGCTGTTTAGACCAAAAGCTTCAGTTCTCTGGGCTAGTTTTTAGGGGCATGGTGTTTCCCATTAACTGGGACCAATGGTGGCCAGGGCCTCTTCCTACCCCACCGAGGGGCAATGAGTCATCGCTTCCGGTGCCCACCCCTTAGCTGCTGTGTGAAGCCTGCAGGCTGCTAGCTGAAGTGTGGAAACCTTGGGAGGGGAGGTCTACTCTGGGGATAGTGGCCTGAGGTGAGTCTGGGCCTGTCTCCTTGGAGGAGTGGTCCTCCTGACCTCCAGTCACTCACACGCCAGGAGACACCCTTCCCTCCCCCAAGCCCACTGAGGAAGGAGCTCCCCTGTGACTGCACGACGTGTCCACCTCAGCGAGGGCCAGGAAGGGATTAAGCCCCACTGGCCTCAGGGCAGGGGTCACTGGCCTGGCTCTCAGGATACCCCCCAACATCAGTAACCACTAGGGTGCCACAAAATTCTCTAGCACAATTACCTACAGTTCCGACTCTGGAATAAGGAACAAGCACGTGCCATGCAGCACCTCCCAGGGGCAGCTCACTCGCCACCACCACCACAGGGCAGGTGCAAGCCTCTGAGCTGGCCCCCAGTGGCAGTGGGACAGCAGAGGAAGGTGCTTCCAAGACCGTCACAGGGCCCCCCCCCCCCACGCAGTGTGTCCCTACACCTTCTGTTCTGCACCCGAGCCCCGGCCACAAGCCAGCTGGGCCGCAGCTCCCGTGTTCCCCCTCAGGCGCGTGTAACACAGAGCCTGGCCCTGGCCTGTCACGGCCTTCCTGTCTCTGTGGCTGGGCTGGGGTAGAAGCCGAAGTGAACTTGGGGTGAGTCATGCAGCCTGTGTCTGAATAGGGGTGGCAGGGTTCTGCCGAGAGGCAAGCGGAGGCTATTTTATGACCTCTGTGCAGCTTGGCAAGCCGCTTGCGGCCAGCCCAACGGGATCATTCAGGGGAGGCTGGGGCCCCAGGACCAGGCGAGTACTGCAGCTCGCCAGCTCTAAGGGGAGAGCAGGGAGGGTGGGGCCACCTTATGCCAGGTGTCCTGAATGACGCCAGCTTTCTCGGACAGGATCTCGATGAGCCGCTGGGCCTCCCCCTCGTTGAACACCATGCTTCCAACCGTGGAGACCAGCGTCTTGTAGGGGAGGTAGAGAGGGCTGTCGGAGTCCGGGGGCCCTGCGCAGTGAGAGAGAAGGAGCAGGGACTTACCCTCAGACCCAGCAACCAAGCCGGTTCTGCCTCGAAGCAGCAGGGCCAAGCAGAGCCGAGGGCTGTCCAGCTGCCTGGGGCTGTGCCGGCTGAGTGCAGAGCCTGCCTGGGTACCTCAAGCTCTTTCGGAGTATTGAGAAATGGACTAGACTACAGGTCCCTGCACCGTCCTCTCAACTGCCCAAAGAGAGCAGACGGGAGAGGTCCCCGAGGAAAGAAAGGCTGTTTTCCTGGATTGGGGGAGATGCCCCCTCCTATGTTATCGTCAAAATGAGCAGAATTAAGCATACTTTCCCCACAGCTACTTTTTTCCTTCCTTCTTTTTCCAGCAAACTGCTTTGTCCGGTTCTCACCTTGCACGGCCCAGCAAGGTTAAGCCCCCTGCCATGACCGAGTCCCATAGCCCCAGCCCCTCATGCACACAGACCCCAGAGCCACAAGAGAGTCATGAGAGGAGGACAGAAAGCAAAGGCTCGTGTCTCTCAGGCTGCATCTCTGTGGTCCAGGGGAGAAGGAGGCTCTTCCCAGTCACCTGGGTTCAAACACTATTTCCGGCTTTATGAAGCCTAAGGCCGGTTTTAGGAGAGGGGAGGCTGGGCTTGGTTCTTTCCACAACGGGCCTGCCCGCTTGTCAGTCCATAAGTGACCTTCTGGAGGCCGACAGCCACCTGTCACTTCTGCAGTGCTCCTGGTGTCCCCCACCACACACAACACACACACATACACACATACTTACACACACACACATTCACACTGCAGGCTCTCAGGCAGCCTTGAAGACAGGACAGGGTGAACTGAGGTGCCCCACCTGGCAGCACCCCCCCCCCCGAAATGCCTGGATCTGCCCCACAGCCCACTGACTGGGGAGCCACAGAGGAGTGACATAAGGGAAACAGGCCGTCCTGCTGAGGCACCTTCGGCTAAGCCCACCTCACTGAGGACAATGAATGGGGAAGGTTTCCATGGTAACCCTAAATTCTCTGGCCTGTCACAATATTTTCAGTGACTAGTCACAATATTTTCATCGCAAGTCAAAGCAGTCAGCATGATACCTTAACGGGGGGGAATGTGGGGTGTGGGCGAGCTGGTTGCTATGAGCACCTTCGTCGTAGAATTTCTTACTCCGGTGAAGCTGGAGAGAGTAAAAATAACCAGGCTGAGAGACCTAAGCACTCAAGGGTGTCACAAAAATGAAGTGGGAGTGAGGTGCATGCTCCCTTCAGTCTTTCTCCTTTTCACTGAGATATGTATATAATATAAAATAATCTTAGTGGTAAACTTACACACACTAGAAAAAACATTCTGACTAGAGCCGAGCCAAAAACAAAGCAAAAGCTCCCCTCGAGTTCACTATTGGAAGAAAACCCCACCATTAGCATTTTGGTTTACAGGCGCCCCTGCTTTCCCCCCTCAGCCTGTAGACAGAGGCTTACTGCCCAGGTTTTCCAGAAGAGGGAAGTCCACTCTTTCAAAGACACAGCTGGAGTCAGATGGGGCAGGACAGCCCCTCTGAGGCTGACCCCTGCACAGTGTCCCTTCCTGACTCAGGAAAGGTCTACTCCTGTGCTGTCCCAACATGCCGGCCGCCAGCCACGCGGGGCTCCTGGGAACTTGAAATGCAGCTGGCGTGAACCTAGGTGTGCTACAAAGTACCAGTACACCCCAGGTTTTGAAGACTTGGTATGAAAAAAAAAAAAAAAAGTAAAATATCTGTAATAATTTTCTGTATTGACTGCATGTTGAAATGATAGTACTTGGAGTAAACTGGGTTAAATAAAATATATCACAAATTAATTCTCTTTGCTTCGTGTTTGCCTTTTATCATGTGGCTACTAGGAAAGTCTGAATTACATACAGAGCTCACACGTGCAGCTCACACTGTCTTTTCTAGTGGACAGGCTGGGCTACTCCTTTCCAGCCCTGGGACCCCTCTCCCCAGGCATGCCCTGCTAAAGCCATGGTGGCCCCTGTCCCTACAGAGGCCTCAGACTGACCAGGGGCTCCTCAGGGGGCAGCCTCCTGAGCGAGGCGGCCTTGGACATGTTCCTTCACCTCTAGGGGATGGCTTCCATGGGGTCTGGGCCAGAACTCTTAGAGGTGCGGACTTGCCAGGGAAAGCCAGAAACGAGATTTTTATGTGTCATCTCCTGACCTTTAGTGCTGACAGCTACCTCAATGAAAAATAAATAAATCAAACCACTGTGGGGTTGGAACACATCCGTGGGCCAGGTCCCGCCTGCAGGTCACCTCTGCCCTTGGGCAATGGGACACCATGGTCAGAACAAGGCCCCTGAGCCAGGTGGCCTGGGCTCAAATTACAGCTCAACTCCTGTCTGCCTGTGCGTCCTTGGGCAAGTTGCTTCACCTCCCTTAGCCTCAGTTTCCTCATCTGCGAAATGGGGGTAAAAATCAATCTTTCCCCTCTCACAGCCTCACTGCAAAGATTAAATCCCAACATGTTTGGAATGATGCCCGGCATAAAAAGCACTGCAGAATCAACCAACGGGCCACCTTCAAGCCCCAGTCACAGGAGGGCCCCAGACCCTGACCCCACCAGGCCCCCGAAACAGACAACACGAAAAGGGAGGGGCTTGGGGGGGCTAAAGCGACCTCTGCCCTTTCTCCGACTCCCACAGGGGACAGAGAAGTCATGTAAAGGTGGTGCCCAGGAGCCGGCCTCGCAGATACAGCGGCACAGCCCACAGGCCCTGTGGCTCCTGCCTTGGGTGGGTGGGGAGCATGGGTGCATGGCTCCGTCTGCACCCTCTCGTGAGGCTAAAGGGGCCTTATGTAAAGGAAGGAGCCCTCTGCCTCTCTGGGCCCCCGGCCAAGGAGCACACAGCACGGGATAATGTACGTCACACCTCAAATTCCAAAATGAGGCGCCCTTCTGTGACCCTGCTGGGAGCTTTAGTCACCTAAAATTAAACTTGTCTTGCAAACAGGCACTTAGGAGTCTCTTCCTCACTGTCAACTACGCGGTCCTCTAGGGAGAGTTTTCACGTAACTACCGGGATCCCCAGCGGCCAGGTGTCAGTGCTAGGGACCCCATGGGGCTCCAACGCTGGGTACTGTGTCGGCAGCAGCTCCTCCGGCGTCCAGTTACTGGAACACCCCCGCACGGCTCACGTCTAGCCACGTCAGCCAACAGGGTGGCGCCAACAGCTGCCCGTCCGTGAGGGGATTATGGCCCAGGCCCGGCGACAGCCTGTCACTAGGCTCCAGCAAAACACCAGCGGCTGGCACAGGTTGCCCCAGGGCGGGCGGGTCCCAATGGTCCCTATCCACAAAGTATGCTCCTACTGTGTACCGGCAGTCAGCAAACTGCTGGACCTGGAAAGGTAGGTCCGAGGTGGAAGTGCCAGCTAAGAGGCAGACGAGACACAGGACGCGTGGCAACCACGCAGCAGATCCACACAAAGGGAACGTGGGGTGGGTGTGCGGCCAAGGATGCAACCGCGGCAGCGGTGCCGGGAGAGATTCCAAAGCGGGATGCTTTAGCCAAGCACTGCTGCGTACGGAGAAGGCAAGGGCTGGTGCAAGGTGGGGGCAGCAAGGACAGGCAGCCTGGCTTGGAAGGAGAAGTGAGACTGCAGTGGGTCCACGTCTTCATGGGCCCCAAGGATCTGGATTCTATCTCATAGGCAACACCAGTAGGGAGAAAGGTGTGCGACTGGGAAATGTTATTTCAGGACACCTGGGGAACAAGGCTGGAGGCAGGAGCAGAGGAGGGAAGAGCCCAGGGCTGAGGGCCAGGCCCAAGGGCGCTGAGGAAGCTGAGCTGGGGGGCAGAGGCCCAGGTGTCAATCCAGGGCCTCTGCCAGTGGAACCTGCCACGGGGGTGAGGTCTGGGGGGCTGGGGGAGAACTCCAGTGGCAGAAACACTCGTTTGTTCAGGGGACATCCAGACCAGTGCTGCAGGCTGTCTCAGACGCACAGATGCAGGCCAAACAGCTGCTGGGCCAGACGCAGCATGAGTGCCACCCCAACAGCGTAGGCCAGGTTCCCCTGCACCTCCCACAGCAGGAAGCCAGACCCCAGCGTCGGGGAGACGTCCATGCCCTGACATCCCCAATCACCTAAGCCAAACTTGGGTCCAAGGCCCCAGGAAGGGCTCCCCTGCACCTCCGTAAAGCCCACCACTGCATAAGCAACCATCCGACTTAGAGACGAAGGCGAGCCCGACTCCTGCCGGCCCCAAATACAGACGGCACCCCCCTCCCACACCACAGAGAAGCTGGCAGGCACACCTGTCTCCAGAGACGTGGGACCAGCCAGTATGCCTGCCGGTCTCCCCACGAGCTTCACATTGGGGGACAGAGGCTGCAAGGGTCCTCCTGAGTTTGTGGGAAAGCAGCCCTCACAGGGTCCCGGATGGAAGATCCACTGAATGCATCGGAGGTGGCGGCGGCGGCCCCCGAGACAGCACGCACGCACACACGCAGCCGGCTCCAAGCCCAGCTCGGGCTGCAAAGCCCACCACTGCCCAGGGGCTGCCCTGCCTTCCCAATCCCATAGAGGCCCCAGAGGAGCAGCCACACTTGACCCCCGACTACCACAGACACATCTGACGCTTAACCTGCATGGACCAAGGACAAAGAATGTTAAGAGCAGCCCGGTTTGGGGCCTTTGAATCCGGCCTTTTCCTTTGGAGAAAAAAGTAATCTGTTAGCAAATCTGGGAGGCTGTGCATTTAATAAGGTTTCATGGAATTTAAAAATCCCATAGATGAAATGACTTTTTCTCATTATACTTTTTCCCCCAAATTTCAACAAAATCAAGTTTACATCTGGAAAAAAAAAAAAAAAAGAAAAACATCACAGTATTTCTTAAAGAAAGACAAGCCCTGTAGGACCTCTGGGCAAGGTCCTTCCATGGGCTTCCTCAGTCACGAAGCTGGTCCAAGGACGACACGCCTTACTTAAATGACAATCGAGATTTTAGCTCATGCCTGCAGAAAAGACAAGATCTGTGCACCTGTGGGCTTCCTGACCACAGCTACATCAGGGCAGCCATGGGAGCCCCAGCGCCGCCATGTTTTAAGATGAGTGAATGGAGCGTTCTGGAAGAGTGTCATCCAGCAGCTTCTCTAAGACATGGCAGTGCCATACTGATTCAGCTCCTTGCCTAAGGGATGCTTTTGTTCTTTCAAAAAAGAAAAGTTGGGTTTGAAGAACTGACACAGAACATGAAAAGCTCAAAAGCCCTACAGAGATTTCAGAGCTTCAAACCCTGAAAAACCAAGTTCGAAAGAAAAGAGTATCAAACCTAATCTCAATACACACCTGTCTGTACCTCAGCCCTAAGGGGCTGAAGGAAGAGTGGCTGCTGAGGTGGGCTGGGCCTGGCCTGAGAGGGGCCTCAAACGGAGGGACCGAGGCTGGAGGCTGTCCCAGCCACCATCTGCTGTCCATGTGACTTCTGGGAAGTCTCAAAAGAGAGCTGAACTTTGGTTTCTGCTTTTGGAAAAGCAGGTAAACCTACAAATCCACGTTACAGACCTATAGGGGGATAAATGCATCTAAAGGAGCTTCATAAACCACGTGCCTAACCAAACATCTGGTTGAGAACAATAGTATCACATTCCTGGGGTAACCCAGCAAACACATAGTGCAAGAAGGTCGCTGTGGGAGGTGCTGGGGGGGGATGGGATTGTACCAAGGAAGGGGTGTGACTCCTATCAAGTCACATGGTTTAAGATTAGGGCCCCTGCAAAGCTACAGACCCCTTCAGCAAAGTTCCCCTAGTAGGTCTAAAAATTCTTCCCTATCTCCCCTGACCCCTGGTTGACCCCTGCTTCGTTAGATTAAAGAACATGATCCTATTTGTGCATTTTTGCCTGCTCTGGCAGAAGGAGTGGCCTGGGGGTAGGGGGGGGGCTTGCACCATATAGAGCTGAGTGGCCCCCCAAGACCTTGCCAGGTTCACAGATGTGGGAGCCACTAACTTTCCATCTCAGCTCGGTTCATGACCACACAGTGGGCACCGAGGGGCTAGGATGTGCCTGAGAAGAACTGGCTACTTTCCTCCCTCGACCTGGACCCCTGAAGGAGCAGGCACTCCTTTCTGCTGCTCGGAAGACACTCAGGGGACTTATGGTCAGGGCTGGGCTGCCTCACAGTGCCTGAAAGGTGAGGAGTTCCACTTTAGTACAGTGAGTTCCTGTTTATTTGATTCACAAATAATGGAGCTTTTTTTTCTTTTCCATCTAAAAAATAATGCAGGTTACAGAAAAACTGGAAAATGCAGAAGGGCAAAGGAAAGATCCTAAAATTTACCCACAGTCCTGTCCCCCAAGAGGGCCTTTCTCCCACACAAACTTGTGTGTGTGTGTAACAAGGTCATCGTGAGATCTCAATATGAGAGCATGTTCTACCTTCTGCAGGCTGGCCAGGATCCCCTGGGCCCTGACTGGATGGCCTTCTGACCCCCAGCAAACAGGCTGCAGATGGGGAAGGGGGCCCAGGGTGAAGACAGTGCAGGAGGGAAGGACCCCACTCAGCGGCAACAGTGCGCATGCCAAACTCCAGCAGAAGCAGGACGGTCTGGAGCGTGTGCAGGTGGGCATCCCATGTTCCCCAAGTCTGTCCTTGGTTTATGTGGAGGCCAGGCCTATACGAATCTGGACTGTACGAATCTGGACTCCCTTCCAGGTGCTGGGATGAAAGGGCTCACCTAAAAGGGTCACCTCACCCTCCCATTAGCACCCGTGCAGCCCAGGGCAGGCGGGCTGGCAGAAGTAACGCCAGCAAAGACGGAGCCTGAGGGCAAAAATAGATCTTCAAGATTTTCAAGAAACCACCACCATGTACACAACACACTTCCTGTAAGAGGGACGTGGCTTTTCCTAATAAACACCACGCATGAGAATGAACCAGCGGAGGCCTGCAAATGGGGTTGCACACACTCAGGAGCTTTAGTTCCAGGGAAATATCCACTTCTCTGTGGTTCCCTGAGTTTCCTCTTCTGCAAACGATAAGAAAGGAATCCGTGCCTTCTATTTCATAAGCAAGTGCCTTCTCCTTATTGCACACCTGGGTTTCTAATGCTCCCCTGAAGTGATCACCATTCCTACAGCACCATGGGAGTAGTAAAGTCAGGTGCAAGGCTCTGGAAAACACACATGTGGGCTTCTCATCACTCTGTGAGAATAGGAAATCGTGAAATGTCTTTGGGGAGCCATGTAGCACTGTCCTCCTAAATTAAAAATGCACCTGCCTTTTCACTTAGCGATGACGTATCTACAGAGATGCTCACGCTATAATACACATACATCGCTGCGGCATTAATTTTAGCGGCAAAAAAACCTGCAGACTCTTGGGGCGCCTGGGTGGCTCAGTCAGTTGAGCGTCCGACTCTTGGTTTCAGCTCAGGTCTTGATCTCAGGGTCGTGAGATCGAGCCCTGCCTCTTGGGCTCCGCACTCAGCATGCAGTCTGCTAGAGATTCTCTCCCTCTGCCCCTCTCCCCACTCACTCTCTTTCTCTCTCAAACCATAAAAAAAAATAAATCTTAAAAAAAACCCTGCACACTATTTAATATCATTTAAGTAAATAAATGAGATATTCCTACTCCAGAGTAGGATGGAGCTGGAAGCAACAGCCCTATAGGCACAGTACAAAATGATGTCACCAGTACCCTGGTAGGCAAAGCAAGCTCGAAGCTGTGTGCCCCGCAGGCCCCAGCCGGGTGTGCCGATGTGAGGGGCAGAACATCTCCCAGGCTCCCCCAGGGAACGGGTGGAGAGAGGCATGGAGTGGAAAGACTCGGTTTTTCACTTTCCATGCTTCTACATTGTTCGTATTTTGTTTGCTGGAAGGACGTATTCATACAATAATACATTTTCAAAGCATGGATTAGGCAGGCAGGTGTTCACTGTCAACTCCGGCCCCGGACAAGTGGTAAAACCTGCCACATGGCCCTGATTTGTTCTTGTAGGAAAAACACATCAGAAGTTCTGGAAGAGTTCCAACTTGGGCCTGCAGAAGCATGTCCTGGGCCCGCCTCCACACCTGCCCGGGTCTCTCTCTGGGTGCCTGTCAGCGAGGACCCTGCTGGGCCCACCTGGTGACAACTGAGGACACACCCCTGTCTGTGGTGCCCCCCAGCTCCGGGGCAGGGTTTGCTACTGATCTGTCGTGTGTCATGGGCTGGCCGCAGCCTCCACGACCTCACTTGTCACATCGCGCTGGGATATGGAGGACAAGGGGGAGCTTACCCCCACTCCACGCGGGATGCAGGCAGACAGAACAAAGCACGGGATGAGCTGTGTGGTGCCAACACAGAGCTGCAAAGACATGCTCATTTTCATAGGCTGCCCCCCTCCTGGTGGCTCTGGTTTAAAACAGCATTGCCCAACAGAACTGACTATGCAGATGGAGATGTTCTTCCCTGCACTGTCCAAGGAAGGCCGCCACCGGCCACAGGGGACTACGGAGCGGTGAGGGGAGGGGGTGTCATGTCAATGGGGGGGTGGTCAGAAATCTTCTGATCTTGGGCAGCATGTTCAAGATTTGGAAGAATCTGCTTAGACTGGACCCCTCTAAAAATGTAAGGGCTGGATGAATTAGATTTAATTTAAAAACAAATCAAACCCTAGAAAATATCAAGACAGCCAAAATTAATATGGATCAGCCAGGATGACGGGAGACTGGACGACACTCCGAATTTGCAATGAGAAAAATGAAAAGGCCTATACGGGGCACTTGGCCGCAAAAGCAACCGTGTGGGATCGTCAGACAGACCCAGAATGAAAAGCCAGCCACACAGGGTATCATGTGCAGCTGATAGGCTACCTAAAAGGTGAACTTCTTTATTCTTCAGGGGGGCCTGAGAGTCTAGAGACATGGGGAAAAAACTGTCTTGTACTTTATTTTTCATTTTCCTGAGTGCACACTGTGTGATCTCAGCCTTGTGTTCCTGTGGTTGGGGTGTAAAGCCATCTTCGAGTCCCCCCCACCGCCCTGGGGAGATGCAGGCCACTCTCGGTGCCAACACCACGAAGATCCTGAAATAGTCCATGTGTTCAGAGATAGTAGAAATTCCCCCCCAGTGCAGTGCTTCTCCTGCTTTACCATGCGGATGAATCACCTGGGGAACTCGTTAAGATGTAGTCTGACTCAGTAGTTCTGGGTGGAGCCTGAGACTCTGCACTTCTAACCAGCTCCCAGGGGATGCTAATGCCGTTGGTCCCAGGACCACAGCTTGCAAGGTGGGGGAAGGGGAGTAGTAAGGACCCCTGAGGCACTGCCAGGGTGGCACGAAGGGCAAGGTGAAGTGTCTCCGTAATGCCTGGCTTCCAGCAGCTTTGCAGCTCTTCTCTGTAAAGGACTGTGGGCCTGAGGGTGGAATGAGTGAAGTGTGTGCTTTTGTCCTTAGTTTGGGGGTCTGGTGATCCCAAACAGACACGCAGTTCAGGGCTTGCTCTGAGGATGCACTCTGAAGTCAGAGGTCAGTGACTAGCCATCGAGGCCCCTCTCCACTCTGGGAGCCTTCAGTTGCTTGTGGCGATATTCCCGCCTCTCCAGCAAATCTGATTTCTTTCCATGTTTCCAATTAGCCAGAAGCTGTGGAGATGGAGGGTCTGAGGAACAAGTCCATGGACAGCATGGATTTTCCCAGTGACTTATGGAATGGGGCTCACCCTTCTGTTGCAATGACATCTCGTATGTGGAGTTTCGTGTTCCAGAATTAATCTGACTCATATTTAGCATTTGTGGCTATGATCTTGCAGCCATGACTGTGTTGCTGAATGGGAAGCAGGCCACTTTCTTTTCATGCAGTTATACCGCACATCCCATGTTCCTCCCTTGGCTCGAGAGGCTGCAGTCAGCCCTGGCCGCTTGCCTTTGACCTCCTTGTCTGCTAGCTGCAGGTGAGCTTCTGTTGTCTGTCCAGGGCCCGTCCACCCCGTTTCTCCAGGGTCCTGTGCACTCAACTCACGGCACAACTTGAGCTGGGCTGGCCCAGAAACTCGGGGGCCTGGAGATGTGCACCGCCTTGGCTAGTGGGGGCATGCTGCCTAACGACTAGGAGGAAATGCTGAGGGAGAGGATGCAGATCACTGACGTGGAACAGGTCAGGAAAGGAGTTCCTTCTCTGAACAGAGGAGACCTTGACTCGGGTCATGGAGGGCTCTAGGGCCATGAAGTTTGAACTGTGGGCACCAGAGAGCAAGAGTTGAGGTCTGGTCACATGGGGCTATCTAAGGTAGCATTCAAATCAGTCAAATGTCAGTCAAATGCCAGGTTCAGGTGCACTGGCCACATTCCATAATATTTAATCTTTCTTATCCTGGCCCATGGTATTTCTTTTCTCTGTTCAAATTTTCTCTTACGCCAGCAAGCTGCTGTGTGGGCTCATGCAGGTCAGAAAGTTAGGTCTTCCTCCAAACAAGGCTATTACCTGGAAATTAGTACCATTTGCCTTCCTTCCTAAAGTATCATCACATTGCTATTCCATGCCTTATTTCAGATGTCTAAAGCCGAACACAGTAACAATGGCCATAGGACACAGGAAGCTCTCTTCTGAACACATCTGATGCTTTACATAAAACAGATCGGTTCTCAGTTCCATCCCTGTATTCATGTCTCAAGCACCCTGTCCCTGGGTCAAGTGGAACATCACTTTAAAGACAAGGCAGTGTGCCCTCCCTCCAGCCTGAGGAGGCAGACCGAGGCTGAACATTTGGATTTTCAAAGGGCTTTGAGAGGCTGACCCGACCCGTGTGGCCAGGTGGGCAGATCCTTGACCCCTGGCAGGAGCCTGAAGCTGTTCACACAGCACAGGGTCCCCTCACAAGGAACAGGGTGCTGCCTGAGCAAATGCCCCCCAAAAGTTGGGGGAGGATGAAACCCGAGAAAAGTGAATGTAGCTTCACAAAGGAGTAAGAAAGGGAAACCCAGCTAAAAACACAGGGCCTTGTGCTACCCAGTACAGGTCCACACATTTCAGACCCCCCAAGATACCTCATTAAGACAAATGCAATTAATTTTCCAAATCAACTTATGACTAGTCAAAGTCTTTTTTTTTTTTTTTAAAGTAGGCTCCATGCCCAACATGGGGCTCAAACTCATGACCCTGAGATCAAGAGTCGCATGCTCTACTGACTGAGCAAGCCAGGTGCCCCTAATCAAAGACCTAAAAAAAAAAAAGAAAGAAAGAAAGAATAGAAAACATAAGACTACAGTATCAAATGAATGATAAATATGAAACTGAACTCACTGGCCCAATTTCTCTAGTAATATGCACGAAAAAGATAACAGAAAATTAATGTTCTGTATTATCTGACAAGTACCTAAAATGGCCCATGAAGTAACTGAGGTAGGCAAGAGGAAAAACTGGGGATGGGGTGGGGATGGATGCCATTGCTCCTTAAAAACACCCTACCATTATTCATTTAACAGACAGACAGACATGAGTACCAGGTGAGGTAAGCAACAGAACAGACCAGCGGAATGCAGTCAGGCCTCTAAGAAAGATCTGCCACAACACAGAAGTGTTCCAGACTGAGTGGTGGATGGAATTACTATTCCTAATTCCTCACCTCTCCTCACACCTACTCACACCTTTTCCAACCTCACATGGCAGTCCATCCCACTGGAGACAGTGGGCTTCCTGCCCCTTGACGCTGGCTCAGTCACATGACTTGCTCGGGCCAATAGAATGTTGGTTTCAAATGTGTCCTTTTACAGCTCTGCCATCACCATGAGAAGGGCTTCTGCCCTCCAGAATCCCTGAAGCCTCAGGCTGGAGCCCAGAAGGAACACGTGTGTAACAGACCGAGGCTCGACCTGCAGCAAGGAGCCAAACCCAGTTAAACTGCAGCGTGAGCCACTCAGTGGAGACAACCCAGATCAGTCAACCTTCAGACAATTCAACAGAAGCATAAACAAGAATAAATGACTGCTGGTGTAAGCTACCGAATTCTGGAATGTTTGTAACACAGCTCTGTTGTGGCTACAGCTAACTGATACACACGGCTCTCCCAAAGGGAATCCAAAAGCCACTGAAAGATAGCTTTCCCCTCCAAGTTCAGAGATATCAGAATGACTTACCAGGCTCACCTTTCTTCTTTGAACCAGACTTCTTCTTTGCAGGAGCCTCTTGCTTTGGTGCTTCTTGGCTCTGGACCATTTCTGCATTTTTGCCTTGGATAGGAGCTGACTCTGCCCTTTTACCCTGATTGGCAGATGCATCCACCTTTTTGCCCTGGTTGGGGGACCCTTCTGACTTTTTGCCCTGGTTCGGGGTTCCCTCTGCCTTTTTGCCTTGATTGGGGGCCCCCTCTGCTTTTTTACCCTGGCTTGCAACACCCTCTGCCTTTGTGCCCTGATTAGTGACCAAATCTGCCTTTTTGCCCTGATTCTGGGCCCCCTCGGCTTTTTTGCCCTGATTCTGGGCCCCCTCTGCCTTTTTGCCCTGATTCTGGCTCCCCTCTGCCTTTTTGCCTTGATTCTGGGCCCCCTCTGTCTTTTTGCCCTGGTTGGGGGTCCCCTCTGCCTTTTTGCCCTGGTT